>NW_027466098.1:3642500-3870000 GCF_046127955.1 Nelusetta ayraudi
GGCGATACAGCCCTTAATCTTGTCCCTCAACTTGACCTTCTGAGAATCGGGATAGCACTTAGACTTCGCGGGAGCGCGCATTTTTGAGATTGAGGGTTAAGGGAGGAATTGGAATTCACCCTTTTTCTTCATGCGCACTGCAACCATTAAAGTCGCTTCATGAACACTGAACCCAGAAACCACCTGTCACTGTTGATCACTTCATCGCTTTAGCACTAAAGCGCCCCCTGGCGGGTGAAGTAAACTCCACAGAAAAGCCGCACCTTTGCATAATCTGCATGGTTCAAAGCGTGGGAAAAAAAGTAGCGGCTCATAGTCCGGAAAGTACGGTAGCTGTTTACATTCAAAACATTGCAGTAAAATTCTGAATAGGACTGCTTAAAGTTGAGATTGCTCAAGAGCTCACTCCTCATGAGCGAGAGGAGCCTCGGCCATTTTTGTTTTGCTGCTATGCAAGCTACTGCCGCAAACAAAAGAGGTTGGCTGGACGCTGAAAAGAATCAATAAAATAAAACAATATATCAACATACTTCTGGTATTCAATGATCACACGGTGCACATCAGAGTTCAATGTATTTAGGGTCGTGTTCATTTTTTTTCTTAGAAATCAGGAAAAAAAAAACCCTGCAGAAAAAAAAAAGACTAAAGTCTCGCACTAAAAAGCCCTGAAACTGAACTGAAGCCTAAACGTCTTAATCAGTGTGCCAATCCGCCCCAGTCAGTCAGTCAGTCAGTCAGCCAGTCATTCAGTCAGGCATTCAGAGTCCTGTCAGGCCTCCACTTTGGAGGATTAAAGGGTTTGTTGGCACAGCGGCTCAGTTCCCCTGCAGGTCGTCTATTCTCCTATTCTCTCCTCCTCTGGCTGGAGGCCCAAATAAAACCCAGCTGAAGGCCACCATCACGTCAACCCCCCCCCCCCCCCCAACTCCCCAACACACACACACACACACACACTAAATAGTCACTTCAACAGGTTCCTCCAGAATGGAATTAGTGGAATTAATTGATACATTTTTAATAAACAATTCATTGGCTACAATCAATTAAAAGTATTTGATTATTTTGCCTCCGCAGGCCGTAAAGCAGATCAAATGACTCCAGAATGGGAGTTATGGTCCACTTAGAGGGTCAGATGGAGGGACTCACACTCACTCAGGCATTTGGAGAAAGTGTCGCTGAGGCTCGCCGCTGTTTATCAGGGATCAACATGATGGATGACGGGATTACAGTGTGACAGCAGAGGTGCTGCGGAGCCAGAGTCATCCGTCCTCGGCATGAAGCTCCAGGCTGTTTGTCAGCAGGGCAGCTCGTGGATTAAGGTCCTAAAAAGAAAAGGTCCTGAAAAAAGCAAGACATCGTGACTTTGGCGACCTTGGCGGCCCGAGGAGACGAATCTCAGGCAGCAGCTGATAGTGTCGGAGCTCAAAGCTGCTCAGAGCCGGTTGGATCCGATCAGAACCGCTCACAACCAGTCAAAGCCACTCAGAACCGCTTGGATTAAGTCAGAACCGCTCGGAACCTGTCAGAGCTGCACAGAACCGGGCAGATCCACTCAGAACTACTCGACAGGCAGACAGATGGTTTCCGATCGTCCTCATCTCAGGTTGCGTTCACGAGCTTCGGTGGGTCATTCCATCTGCCATAAACATCCTGAACACCCTGAAATGAACTACACTTCCCCTCTGTTATTAACAGTCCCCTTGCATGCACTGGCCATGTGCGTTTTTAATGCTTTTTGCCAATGTTTGGATTTGATGGGACATTGATGGGAATTGCATGAATGTGTTTGTGGGCCCTGTCAAAGAAGAATGTCTGTCACCTTTTGGGACAATCAATAAAGCATTTCTTATCTTTTATGTCATCTTTAATAGCCCAAAGGGTGTAATGAAGGTCGAGTATGAAACATCAGTTATGTCAAAGAAAGAATTTCAGTCTTTAAAAATTAACATCAATATAATTTTCTTAAAGGGCGACACGGTGGCGCAGTGGTTAGCACTGCCGCCTCACAGCAAGAAGGTTGTGGGGGCAGGCAGACCTGAGATGGCTCAATGGGTTGTTGTCAGTAAACACAACAAACTTGTGCCCTAATAGATATTCCCGGAACTTTTCCGTCACAGCCCACTTGAGCGCAAGAAATTCCAGCTTCATGGAGCTGTAGTTGGACATATTGCGCTCAGTGGGCCGCAAACCCCTGCTTGCGTAAGCCACAGGTCTCACGCCACTATCTGTCTGCTGTGAGAGCACAGCACCAAGCCCACCATGGCTAGCATCAATCTCCACAATGAAGGGGCGCGAAAAGTCGGCATACGCCAAAACCGGCGCTGAAACAAGTTTAGACTTCAAGGCTCTAAAGCCCTCCTCACACTGAGAGGTCCATGCTGCTTCCAGAGCCTGACCGGACCCTCTCCTTGACTTCGTGCCAGCAAGATCCGCCACCAACTGATGTAAGGGTTAGGCCAGCTTGGCGAAGCCCTCGACAAACCGCCAATAATAGCTGGCGAAGCCCAAGAATGAGCGCAGTTCCGAGATGTGGCTGGGGCGCGGCCAGTTAGCCACAGCCTCCACCTTTTTGGGATCAGTGGCAACTCCCCGGTTTGAAATGACATGTCCCAAATATGAGACCTGCTGTTGGAAAAAGGAACACTTCTCCACTTTGGCCTTTAGGCCTTCCCTCTGGAGCCGACCAAGCACCATCTCTAGCCGCTGAAGATGTTGATCAACCGAGGATGAAAAGACAATGATGTCGTCCAAATAAAGGAGTAGGGATTGACCCTGTTGATCGCCGAACATCCTCTGCATCAGCTGCTGAAAGGTGCTGGGGGCATTGCAGAGGCCAAAAGGCATCCGATTGAATTCAAAAAGCCCGAAAGGAGTGCAAAAAGCGGTTTTGGGACGATCCTGTTCAGTGACTGGCACCCGGTTGTACCCACTGGCAAGATCGAGAGTAGAAAACCAGCGGGCACCGCAAAGGGTGTCCAGGCTTTCCTCAATACGAGGCAGTGGAAATGCATCTTTTCTGGTTTTACTATTGAGGATGCGGTAGTCCACACACAGCCACAGACTCCCATCCTTCTTACGGACCAGAACAATGGGGGATGCATACGGACTGCAGCTCTCCTGAATTACCTGCGACTTGAGCAACTGATTTATGTGTGCCTTTACAGCCTCATACTCTGAGGGGGGAATGCGCCGATACCTCTGCCGCACAGGCACATTGTCAAGTAGTGGTATGTCATGCGAGAGGAGATTTGTACACCCTAAATCCCCCTCATGAGCTGCAAAAACTGAGTTGTACTTCTGCAGCAAGGACCTCACCCTTTCCTGTTCCGGCTCAGTTAATGCAGACAGGTCCGGTGACACCATCCTGTCCATGGCCGAAGGAGTGACTGCCTGAGACGACACTGTAGCCGCAGCTGCCCCCACTTCAGTCACTCCTGCAGGAAGACTGACCACCTGTGCGGCACTCAATGAACCAAGCCTAGTCCGGGGATACAGGAGGACCTCAGTTGTCCCGACATTAACAACTGGGACCCATACTGTACCCCGAACAACCGTTAGCAGGCACGCCGAAGCCAACAGCCCTGCTGGCAGGCCAGACTCAGGTGGCTCAAACAAAGTGTTCTCCCCAGAGAACCGTTCGTGGCAGGTGGAAGCAACCATCTGCATTACCCCACCAGGGATGCGCACCACCCGCTAACCCCTCACTCTAACTGAACCAGGGAAGCTTGGTGCGACCTTAGTTGCAGACTGATGGCACTGATGTCAGTTTTCCGGCTGCTGAGAAGAAAATGGTGGCATAGCTGCATCTGGGTTAACTCCCGTAACCGAATTTGTACGTCGACGAGGATGAACCCACTCACGGTCACCTTCTCTCGCAAAATGGCTAAGTTGCCTGCCCCTCCTGCGATTTACAGAGCGAAATGCCGAACTTGAAGGGGGAAGGCCCTGCAAAGAAGCTATGGTCTGTGTAAGCTGGCTCAGCTGCTCCTGCTGGCGCCTTAAGAGCTCCATGACTTCATTTAGGCCTGGTACCTGGGGAGCAACCTGAGGGGCTGGTGGAGGGCGGCCCTGCACCCCATATTGGAAACCATAAGCTGTTGGCAGAGACTGACTACGACCCCTAGCTCCACCCGGAAGGCCCTCTCTCTCCCATCTAATTGCCTCAAGCCGCAGCTCCAGCAGGGTGATGGTGGGTTGGCGACAAACCAATTGTTTTAGTTCCCGACGAAGAGAACTATCAAGGACGTGTTCTATGAACTGATCCCTAAGCAGAGTGTCAGCATTGGGCATCCCATCTGGTGCATGTTGCTCAACCCGCGCTATCAAAGCCATTAGGGCTAAGGAGAACTCCTGTAGGGTCTCCCCCTCCTGTTGGTGCCGGGAAAAGAAAGCTTGTTGTAGCGTGACATAAGACTGGCTGCATCCGTACAGCTCGGCTAAAATGGCCAGAACCCGAGCTGGGTCTCTGCGCTCTTCACCAGAGCGAAAACGAATCTCTTCCTTAGCCTCTCCCTCCAAATGATCAAAAAGAAACAACGCCTGGTCTGCAGCTGAAAGATGACGAGCACATGCCTGGACTTCCTCCACCCATTCTACAATGCCTATGCCGGAGCGACCATTAAACATGGGACACTTGCGGTCTCTGGGAACCACAACCAACCTCTCTGTAGCGGCAGCTGCAGAACCTGCAACCGGGGCAGAAGAGGCTGCAGTAGCCGCACCAGGGCCCCCCTGGGCAGCAGGTGGACGGAATCGCTCGTTGTCCGCCTGAAGCTGTAAAAGTGATTCCCTGAGCAACCGTATCTCCTCCTCCATGGTCACCCACAAAAGAAAGTCACAGGGGCTATTGAAATGTAAATGATAGATTAAGCACTGCTGTCTTGGCTCTCTACAACTACACCATACAAAAGAACTAGAAAAAGAAATGGAAAAGAACAAAAAAAAAAACAAATATAACAATGATCAGGAAGAAGGAAAAAAACAAACACGTCTCTACACGTTTAAATACAGTGGTCCTGCTGACAACGGCAAGTCTGTGGCAAGTGTAAGGGTGGGTGAAAGAAAGTTCTGTTGTCCAACAACGCCACCTGGGGACTTTGCCCCAGGAACTAAATCTAAATTGCGCAAGGTTCAAAACACCACTGGGCGAGAGACGGTTTTGAATTACCTTCACAGTTTTATTAAAAAAAAAAACTAGGAATTAATTAAAAGTCAGGTATATTCTGCTACGGAATCATAATAAGTTGCACTTTGACCACAATAACAAACATTAATATATGGGTGGACAGAGCTGGGGCTTACCACGGCGGCCAAAGTCAGGGTCGAGGGAAAGGAGAACTTATAAACGAAAAACACCTGTGACACAACACACTCATGCAACTGAAAGTAAGTGAATAAAGCCCCTTCACCAGGGATTGACTCGCCGCCTTGGGCCCGCAGCACCTGTCCAAAAGAAAAGATACAATTAAAACAGGCCTTGAAACAACTAAGCAGATACCTTTAAAAGCACACCCACACACTCTACCTGTACATACTCTCACACAGAAACAACAATCTCACAAAAGCAACAATAAAGTACTGAAAAACAATAAACATAAGAAACCAAAATACAATTAACCAACTAAATCAACTGACATAGGCTATGCTCAGGCTAGTGATTGACGCTAGTGATTGACGCTAGTATTGGCCAACCAGCGCCGCACAACCCAAACCAAGCTCCGGAATTATCATTATCATTATATGTACACGCTGGTATGTTTGTATATGGGTTAATATGCATTTGTTTGTACTGTATATATATATATATATGTATATATTCTCTTTCTTTTTCTTTCTTCAGATCAATCAGTTTATTATTATTGAATGTGAAACTCAGTAGACTTCTGTCATCAGCAGGTGGACCAATCAGATTCATCAACTGCCCAGTTTAGCCAGCTAGCCAAAGCCTGAGGCTTCCGACTCGCGTGACGGTTGACATGCAAGCAGCTCCTCATTTACACCACTTCTTCTTTGTGTTTAAGGGCCTTTCAAGAGGCAGGTTGCAACTAGTGCCGCCTGGTTTTTGTCACAAATTAAAGGAGTTGGAATCCGAGCAATCCAGCTGCCCTGCACGGTGACAAAAGACAAGTCAGGTTTGGACGGAGAGCCAAGCAGTAGCAGGCGGACGGGAAAGTTTTCTGAGTTTTCTGAGTCTTTACAGGGGATTCCGCTTATCTTTGAAGACATGAGTTGGGTTCTAAGCGGGTTGAGTTAAGGAACTTCTGACCCAACAGCAGCGTTTTTATGGGCAGCCCATAAACCCTGTGGTGATCCCGAACTCACAGGTTTCCCATAAAACACCATTTGAGAGCATCTAGGAATGTGGTGAGTTGACTCCAGAGCTCGGCAAGTAAAGAGACACCGCCGGGTCGTTCAGGGTTATGACACCTGCCCCAATGCCACCCCCACCTTAAAAAAACAACAAAAAAAAAAAAACAGACAGGCCTATTGATCGGAGTAGGAAAGAATTCCAGGTCTTGGTGAACCAGAACAAGTGGGATCAACCTCTGGTGTGGAGTCAACAAGCTGGGGAAGGTGCTGGTGGTGGTGGTGAGGGGAACGCCCGGGCGGTGTCGGTACGACAGGCAGGAAGAGGCCCTCTGTGTTTGAATCCACACATGGCTGCACATCACTGTGGCTAAACTGAGAGGAGAGAACATTTCATTTTACTGCTAATTTATCCATTCAAAGATTAGCATATAAAATAAATCAAAAGACTCTAAGTGGTGCTAGAAAAGGCCTCAGAGAGCTGCAAACCATCAATGGAACTGATTCCCAGAAAGAAGGTTGCTTCAGACGAGGAAGCGCTGACAACAGTGTAACTTTAGACATGCTTTCACATTTCTTTGTCACTAAAATGTTTTTTTTTTTTCACAGACACATTCTCCCACGGACCAGAAAAAGTTGCCAGATCTGTCGCTAGTCACGTTGACACTTTATGTTGCCGAGCTGCTATGGACATTTGCCAGGGTCCAGTGCTAAGTTTTCATTGTCAAGCTAGTGGGAGCATTCTCAAACCAATAAACCCTACAGCCTTGACTGGCCCAGAAAACTTTAGACAGATTAGTGTTTGCGCAGCAGTGTTAAGACAACAGCTCACCAAGACAAACAATGATGAATGGCACTAACATTCATGTTTGCTAATGCTATAAAACCGCTAGCTAATCTCATTCAATTTAGCTGTTGTGATGGTGAGGAAACCACTGGGAACTGCCCATTAGTCCGACGTCCCACTAGTCCGACCTCCCATTACAGTTAGGGTTAAGGTTATGGTTATGGTTAGGGTTAGGAGAGGCCGGACCAATGCCATGCTCCCCAAACCACTTCCACAAAGCAGAGATGCTCATTGACAAACAAAATGACTGACCACTAAAACAAATAGTTACTTGCTCCTAGCATGGCCATCTGCCACTAAAAAAACAAAAAGGTTTTTCACCGGTTTTTCCAGCCCACTGTTTTTAAGAACTAACATTTATGTATTCTGTACTTTTGACCTGTTTAACACGGTACAAGTTTTATTTCAGATTTTAAAGAGAGACCTAATATCCTCACCTCTGACCAACTAGATGTCAGTTTTTCTCTGTTGCTCTCGCTTCACCTCAACAAAAAGAGGCTGGAATGTAACATCTGAGTCCTCTGAATGAATCTCCCACCCAGACAAAATGAAAGTGACAAATGGCCAGTGTTTAGCATCAACTTTAAATGTGAAGTAAATAAAGTTAAGTTTGGTTATGAGAGTGATTGAATTGCCAGCAGACCATTTTTTTGTTTTTCCTCCCTGCCAAGGAAACACGATACACAGAGTGAAAACTTGGGTCTGACACCATCACATTCCTGCCGCGTCGATAGGAATCAGGAGTCTCTTTTCAACCTCCCGTTACAGCGGCACAAATGTGGGGGAGAAATCAGTGCAGCCGTAGGACTCTTTGTGTAGGTGTTTTATTGTTATTTCTTTCTGTAGTGTTGGAAATATAGCGCTAACGTCCCGGCATTTTTTTCGTTGACGGGAGTGGGGGGCTGGTTGGAAATATAGCGCTAACGGGAGCACGCTATCGCTGTCGCGCTACGCTAACATGTCGGCAAAGTTACGTGGCGGCCGGGGGGGGGATTATGACTGCCTTCACGCGGGCCGGACAGAGACACGCAGCAGCCCGTAGTTTGGGGACCCCTGCACTAAGGTGTTAAGTTTGATAGTAACGTTCCTAAATGAATTTGAGTATCGGTGAACAGTGACTGTAGGTAAAGATGAGTGAAATCATGGAGATGACGCCTGTTCTGAAGCCGAGGGATTGGTTCAGCGTCACTTTCAGGTTCCAAACTTCCAGTTTGGATGTGTGTGTATGGGGTGCGCAGTGATTGGGCTGAGTGCATTGTGTGCAAAAAAGACCCACCCACTAATCTGTCAGCGGACTACAGTTGTCCAATAAAATGCAGCCACAGCCACATCTTTATGGCCATTTTTTACTCATAATTCAACCAAAATGGGCTTTTGGGTGGAATTGACAAATTATTTTTACTCGCAAAGAACTTCTTTGTGATGGTTTGAATTTAGGGCTCCTTTCCATTATTAACTTCCAGTCATTTGTTTTTGTCTTTTTGCCTCCATTTGTAAGCAAGTCCCTGTTGTCCAAACAATAGAATGAAGGGTTTGAAGGGTTGGCTTCCTTTTTTAAACCAAAAACTCTGTCCGACTTTGTAAACAGTCAATAGTAAAGACACACTGAATTCCAGTCTGCAGTCTTGGGACAGATGTTTTGTAGCTTCTTATGCGGCGTCGATCACACACTGGAAGTGGAGCCTCTTTATTGTCTCATAAAATCCCCACCGACAGAAAGACGGAAACACACACAGCGTCTGAAGTCACACTGCACCGATTCAACTCGTCCTGTTTTCAAAGTGACTGCATCGTCTTGTTTGATTAAAGGTAATGAGGAGAAAATATATCTTTGGATGTTTTCTTGTATTGTCACCTTTCCAAACTTTATTATCCATGAAATCCCTTCATCAAGCTGAAGGGTAACAGCAGCCGCTCCAATGAAACCCAACAGAACAAAAAGAGGCATAAAATAATAACCATACACCATGACATGGACAGAACTTCCCTGGACTCTGGGCAATCGTTCATATTAAACCAATTTATTTTTCGGCGAAATCTGATGGTTGAGTGACAACGGTGTCAAGGTTTTTTTTTTTTTTTCTTTTTCTGTTCAATAGGAGAATCAGACTGAGGCCCAGTGAAAACACTCCGGGTACAGCAGGCAATGATTTCTGCACCTTCAATCAGACGGAGTGAAAACCAGAGTTTTCTGGTTCCTGATGCGTCTTGGGCCGGAAGACGAGGGTGGAACCAGTCTGGAGGTTCTGATCAGAATTTCAAGACTGGCTGAATACAACAGGCTGATGACACACTGATGTGTTGCTGAAGTCTGAAACTACTCCACGCAAAGGCTGAATAAATGGGCTTTACTTTAACTGGACCACTGTTATTTTCTGATAAAGAAAAGAAGCTCTGGCATAATTAACACCTGTAATAACACATGGACATGGATTCAGCTGTGGGGTGACATGTTTGGCCAGTCATAAAAAATTACATTTACATTTAAATATTATGCCTACGGCACAATTTTAGCCTTGATTCCAGGGAAGGAGGTTCCTTCCTTGCAGCTTTTCAGCATCTTCTTTGTAACAAATTAACTCTTTTGTTCTCAAAATGAGTCAAAAAACAATTGAGTCAGTATCTGTAAGTCTGTGGACGTCTTGAGAGTGACGTCCCACAATGACAGATTATATGAGAATTAAGAGCCTTCGTGAGAATTACAGTTTAAAAGTCAATGTAATAAAACATTGTGTGAATTGTGTCGTTAAAAAGTTGTAATTATAATTTATGATGTAATAATTTAGAATTAATTCTCTTATTTAAAGAAAAGCTGCTGCTGACTTAAATCAATCAATCGACTTTAATTTGCGCAGCGCTAAAACACATCCAAAGACATCTCAAAGCGCTTTGTACAATCAGAGAAAAAGGAACCAACTGGGCCCCCGGAGCAAGCAAAGTGCGACAGTGGCCAGGAAAAACTCCCCTGTGGGAAGAAACCTAGAGCAGATCCAGACTCCAGAGGGCCGTCATCTGCCCATGACCAGTTGGGGTGAGAAGGAAAACACAAAAAAAATGTAGAGAGATAGAAGTAGCCAGAGTGGCAGCCAGGCCAGAGTGTATATAAGTGGATGTTTTTGTATCACATACATCAAAACATTCTAGACTCTAGATAGGCCCAAATGTTGAGTGGTGCGGTGGAACAGCCGGCGTCCATGTAGAGCAGGGGTGCCCATTACATCGATCGCGATCTACCGGCAGTTTGGGTCGATCGCATGGAGAGAGAGAGAGAGAGAGAGAGAGAGAGAGAGAGAGAGAGAGAGAGAGAGAGAGACGCACCGCTTTAAGGGTCGCGTCCGTGTCAATTACAGCAGGTGGAATCGTTCAGGCAGGAACTCAATGATTAGAAAACACGGTGGATGTGGTTGATTTTGGTCATAATGTATGATGTGCTGTATTTTGTTTTTATATGTGCTGTGTTTTACAGTGAAACGTAAATGTGACGTATCGGCTTGGGCACTGTTCCGATCAAATAAAGTAGACATAAAGCAGATTTAATTTTAAATCTGAAACTATAATGAACAAAATCAATGTATACTTTAGATAGCTGCATTTTGTATGAGACCAGACAGGGACAGGAAAAACAATTTTGCTGTTGGTTTCTTTAAATACACGCCAAACTACCGGGGTTGTCGTGTGAGCTTGCAATCCTTGCATAAACTGATGGAGACGCCTCGCTCGGAAAATGCGCTTCAAAGTGCGCACGGACCACAGACGCGCCGGAGATCCTGAGAGATGCTGCTAGCAAAACGTCTGCGTCTCACACACACACACACACACACACACACATCGATTTTATAGTAGGTGGATCTTTTTGACCCCTGATGTAGAATGTGTTGGTCTGTGTTTGCTGTCCATGTAGAGCAGTGGTCTCCATCCAAACTTTTTTAGCAGTGTTTGGAAATATAGCGTTAACGTCCCTGCATTTTTTTCGTTGAGAGGAGGGGGGGGGGTGCTGGTTGGAAATATAGCGCTAACGTCCCAGCATTTTTTTTTCGTTGACGTGGGGGGGGGCTGTTTGGAAATAGCGCTAACGTCTTTGTTGAGCGGGGGAACGGGAGCGGGAGAGCACGCTATCGCTGTCGCGCTACGCTAACGTGTCGGCAAAGTTACGTGCCGGGGGGGTTATGACTGCCTTCACGCGGGCCGGACAGAGACACGCAGCGGGCCGGATGTGGCCCGCAGGCCGTAGTTTGGGGACCCCTGACGTAGAATGTGTTGGTCTGTGTTTGCTGTCCATGTAGAATGTGCTTGTTTATGTTTCGGAGGGCAAAAGTCCATAATGGTCCATGATCCGTTGTTATGTCCGGTCCTCATCCTGATCCTGGTGGCAAAGTTGAAGCGGTGGCACCAAGACTCCCAGGACTGCACTCTGTGTGTCTCCAGCATCGTGGTCATCACATGCTGGAGACACACAGGAGGAGAGGAAGGAGAGGAAAAAGTGATTGAAGCTCCGCCTGCACAGAGCAACAATCCCTTTAACGGGAGAGAAAGTTCTCCCTCAGCGGCCTATAGGCCTATAGCAGCATAACTGACAGTGGGTGGATTCTAACTGTAAGCTTTATGGAAGAGGAAGGTCTTAAGTCTACTCTTAAATAGACTAGCGGTGTCTGCCCCCCTCACCGAGGCCGGAAGATGGTTCCAAAGTAAAGGAGCCATAAAGCTAAAACTCCACCCCCTGATCTATTTTTAGAGACTTTACCAGCTACCAAAAGTCCTGAATCCTCAGAGCGAAGGGCTCTCGGAGGACGGTAAGGTTCAATGAGTTCTTCAATGTAGGAAGGAGCCTGAGAGTGAAGAGGTTTATAAGTTATTAACAAGATCTTAAATTCAATTCTAGATCTAACTGGAAGCCAATGTAAAGATGCTAAACCTGGTGTAATGTGCTGCCTCCTCCGAGTCCCAGTTAGTAGACGTGCAGCAGCATTCTGTGTCAATTGTAAGGTCCTAAGGGGATAATTTGGGCACCCTGATAATATGGAAATTCAGTAATCTAGCCTAGAAGTGACAATTTCTAATTTCAGCAATATTTCTTAAATGTAAAAAAGCTGTCCTTGCTACGTTCTGAATATCGGAGTTGAATGTTAAGTCCTGAAAGTCCAAAAATGACTCCAAGGTTTCTTACAGTGTCATTCGAGGCAAAAGTGGTATTGTTTAAGCTAATGCGACCATTGGAAATTTTTGTCTCTGAGCTCCCTTGGGTTGACAATAATAACCTCAGTTTTGCTGTTATTGAGCATCAAAAATTTTTGCGTCATCTAAGTTTTGATATCGCTTAAGCAAGTTTCCAATTTAGCTAACTGGTGCCCTTCATCGGCTTTAAATGACAGATATAACGTCTGCATAACAGTTGTCACGCTGGTCCACTGGACCCCCAGTCTCCTCCTCACCAGACGTCTGCTGGTTTTTAACCTCACCAGTTTATTGAAACCAACGGTCGCCAGTTGGCAGAAATGCAGCTCATTTCCTGTCACCTCCGACCTGCTCAGCTCAGCCCGCCGGTCGCAATTTACCCAACCAGTCACAATCCTCACTGACTTGGCAGGGAGCGGGGGGGTTTCCAGCTCCTGAGGGGTCAGAGGTCAAGTTTGGCTCCCTTTCGCCTCCTCCTGACTCTCCGTCATTCTCTCTCTCTGTCTCTTCTAGATGCATAAGAAAACAGTTTTACAGAGATGTCAAAATATGATTGGACGTCCTGGGCGGATCCTTCATGGGGGGGAAAAATAAACAAAATTCAATTCAAATAGAAACAATAGATGGAGATTTTTTCACAGTGATGAAAAATCAATCATCAGGTTGTCTATGTCTCTATGTGTGTGTGTGTGTGTGAGAGAGAGGGACCGGAGGTTCCGACTTGCATAAATATTTGGTCCCATAAATGCCACTAGAGGAGGCTTATGAATCATAAGCTTGTTAAACAGGAGTGTAAATAAACAGCGGACGGTCCCAGCACCATTAATGGGCAAGCCACTTCGACAATGCAGTAAGTTAAGCTACAAGTTACTCTAGATTAAATATAGTTTAGCTAAAGCAGACCCCCAGAGCTGCTCCCAGAGACATGAAGCAAGCTACGCAACAAGCTACATCGACACTACTTTTTCTTTTTTCTTATTTTTTTGGATCAATTCATGATCAAGAACGACTTTCCACCAAACAAATAGGCAGGCAGAAATACTCAGTTTCATGTTTTATTATAAAACAAACTGGATCAATTCAAACAACCCCTTTCCGGCTTTTTGAGTCTTCCTTCTTTTAACATTTACTTAACTAATTATTATTAATGTTGACCTCCTGGACAGCATCTTCTTCATCCCTGCTGGCACTGGAAATTTCTAAGGCAGTCTCTGCCATTCTTCCCCTTGTTTGCCATGTGGTCTCACAGTAACTTCACATGTTGGGTTTTTTGACTCCGCTTCCTGGTTGGAGTGGCATGACCCACCCTATCCTGTCTCCAATTTGGTAACCTTATCCAATCGTGAGTCGGCATAGTCGTCATATCTAAACCAATTAATCATTGTGGATTATTTTCCCCCGCACTTATCTTTATTCAACAGACAGTTTTCTCATCCAGCAAGGGCTGGCTCAATTTATGGCAGTGGCACCGAGCTGCGGCACTTCCGGCCCCGAGCCGCAGCATCTGGGAGTGCCACCAGAAGTGCCGCAGCTTGGTGCCACTGCCACAGATTAAACTTGCTGTCTCTCTTTCTCATTGGCAGTAATGTGTAGCGTCTAGGTGACGCTGTGTCACTGCTGGAGTCTAAAAATAGCTACGCCACTGATAAAGCTATTTTGTTCAAAGGGAGCGGCGCAACCATGATGCTACTGAAAAATGTAGTCAATGCTAGTAGCGCCGCCACTTGTAGCGAGCTACTGCCCATTACTGCCCGGTGGCCTTTGAAAACCCCACCTCACCCCGCAACCCCTGAGCTAGCGGTCAAAACGCTTTAAGGCACCTGGATGTGATTTAGCATTTTATGAATAAAATGTTGATGTTGACTGATTGATTGATTGATTCTCCAAATCTTCTGGGATATTTTCCCCTCATTTCATTTGCTCTCAGCATGTTTCTCCTTTGTCCATCAAGTTTTCTTGATGGACGAAGCTCCAGATGGAGATATTTAATCAAGTCCAGCAGCTCTGCCCCTCGGAGTCACGGAGACACGCTTCGCTTGAACAAAACAAAACTTTAGTTCAGCCTCGTTTTTCCCTCCATCTGCTGATCGTATTCCTGCTTTCAGTCAGGGTGTTACTTTATTGATCCCCAAAGGAAAAACCTGGGCCTGCTACTCCAGGAAGGTCAGAATTCAGCGCAGTGGAAGCAGCAGGTCGGGCAGAACAAGACAGATGGATTATTAATCTGCCACAGATTATCTGCATTTCAACAAGATTTTAGCTGAGAAATTCTGTTGGCAGGAAGTCACACGTCAGCGTCAGGGTTCTGAATCCATCCATCCATTATACATTCATTCACCATCAATCCATCCATCCAGCAGAGTGACACAGGCTGACATCTGCTGCTCCTCTGGCTCCAGCGTCAGTCCAACTTTATCAATGTATTAACTGATTAAACCTCCCTTTTCCACTTGGACTCATGACTTTATTATTTAGTTCTTGATTATTCAAAATAAAGTACCCTTTAAAATTAAAGTTTTTAAAGTAAAGTAAAATAAAGTAGTTTATAAAAATTAAATAATGAAAAATGACGGAGACCTCAGAAGGATTTTAGCCATCGAGGGACGGATGTGGGACTTTATTTTAAATCCTTGATATCTGAGTAATACAATCATAGTGAGTTGTGTCGGAGCTCCAGTTTTAACTGGTCGCGTTGGTTTTGATTGAATTGTCTCTTTCTTCACCTCCTCTGGTCTCTCGCTGGTGGAGACGAAACCACACAAAGGACTCTTGCACTTAACGGGCGAGACCGGGTTCTTTTACGCCCGCAATCCAAACACATTTGAGCCTAAGCGTGTAATCCAGGACTCCAGGAGTGACCCCTGCCCCCACCTATTCACTCCCTCTCCTCCATCCCTCTGCTGGTGCGGAGATAATGTCTGACAGGTCTCATTCCCCCTCCCCCACCCAACCCAATCCACAAGCCTCTCCCCACATGCAGCCACATGCAACCACATCTAGGAAGCACAGAAGCCAAAGCCTGCAGTAAACATTTCCATGATTGGCCAACGTCTCCGAGAGGTTTGAGACTGAATTGGTTGATTGGATGATGATGATGATGATGAAGATGAAGATGTTTTCCTGAATCTGCATGTTGCCTTTGTGTCCTGCAGATCGGCTCAGTAAAACATCGACTTAGTTCTTTGATGATTCTAAACCAATGAATCGATCGTTCGCTGCTCCACTCACATCCTGCTACATTTAATAAATGCACGTGCTCATAATTACTCATGCACCAAGTTTGCCGACAAAGTCCAACCCTGCCCATGCCCCGTCCCTCCATATCCAACAACCTGGACCTCCACTGCGGTGACTGCAGATGTCGACAGATAGACCCAAACCACACGATGAGTTGACTCAGCCAAATTCCTGAAAACAAACCAGCCAGCTGCACACACACTGACACTCTCGCACACACGTACACACGCATGCACGCATGGACATTTTAGGTTCTTTATTCACTGGTGTTTTCCAACAACGACGGGTTTGTTGTTGTTACATCCAACTGGTGAACCCGGTTGGTCGCCAAACACACGACAACCATAAAATCCAACAAGTCTCCGTGAAAGTGAACAATTGATTTATTGTGACAAATGAACACAAGGTGGGAGAGGACAGGGCAATGTGATTGTGCCAAAATGAATGAAATCAATATAACAAAAGTAGGCCTGCCTGGCTGAACTCTAAAGAAAAGAAAACTCACTGGCTTATCTAACAAAATATCTCCACAACAGTACAAGTGTGGCACAACCAATAAACTTAGTGGGATGACAATTAATCACCTACGTGTGTGCAAAAATGTACAGGGTACCCCAACTTACCTAGTCCCTCAAACCTCCCACCACATGTCAGCCAAAAGCATGTGTCAGAGCAACAGAACAAAAGGCAAGAGAGAGCTTGAGGGCCTCAGACGTCCTCCATCTTACGAAATAGTCTCCATCCTGATAGGCCAGTTGGAGAGACAGGAGGCCAAGAGGAGGCATGGTCTGCAGTCACAGGTGAGTAGGATTCCTACACCAAGTACCTGAGAGAAAAAGAAAAACACAAAGGGGAGGGGGAGGAGAAACACAAAAACTCACTCCTTGCTGCTTGGCCTGTAACAGTTGTGTTTGTTGTTTGTTCTGCCACTTGCTGCCACACAGGGTCTCGTGTTAGTCCTCATCCCGATGTGTGGAAGGTCCAGCAAAGCATTGCTTTGAGTAGGCAGTGAAACTCTTATCAGACTAGAGCCAAAGGTTGGATTTTTATTGCATTTTTTTTCCTGTGTTTTTGCAATACTTTCACAACATTTGTGTCCTTCACAGATGTCCAGTGTACCAAAAAACACATTGGGCCGGATCCACAAAGCGATTGCTCATCTTTTACACCAGAAAATCCATGCAAATAGCATCAAAAACAGAGTGGACGTAAACATGAAACTGTGCTGAGGCGCAGGTAGCGGTACGGCTGCACCAGACTCATTTCAATAGACTTCAATGAGTCATTTTGCAGTTTCTACTGTCAAAGTGTTTCTGGCGTCAGAGCGACTCTCTCCTCCCTGAAGAGCTGATGATAAGGTGTGTGTAAATACAAAATATCACACACACACACACACACACACACACACACACACACACACACACACTTTACCATATATAAAATCAATATTTTTATTTATTTATTAAGAAAGCAAAACATTGATAAGTTACAAATTCACTTACACTTGAAACCTGCACTTACTCGATCAAATCAGCCACTAAACAACTACAAATCGCACTCAGGTGGTGGTAACTGTAAAATATATAACACAATGAAATATATATATATAAATATACGGACGCGCTTTGACTGCCTTCCGATCATGACCGGGGTAGTAATGCCCGGAGCGCCAGAGTTATCAACGACCCTCATATTTATATTCTAATATTACTGACCTGTGTTCAGTTTTGTTTGTGTTCCCCTGTTTATTAATCTTCATGTTGCTATTAGTACGGGGCAAACATGTTAAACTTCCCCTTTCAGAGGACAACAGAGACCACAGAAAGGTGTGTTTACTGTGTGCAGGGCAGTGGGGATGTTTGGAGAGACGTGTGCGACCGTTTCTTTCTTTGCGTGAGTTCAGGAGAAAGCCAATGTGCGTGTTATTTGACAACAACCAAAGTATTCTGTCAGAAATTCAACTTCTGGTGATTGAGCGCGTGAACGTTCTTGTGGTCTCCTTTCGCATTCCTTCTGGTGTTCCCTCTTCCTGACACTGAATGCTCGTCCTGTCTCCCCGGTGTGTGCTTTGTTGCATGGCATGCATGGTATTTCATAGATGACGTCGCATTTTTGATCCGGTGCTATTCTATCTTTGGGATGCACCAGCAGTTGGTGAAGTTTTGTGTACGGTTTTACCACTTCATGGATGCGACGTTTCCTCATGACCCGTTGTATCGGTTCTGTGATCTCTCGGATGTACGGTATGGTTACGATGTCTTTTGGTTTTTTCGTCCACCTTTTTGCTTTCTGTCTTTTATTGTTTGCGACCTGTTGTTTTCTCTTGTTGAGTGCCCATCCAGGATATTGGCAGAGTGACAGTGCGTGCCGTATGTGCTCTTCCTCCTTCTGTCTGTCTTTTTCTTCGGTTACGATGGTGGCTCATTCGCATAGCGTTCTGACAGCTGACAGTTTGTGCACTGTGGGATGCTCCGATGTCCACAAGAGGTACTGGTCCGTGTGCGTGGGTTTTCTGTATGCTGTAATCTTTATGCTGCCATCCTGTCTGTGATGAATTTTTATGTCCAAAAATTGCTATTGTCCGGTTTGTTTCTTCGTGTGTAAATTGAATATTGTCGGTGATGCTGTTCAGGTGGTCGGTGAGCGCCTGTGTTTGTCCGGCTTTTATTTTCTCCAGTTTATCGTCTACATATCTTCTCCAGAACGTAGGTTTGCAGTGGGCAGGTGCTGCATTGATGGCGTTTGACCCCAAGTCCTCCATGAAGAAACCACTCATGATTGCAGACAGCGAGTCCCCCGTAGCGAACCCTTCCATCTGCCTGTAAATTGTATTTTTAAAGTGGAAATATGTGGATTTGGCTACGAAATGCAACAGGGTGACAATGTCATCAACCATGAGGTTAGTGCATTTTTTTTAGGGTCCAGTCCTCCTTCAGGCGTTCTTGTACGATGCGTAGAGTGACATCTGCAGGTGTTTTAGTGAATAAAGACACTACATTGTCTGATATGAGTATTTCATCTTTTGCTACTGCAATTTTTTTGAGATCTTGTGCAAGTTCCTTTGAGAACTTGCACAATTCGCTTCTCCCGAGACCATCCAAGGCGGAGGAGGCGCGGCCAACTTGACCGGCTCTGATAGGTCCGTTCGAGTCGGCCAGCTGTTAAATGATGCGTAAGCAGCACGTCGGATGACGCTTCTGAAGAAGATTCAAGCTACAGTTGAAACTGTCAAGCAGGTAACATCTGTTTAAACTATTATCTGTCTGAACAAAAGAAAACCAAGAGTATACAGACCCTTTTCAAAAAATTAGAATATCATGGAAAAGTTCATTAATTTCCATAATTCCATTCAAATAGTCAAACTTTCATAGATTATATGGTTTTGTTTGAGCTAATATGACCATTGGAAATTTTGTCTCTAAGCTCCCTTGAGCCGACAACAATAACCTCACTTTTGCTGTTATTGAGCATCGAAAAATTTTCCGTCATCCAAGTTTTGATGTCACTTAAGCAAGTTTCTAATTTAGCTAACTGATGTGCTTCATGGGCTTTAAATGACAGATATAACTGTGTATCATCCGCATAACAGTGGAAACTGATGTTATGCCGTCTGGTAACATGTAAATGTTAAAGAGGAGCACTCCATGACTAACCCTCTTAAGTTCTGATGAGTGATTATGAACATGCACAAATTGAAAGCTGTCAGACAAATAAGATGTAAACCAATTGAAGGCTGGATCTTTAATGCCAATAACGTCCTCAAGTCTTCTAAGAAGAATGCTGTGGTCAACTGTATCAAACGCTGCACTGAGATCTAGAAGAACTAAAACAGAAAGAAGACCACTGTCAGATGCCATCAGGAGGTCATTACTCACCTTTAGCAATGCAGTCCTAGTGCTGTGATTATTCCTAAAACACCTCAAATAGATTGTTGTCATGTAAATAGTCATTGAGTTGCCTGGCAACTATTTTCTCTAAAATCTTAGACAGAAATGGAAGGTTTGAAATTGGCCTATCATTGGACAGGACACTTGTGTCCAGATTTGTTTTGTTTTTTTTGTAAGGGGTTTAATTACAGCTACCTTGGAGGATTGAGGGACAAAACCTGTGGATAACGACTGGTTCATTTTTCTAAGTATGACACTATTAAGTAATGGTGATACCTCTTTTAAAAGTTTACTTGGGATCGGGTCCAAGAGACTAGTGATCAATTTTCTAGCCTGGATGTGTTCTAGGTTTCTTCCCTAGCTTGTCCTGGCCACTGTCGCACTCTGCTTGAAACGGGGAGCGTCTATTCTGGACCCAAATGCACCACACAGACAAGGTTTGGAAGGTTAAAAAAAAAGCACAGCTTTATTTCTTGAGAGAGGGCAGCTGGTCAGTCGAAAAGAGGGGAAAAAGGGGCCAAAAGAAACAACTGCGCCAAACAGGTCAAAAAGGGGCCAACGGCAAAAAAGGAATCCTCTTCTTGGGAAAAAACAGGTCAAAACACAAAACTCACTCAAACGCCGAAGTCCAGGGAAAAAGCTGGAGGCGAGAACCAGAACAGGCAAGGTCAGTAGCCGAGGAGTCAGTCCGGGGTTTTATGTTGGAGCGTCGTGCATGGCAGAGGAACAATTTGGCAGGGAGGAGAGGGAGCAGGGCGGCTAAATAGTCAAGCAGGGAGAGCAGGTGAAGAGAGTTGGTGCTGATTGACCTGGGTGGAGAGAAGTGGTGATGCCTTCAGGGAAGAAACGAAAATTAAGCACCAACATGACAGCAAACCATGACACTGCTACTTTGCTTGCTCTGGGGACCCAGTTGGTTCTTTTTCTCTGATTGTGCAAATCGCATTGAGACGTTTTTGGATGTGATTTAGTGCTGTACAAATAAAAGTAGATTGGTTGATTGATTGATTGATTGATTCAAGTCAGCAGCAGCTTTTTTTAAATCACAGAATTAATTATTTATTCCTACTACTTTATATGACATTTATTTTATTTTATTTTGTCTTTTGTTTACCTATTAACCTTGTTTACCATCATGACTGATATTTTGATTGATTTCACTGTCTCAAATCAATTCAGACCAAATAAATCCCTCATCCTGCTGCCAACGTGTGGAAACTTTGTGTGAGGTAACAAAAAACAGTGTTTAATATTCATCAGACAACTCTTGTCCAAGCTGTTAAGGAATAAAATGAATGTAAAAGACTAAGAGGAGGTCAAATCAAAGTGAAGAAGAAACTGGTGAAAATACTGATGATACAAAACAATATGACTAAAAACAATAAGACATAGTATGAAAAAAAATAATATTATAAATTAAAAAGTCACATTTAAACAAGATAAGAAAGTATCCTGTGTACACATGCAGGAAAAGAAGTCCTGTTTGTTTTGTTGTTTTTTGTTGTTGTGTGTGTATTTTTTATGATTATTACTCGTGTTCAGCAACGTTCAGGATGAAAACCTGCTCACAAATTCTGCCACCACGTCCGAAGAGCTTTGATCCGTCTCGTTTAACCCGAAGATTTATGACTCTCATTCATCTGGAATTCATCTTCTGGAAATCCTGCAGGGCATTTGTGAGGAAGAGGAAGGAGGAAAAGGAAGTCCTAACGTGGACGACGCAACTTCGTGGCTTTTCAGGAAATTGTTTTCAGGAGCTTGTTCGTCTCTCAGTGACTCTTTGCCGAACATGAAAAATGTTTATCTAAGAAGGAATCAAGAGATTGTGGTGAACTATGGGATTAAACAGAGAGGGATGTTTACACCAAGTCAGTATTTTATTTATTGGACGAGTTTGAGACCTTTTGGCCTCAGTCTAACTGCTTTTGTTACCGTGTGCTGTTGCTGCGCCTCGAGGCTGAATACACTGTAACACATTCAAAACACGGGAGGATGCATGGGAGCGAAACCATTCTATAATGTCTGTGTTTACTTTAAAGGAGTTCAGCACAACTCCTGCGAGAGACAAAGTGATTGAGTGTGGGCATCAGAGCAATGAAACTCAGCCATAAATATCAGGGATCAAGATTGTATAATAAGAAAAAAAAAAAGCTGTTCATTCCCATATTTTTGAACAGGGCGGATAAAGGCTGGGAGAAAGTCCAGTCACGGTCCTGATCAACAGAGACCGGACTTTGAATGTTAAAACATGACACGTGGGAAAAGTGGTTTCAGTCATGCTGAGTAGTTGTGGATTAGAAGCTCAGGCAGAAACAAAGAAAAGTGATATTTGGATTTACAAACAGCTTGATTTGTGTTTTACATGAGTATTAATGTACAGTTTTTCACCTCCACCCTGGGGCAAAGCATCAGCTACACGACGCACGGAATCCATTCATTGACCGAAATTGATTTTAAAAAATAAAAAAAAATCCTTATGGTTTTCTTGACTTCTTGACTTTCTCCTTAATTTCAGTACAACTCAATATCAGGTCCACTTAAAATTTTTATTTTTTATATACCGTAATTTCCGGACTATAAAGCGCACCTGAATATAAACAGCACCAGCTAAATTTAGGGGGGGGGCAAATGGTGCCACCGAAACCTTTTCCTTGTCAACTCCAGTTTTGCCATTTCGAACTGTTTCAAGGGACCACAAAAATTCCTATGAAGACTGAAAATTGTTCACAGCAATTTCCACTTTCCAAGTAAAGATCCAGTTTCACTTCAGTGATGTGTTTGTCTGTTTGGAACAGTTTTTACTATTGCGCGCGCGCGTGCGTGCGCTCACGCGTGTGTGTGTGTGTGTGTGTGTGTGTGTGTGTGTGTGTGTGTCTGGGCACATTGTTTTCTTCCTCCTTGACTGTAGAACAAACTGGCAGGTCTAATTTTCCCGTGGAGAGTTCTTCCAGTATCAGGTGGAGCTCCGAAAACAAGCCGCCCCCATTGCTCTCCATGCATCATGGGTAGAATTGATAAAAGTAACATTAGAGGAGGCAAAGAAGTATAAAGAGGAGTTATAAAAAAATGGAAAGAAAAAAAAAACAACTCAACGACTTGATGTGCCGGGATGATGGGAGGAAACCTCACCAACACAGGAAAGCTGAGAAGCTGCGAGTTGTGGAGTTGGAGGCCACTCAGACTCGTCTGGCCGCGTGCGTGTTACTCTCCAAACACACCGAGATGTTTTCAAGCCAGCAGGCTTTGATCCTGCACCCTGACAACTCCTCATAATTGCAAAAAAATGCCCAGAAATGCGGTACCTGAGGAGTCAGAAGCGTAAATTGCGCTCTGGCACCCTGCGCAATGATCGTCAGATGTTATTATGTGCGCGCATCAATCACCAGAAGTTTAATTTCTGACGGAATGCTTTATTTCTGTTGCTGTCAAATAACATGCACAACACAAGGCATTGTTGCGGCAAGAACGAAACCGAATCTTTGATTGAATCATTTGAATGAGTCTGATTTCACACAGAGAAACTCTGGCGCTTCTGTGTGTCCCGGGAATTATGGCCACGGCGGTCGTGATCGGAAGGCTGTCAAGGTACGTCAGTATATTTATATATATATGTGTTATTTATTTTGCAGTAACCAGGTGTAAGTGAACTTCATTCATTCATCTTCTATACCCGCTTATTCCTATTCAGGGTCACGGGGGTCTGCTGGAGCCTATCCCAGCTGTCATAGGGCGAAGGCAGGGTGACACCCTGGACAAGTCGCCAGTTCATCGCAGGGCCACATAGAGACAGACAACCATTCACACTCACATGCACACCTACGGACAATTTAGAATGTTCAATTGACCTCACGTGCATGTTTTTGGAGTGTGGGAGGAAGCCGGAGAACTCGGAGAGAACCCACGCAGACACAGGGAGAACATGCAAACTCCACACAGAAAGGTCCCAGGTCCGGGCCCTGGAATCGAACCCACGACCTTCTTGCTGTGAGGCGGCAGCGCTAACCACTGCGCCACTGTGTCACCCGCAAGTGAACTTGTAGCTTATAAATGTTTCACGTTCTTCATAAATAGATAAATAAATAGAAATATTTGTGACAGTGGCAGTCCTGTCACTATGTCTCCTACTTTGACCGGGTGGTTAAGCGTGCACGGCTATTACCCAGCAGTCTGGGGTTGGATGCCCGCCCGGGCCCTCTGCGCCTTGCCACACATTTGATGAAATTATGTGTGTATATGATATTTTTCTATATACGCACAACTCTCCACCAGAGAGAGTCGCTCAGATGCCAGAAGGTGGTGCTGGCCCTAAATCTTGAGATGTTAGCAAGAGGCTAAAGCTAACCTGATTGGCCCTATTTCAAAATAGACTGAACATTTGTCCCGTCGGCTTCAGAGATTTGATTCCTTTTTTTCCCCTCTGTTTTGTTTTGTTTTAAAATGTGAACACAAAATATCTCGAACAAAATCTTTGGAGCCAGAACTCAGGGACTTTTAAAGCATTATTCTGGCTGGTGGCCTCAGTCTGGTTCTTGCTCAAGTAGCCCGACCTGCTGCACACACAAACATTCTTGGCAAATGCCAAAGGCAGAAAAGATTTGGATCTTCATGACTCTTAATGAGATGATATTTTAAAATGAACCAGATCAGGTCCAGCTCTTTGTTTCCCTGATATGAACTCTGCCACCATTTCCAGCTTGTTGTAATTTAGGCAAACGTATCAACTATTATCAAGCCACAAGTTCCACGTGTTCCAAATTAAAAGAAAAAGATTGATTTGGTTGTCAGACAAAGTGTGCAAATTGCAGTTGGATCCAAGCACCACTTTTGCAATAAAGTGAAACAACTCCGATGTTTAGGCAACGTTCACCGCACACGAGCCGCTCCAGATTGTGTGAACGTGAGACACATCCGCCCGCTCAGCCAGTGTTTGTCCGTTTTTGTTGCTTTGTTGCTTGTAACTACGGAAACGGTTCCTTTGGCAGGCTGACTGAACCCCCCCCACCCCCCGCCAAAAAAACAACAACAACAACAACTCAAAACTACGGCCATCCTACGTCTTCCTACCTGATTGTAAGCGTGACCTCATGGACTCATACTGCTGGCAGCCCAATGCTGAGGGGTCAAGGGTCCTGGTCCTGGTCCTGGTCCTGGTCCAAATCCGGTTCCAGTCGGTTTCCACGGCAAAAAAGCAGCAGCTCAGTCGGGTGTTGATGCCGAGGTTCACTGCAGCAGTTCTGGGAATTCTGCTGAATTTGCAGTGTCGGAGCCAAAACCAGCACATTTGGTCCCTGATGAGTCAGACCAACGTTCCCGTCCAGACTTCAAGGTCCATCAGTCGTCTCCACCTGAAAGGTGTTACACAGTGGAGAGTCACTGGAATTTAAATAGTCGATTTGTGTGGTGCCAAACCCAATTTGATTTGCCAGGGCGGGTGAACACAAGGCTTTAATTTGGCTTTAATCACAGACAATCGAAGACCTCAAACTCTGATATTAATTTCTGCAGGTTCGATGTTCCTGCACCTCCAGAAATATTTATGAGGTTTTTTTGAACCAGCCAGTTTGATGTGTGTTAAATACGCTGCAGGACATTTTCCTGGAACTTTGACTGGTGGCGCCCCGTTCCAGTTGACGCTATTCCAGACTTTAGCTAATGGCATTTGCAGCGCCGGCCAGCCAAGAGCGATGCAGGCCAGCCAATTAGCCAATCAACAGTAAACTCTGCTTTGTCAAGTTGTTCCTGTTGATTTTCTGAGTTGGGAATCTGACCTAAAGGGTCGGTTCTTGTGATGACAGCAGGACATGATCAGATTTGATTTCTGGATTTTTTTTTAAGTGATGTAACACACTATGCTACATCCCTTGTGTGACAGTGGCGGTCCTGTCACTATGCCTCCAATTGATCATGCGCCCTGGCTACTTGGCCAAAAGGCCGAATGGTTAAGCGCGCATGGCTATTACCTGGGAGTCTGGGGGTTCGAAGCCCGCCTGGGCCCTCTGCGCCTTGCCACACTTGTCTCCAGGAAAACCAGTCATGAGCCTTCAATGTGTAACTGTAGGACCCTAAATTGAATGCTCATCTGCCGTCTATCCTGCTGCAAACAAGTGTCATTACATCTGCTGCTGGATTTAATTAGACTTCACGTGAAGATTCAATTCAAAAAGAGAGATGCAACTCTGCCATCGTCATGACCTCCTGATTAGTTTTTACAGTGTGTACAGACCAGTCCAAACCCACAGAACTGCTGAACTGCTTCTTATATTTATTGCCAAGTCAGTGTAAAGGTTTCTGGCAATTTTTTCCGTGAGCAGAAACATCCATCCACCTTTGTTCATATATATATATACATATATGTATGTGTATATATGTATATATGTGTATATATACATACATATACATATATAAATAGAAAACTAGCTGAATTTTCACATTAGAAATAGAGAATTGACCTCAGTCTCTTCTTTGTGTGCTTTTTCTCTCTGAGTCCTTTGGGTTGTTTTGAAGTTCCTTCACTCCGCTGGAGTGTATGAGAAGATTTGAGGTTTTAGAGGGGTATGGTTGATCAGTGGGAGGCACCCAGATGAAAGATGGCATTGCAGCCTCAGCAGCACCAGAGGCTGGAAATGAACACACATCAATCTGTGTGTGTGTGTGTGTGTGTGTGTGTGTGTGTGTGTGTGCGTGTGTGTGTGTTTTTATATTGGTCATTTAAAGCTGGTTTGTGTAAACAGGATAAACAGGAGTGATGAGGGAGGGGTGAGGATGTGGGATGGGTGTTAGATGTTTTAACACAAGCTTAAAGAAGGTGTGTGTGTGTGTGTGTGAGATGTGTTTTTAAGGAGACTCTTTCATCAGTTGGCACTTTTAAATCCCGGATCTGCGGCAGCTGGATTCACAGGAGGAGGCACACACACAGACACACATACACACACACACACATATATTCGGAAGATGAGGAGAAAGAGATGCTTCTTTTTTTAAAGCAGCCATTGTAGCATCCAAGCTAATGTGTTAGCATCACAGTCTTCACAGTGGCTCCTGGGGCGTCATGAAGGGGGGAAATGTGTGCAGTGCTATGGGGCCCGAGAGGATATTAACACAATATGTATGAACAAACATGTTTTTCCGGGCCCGTCTACACACAAAGCCAGAAACTTTCACTGAAACCGCACAGAACTAAACGGCACATTTTCACAAACACTCTCCAGGGAGGATGAGTTTGAAAGCGCTGCCCTGTCCAACTTGGTGTAAATGCTGAAATCGAACATTTTTGGAAACGCTGAAGTCACATCTCTTAACCCCGCCCCCTGCCTTGCAAACCCTGAGTGGCCGTATGGCACAGATGACCAGTCACAACAACATCAACCACGTTGGCCAAGGTTTTTTTTTACTGATACTAATGATGACTAACCTGCAGTCTTCCCATTCACCTCCACTATAACAACTCGCAAACAATAGTGGACAATATCACACAGTGCTCGTGGATCAATCATGGATTGTGTGCAAAGTGAAAATAAACACAACAAAAGTGATTTGCAAACCTAATGTTTTACTTTTTATTTATTTTCCTTCTGGGTTTGGCAGATTGGGATATTGAGGCAGGAACACTAAGTGATAAAAATGTTCGCTAACTGTTGCTGGCACGGCCCCCAGTCCACCTTAACATGGACCTTTTAAGGCTTTGTGTTCTAAAGTAACTCAAAGCAGAAGTTCAGCTCTGTCGTTTATCCACTCTGCCTTTTCACGAGCAATCTTTCTCACTGTTCTCCGTGGTGCTAATGTTCTTATCTCGCTCCTGCTTCTGCAAACACGGTGTGCTTCAGATGTTCTTCTCCTTTCTCCACCTGCCACACCAGTCCTGGCATAGGAACTACATAATTTTCAGTCCTCTTTAGCTTCTCCGTGGAACGGGAACATTTTTGAAGACGGCTTCATGTATACGCGTTTTTTTTTTTTTGTTTTGTTTTGTTTTGTTTTTTCAAGATCGTTTTCGAAAATTGTTGTTTTTTTACAAAATGCTGTCTCCATGTAAACCCGCCCCTCAATCATAGGGCCCAGAGTTGTTGGCCTGCTGCAGATCTCAGGGGTGAAACTTGAGCTGCCCTGTGAGGTCACAACTCTCATTCTGACACAATAGTCACATAAAAGCACAACTGTCCAAACCAGCCTGGTGAATGAAAGCTATGCATGAACACAAACTGTATTTAGTCACATGCTAATACATCTAGATACACTAATTGTGTGTTCCCTGCTGTGTGTCACAGACTGAAAACCTCCTGCACTCCATCACCTATCACATCTGTAACCTTATACAGGGGATTGGGGGGAGGGGGGGGGGGGGTTTGAAACACTGATCTCTGAACCCTCCAGCGTGCTCAGACGCCATCTGACACGTGACGACTCTGAGCCCCGCCAAACTAAAGTAGCGAGACCCTGCGGTTGATTGAATATTCAACAGGTTCTCTGAACACGATGGGAGCAGAGGGAGTGAAAGTCCAGCGTGCAGGATCGGCTCAGTGGCGCCACCGAGGGGTGGAGCTCAGACCTTAGAACCTCACATCTGCTCTACAACTCTGCCTATAAACAAAAAACAAACAAACATATTGTTAAAGGCCATGAATTGATTTACAACACTCACATATACACGTGTTTGAAACTGCAGTGAAATGTATCAGTTTGATTCTGACACCGAAAAATTCAGCATCATGATTTTTTTGCTGAACTGCACAGGTTTTGACACATTATTAGGTACCTTTTTAGTCCCAGGAGCTTGTAAACAGAGGATGTACACACACACACACACACACACACACACACACACACACATACATACACACATGGCTATTTTAGCTGTTTCAGTTTTGCTTTACCTGTCTATGGACTTCAGCCAGTCTGACCTCTGACCCCTGACATCACAACAAGGCATGCTCCTCTACTGGATATTTCCAGTCCCGGCAGATCAGGAGAACGTTGGGAATATTCTCCGGGAACATTAAGGACGTGGGGGAAAAGACAGAATAGCAAAGAATTCCCTGCACACTTTCTCCTCCTTGATTCTCAGCCAACACTTTTCACAATGGAGGAAGTCTCTGCTTACTGGCTGCCCTTCCCTCTCCTCTCCTCTCCTCTCCCTCCTGAGAAAGTGGGACTCCCCCCTCACCCTCTCCTCCCTCAGCAGGAGCCTTAACAGGCCTGCAGCCCGAGCTGCTGCTCAGTCTGGCAGTGATTATTGTAGCAGAGAGAAGAAGAAGAAGAAGAAGAGCAGCTCCACCATGGACGTCAAGCTGCTCGTGCTGCTGTGTCTGCTGGCAGTGACCACACACGTCCCGTCCTCCGCCGGTGAGTCTCCACACTTTCCTTTTTTCTGTTATTTGGAGACAAGATGCTGCTCAAAAGATGTTGGAAGGAAAGTTGGATGTTGAGAAGTCGAGAAGCTTTGTCCAAAGTTTCTTTCTCACTGCTGCTGCTTGGAACTTGTCTGAAACTCGTTTCTTTTCCGTTTTAAAGTTTTAAAGTCGTCGTCATTCCTACGCGATATTTTTGGCGGCCTTCCCTCAGGTTTCATGCAGCTCATTTTCACTGATGCGCAAAGTTGTGAAACTTGAGTGGAAAAAAAACAAAACTGTATGGTTTCATCCAGGACGGGATGATTTTGAAGGCGAGTCACATCTCATTTTAAAATACACATTTTTTTCAAAATTATAATGAAGTTATTTCAGACATCTGGGAGAAAAAAAAATCATTTAAATCTTTTAACAGCATTTATCTGCACCAAGAACATTGAACGTAAACAACATTTTTCTTTACATGTCTTTTTGCCGAATTCCCTTTTACGTGGAAAAAGCACAAAAAAAAACATCACATTCACTCTGAAAAATAATGCTTTGCTTTAATAATGATTTAAAATATTTGAGACAAACTGTCATCTGATGTTAACAGTAAATACCTGTTCCACGTTTGCCACGCTTACAAATCACAATATAATGTGACTGAATGACAAGTCCTGCTTTTTAGCAATCTACAGAGAGAGAGAGAGAGAGAGAGAGAGAG
This sequence comes from Nelusetta ayraudi, assembly GCF_046127955.1. Taxonomy (NCBI): domain Eukaryota; kingdom Metazoa; phylum Chordata; class Actinopteri; order Tetraodontiformes; family Monacanthidae; genus Nelusetta; species Nelusetta ayraudi. The sequence goes on from NW_027466098.1 coordinate 3,672,000, forward strand.
AGAGAGAGAGAGAGAGTGAGAGAGAGAGAGAGAGACGTTAATGTGAGTTCTCAGCTAGTTTGGAGGCTACATGGCTAAGTTTTGAAAACTAGCTGTGTTGTTATTGAGCATGCAGCCTGTGGCAAGTCTGGCGACTTTTATAGATTAATAAAAAAGTAATGATTGAGATCCCTGAGTCTTGATATATGGCTCACCTGTAATTTTCTTCTTTTAAAAATACTCTCTGACATCACGTTGTCCGGCTGCTCGTTTAGCCATGCTGACATTGCGACGCTCAAGATCAAACGCATTAACAATCAAAAATAACAATCATGTATCATTTGCATGTTTGTTTGCCCTCAGATTTTATTATTTTTTTATTTTCTTTTTACTCAACATGTGTACTCTCTAATGAAGAACTAATTATATATAATTATAAATCATATTTCCAACATTTATTGTAAAAGGGGAGTGATGGAGAGGCGGGGATGGCAGTTTATCAGAGGGGGGGATGCCATCCCCCAGTGGCAAGGAAGAAAAAAATAATTAACAGTTGGTTGTGTGAAGCCACTTCACACGGCTTTGCTGAGGCACTCGGGAGGTTTGGGATTGTTTTAAAGAGCACTTGTGCTGATTGTCCCCTGCCCTCCCACCTCGTTGAATTGAGGACCAGAACAGATTGAATGTGGAGGAAACTCATCAGTGTGTGTGTGTGTGTGTGTATGTGTGTGTGTGTGTGTGTGTGTGTGTGTGTGTGTGTGTGTGTGTGCATCCTCTGTTTAGAAGCTCCTGGGACTAAAAGGGTACCTAATAATGTGTCAAAACCTGTTGCAGTTCAGCAAAAAAATCATGATGCTGAATTTTTCGGTATCAGAATCAAACTGACAACTGTGTATCAATTGTAAAATTAGCAGCAATTTTTCCATTGAAATATAATAATGAATATAATTAAAGTTGGGTGAGTGGTTAGTGCTGCCGCCTCACAGCAAGAAGGTTGTGGGTTCGATTCCGGGGCCCGGACCTGGGACCTTTCTGTGTGGAGTTTGCATGTTCTCCCTGTGTCTGCGTGGGTTCTCTCCGAGTTCTCCGGCTTCCTCCCACACTCCAAAAACATGCATATGAGGTCAATTGAACACTCTAAATTGTCCGTAGGTGTGCATGTGAGTGTGAATGGTTGTTTGGTTCTATGTGGCCCTGCGATGACCTGCTGACTTGTCCAGGGTGTCACCCTGCCTTCGCCCTAAGACAGCTGGGATAGGCCCCAGCAGACCCCCGTGACCCTGAATAGGAATAAGCGGGTATAGAAGATGAATGAATCATAATTAAAGCTAAAAGCAGCGTTAGCGGGACTGAGCCGCTGTGGCCGCGGCATGCTCAAGAGCAGAGAGGCTACGTTAGCTTCATTTTTGAAAACTGGGAAACACTTCTAACGGTGCCATTTCTGCATCAAAACGAAAGATATAGGTATCGTCTGCAACGTTTGACCGAGTCAGAATAACAGTGGAGGCGTGGCCAGTGGCCAGTGGCCAGTCCATTAAAATTTTGGAGGGGGTTTCAAACAAGTTGAAACATCTCACTACCTGTTTGTCCAGCGTATAAAAAATAGAGAACAACTTGGTCTTGAAGCCAGGAACGCATGTTTTTTTTTTTTTGCATGTCTCTACGACATTCCTAGAGGGCGCTAGTGTGCATTGTAGTTTTGCAGTGTTTTTTTTTTTTAGCAATTTTTTGTGAATTTTGAGTGTGCTGCAACTTTAAAGGGCTATACAATGAAAATGCTGTAACATTTCTAAACCTTTCTTTTTATTTTGTCCTTGTGAAGGTCTAGTCTGTGTGATTGTTACGACTGGGGTCATGATCGTGCCCTCTCTCTCTCTCTCTCTCTCTCTCTCTCTCTTTGCAGCTGTCTCTTTACCTGCGCTGATGAGGCAAATGTGCAATATCAGGCTGTGGCACATAAAAGGCTGCAGAAAGAGGAAGTCTCTCCCTTGCTCTTTCCCTCGCTTGCTCCCCACAAGCATGCAACCGTAGGCTCTTGTGCTGGTGCGTCGCGCTCCTCAGGAGAGGAGGTGCTCTTGATTTTGCATTGTATTTAGTTTAGCGGGCCAGCTGCTTGATTACGTAAACGTAATCCTTTGTTTCGTGGAGTTCTCTTTTTATGTTTAACAAATTCTTCTTTTACCTTTTACATAAACTTTTGCTGCATCATTCACTCCCGTCCGACCCGATATTTCTTTTCTACTGTTACTTTTTACCCCCCTGGACTAAAGTGGGAATGTAACAGTCATACAGAAAGTTTCAGACTTGTAACATTTACGATTCTTTAGTTCTGCGAATGAAAGTGAAAATAGCTTGCTTCCAGTTGGTCAAGGGTCAAAGGTCAGAGTGGATGAAATGCTGGACTATCCAAGGAACGTGTGGGTCTTTGTCCCATAGTGAGGCTATTTAGTATCATGGTTGTTCCGGGAGGATGTTGAGCGATTTTTGAAAACGGTTGGGATCTCAAATGTTCTACGAATAACTTTTTGTCGTGAAGGTCTTTTCTATGTCATAATCCAAACGGGTCTTTTGCCCTGCGATAGACCTGCTATCTGTAATCTCATGAAATATGTATAGGATGACTTGGAGCCCTACGATATGATTATTATTATTTATCTGTCTATCCACTCATCCAACTGTTTTGTTTTTGTTGTTGTTTTAATGAAGAGGTCAGTGGGCAGAAATATACAAAGATCTGAAAAATGTGTGCAATGTGGGACCTTCAACACGTCTTACTTTCTCCCACGTCTGCCATTTATTCATTTTTCTTCTCCTCTTCGTGGTCCTCAGCGAAGCCCATCAGCCTGGTGGAACGCTGCTGGTGTCGCTCCACCCTCAACACGGTGCCCCAGCGCTCCATCAAAGAACTCAAGTTCCTCCACACACCCAACTGCCCCTTCCAAGTCATGTGAGTTGCTCACAAGCTTGTGTCTGTGATGCCTTTTCATGTTTGTTCTGCTGTGGGGAAAAAAATCTGACCTTTTTATGCAAGAAAAATGATAAACTAAAGTTGAAAGAGAAAAAGTTTATATTAATAATAATAATAATAATGATAAACTTTTATTTGCACAGCGCTAAATCACAACCAAAGGCGTCTCAAAGTGCTTTATACAATCAGAGATAACCAACCGGGCCCCCGGAGCAAGCAAGATGCGACAGTGGCTGGGAAAAACTCCCCAGTGGGAAGAAACCTAGGGCAGAACCAGACTCCAGAGGGCCATTATCTGCCTATGAGTAGTTGGGGTGAAATACAAAAATGGAGGAGAGACAGAGAAAGAGAGAAAGGAGCAGAGTGAGCCAGGGTGGCTGTTTGAGGTTTATTTAAGTGTATGTGTTTGGTCTTGAAGAAGTCTGAAAAACTTCAAAAATGAAATGATTTTTCAGTGATGCATAAAGATTGGCTACTCTGTGATGGATGAAACGCAGTCCATAAAAATTAGATTTGATCCAGAAATGCTTCAAAAACTCCTGAACATCTGTACTGTTTCTACCCGACACCGCCTTCGTCCAGACAAGCTAACTCCGGCTGCTGGCTTCCAATTTGAGATGTGTGTAAAAGCAAGGTGTTAGTCTTAGCATTAGCGTTAGCGTTGGCAGAGGAGTGAGGCATTGATGTCCCTCCATTCTTACTTGATGGAGAACAGTGGCTGGTTGATGTTTTGTCATAATTAAGGGTCAAAGTGATTTCCTTTGTATCCCCCCCCCGTCCCCCCACTCCCACTCCATTGGGGTTGAAGTCGGAGGGGGACTGGAGAAAAAACAGATGGCCAAGAGTTTCAAAGGTCAGAGGGCGTTCAGAGGTCAGAACGGGTGGCGCTCAGCCGCAACATCTCAATGGAAGCAGATGAAAGGATCCCCCACCCTGCCCCAGCCCACATCTGACCGTGTGGCCTGGGCCACTGTTGAGAGATAATCTTTGCGTGGGTGTAAATGTGAATTTTGGTAATTAATTTGAGCCTCCATAATTACAGATAAGAGCTTCAAGAGAAACTCAATCATGAAATCACAAAAAATCATTTTTCATCTTTACAATCCATAAAATCCTAAGAAATTCATGTCAACTTTTTTTCGAGACTGTAGTTTTAACACCAAACCTGCCAAAGGATGAAAAGTTAGCCAGCGGCAAAAGTCCCACATATTTACCTGTAAATGTCCACTACTACGTCTTGGATCTTCTTCTTCTCCTAATTCTTTTTTTCTTCTTCTTCTTCTTCTTCTTCCTCTTCAAATAAATAAATGATCAATCCCGTCCGGTCAATAAGTTGAGCCGTCGCTTCCTGTCGTTTCAGAACAAACGGTGTTCCTAATAAAGTGGCCTCTCTACGGCTGGTGGAGGCAGCTTTAAGAGTCTCCGCCGGCCGTAGGTGGAGACTCTTAAAGAGACTTAGCATCGAGCTGAGGCGAATGGAAACTGGAAGTTAAGACGTTTAACTGTTAAGTCCATTCGATCCTGATCTTCTGCCGCTGCAGGATTGGGGGTCCTGCGATGGAGGACCCAAAGATGTTGGGGCCAGAGGTCAGCAGCATCTTAGATTCTCGTTTCATTGATGCACAATCAAAAAAGTCAACAACTTCTTAAAAAGGGTACTGGATCGTCTCTGCTATTATTTTTTTCCGAAAGCCGCTTCGATCGCGCTCAACTTCTCTCTGCGACTGCTGAACGTCAGGAAAGGAAAAAAACAGGGATCTGTGATGGATCATCGCTGCAAATCCAGCGTCTTGGCCGTGATTCATGACTGGTGAAACGACCTCACATTGGGAAACCCACTTAGAGCGGGTGTGTGTGTGTGGGTGTGTGTGTGTGTGTATGTGTGGGAGGCAGAAACATCCCATCTTGCAGTGAAGTCGAGTTGTGGGAGACGAGTCGGACACCTTCTCACATCCACAAAAAAAAACAAAAAAACATCATCGCCTCAAACAGCTACTGAGACCTGAAAATATTTTGAAGGAAATTTAAAACATTTTGGAACATTTTTTAGCGCAAGCAAGCGATGGAATTAAATATAATAAAAAAAGAAATTGCAAATTGCAGCAACGTGACATCAAAGTTGCACTGTATGAGGATGATGATGAGGATGATGATGATAATGATTGTTGTGATTGTTTGTTACATGTTTTGACCACCGGGTGGCACCACCTATCGGTTGTCAGGTATAAAAGTGTAGCGTGAGATTGAAGTGGAGACCTTTTTTTGTAGCTGAGAGCATGTGATTAAACAACAAACAACATGAACATGACATTGTTCCAGGAGCAAATGGTTAAGGACAACATGGAGTTGAAACCGCCGGAAAGTTTGAAGCTACCAGGCGACGTCGAAGAAAACTGCCGCGCTTTCAAACAGCAGTTCCACCTGTATGTTGCAGCTTTGGGACTTGAGACCAAGCCAGAGGCAAGAAAGGCGGCGCTGCTGCCAACGATTTAAGGGCCACAGGCCATAGAAGTATTTAACACGTTCGTGTTTGACAATCCTGGAGACGATGAGAAGTTGGATGCGGTGCTTAGTAAATTTGACGCTCACTCTTCTCCAAAGAAACAATTACATTTTTGGGCACATGCAGGTTGAGTGCCACAGTAAAAATGAGTGCACCACCTATTGTTCTTTGTTGTGAATGAGGGGCGTGAATAACTTCTGGGTGACAGAGTCTGTGAAGAACTGGGGCTGGTATAAAAATGTAACGTTGCCGACACTATTTCCAACCCCCCCACCCAAGTGTGAGTTTGGCTTTCAAGAAATTCTCTTCCTCGGTGACAAGCTGTCTGCAAGTGGAGTCCAACCAGATCAAAGCAAAGCACATGCAATACAGAACATGCCAGGGCCCACTGACAGTACAGGCGTCCTACGCATCACGGGCACGGTCGAGTTCATAGGCAAGTTAATTCCCAATCTAACAGCAAAAACATTGCGCATCCGGGAGCTTCTGTACGGGAACTGTGAGTTTAAGTGGACAGTTAAACATGAACGCGAGTAGCAGGAGTTTCAGAACACACTGACCACAGTACCGGCATTGTCATTTTATGACCACAAAAAGAGGATTAAACTGTCTACAGATGCCTCCAAGGATGGCATTGGTGCTGTTCTACTCCAGGCTGAGGGTGAGCGCTGCAAACCAGTAGCATATGATTCTAGGGCTGTGACAAAATCTGAATGCCTGGTGTGTGGTTTGGAACGTTGGAACTCTGCCATCTTTCACAGCCGAGACTGATCATCGCTCACTGGTTGCCATCAATCATTTCAACACAAACATGACAATATTTTAAAAAAGTATGTTTTTATTTTATTTTTATTTATTTATTTTAGTCAGTGCTGTTTTAAAGTTGTAATTCCTTTTTTCTCTCAGAACCAGCTTCCCAAACAGCTGGAATGTTACAGGATGAACAGCTGACCAATCAGATGGAAGTTAATCAGTGGAGCTGCAGATCGAACACTCTCTATCGATACATTTACAGATATTTCTCAGTGCATCTTGGACTCGTCCCTCATCCCGTGCTGCCAAAAATGCTCCATCACTATCTCTCCTCCTCCTCCTCTGCTTGCTCGCCTTCCTGCCTTCCATCAACATTGCTGGCGGAGTCGAGACCAAACTGGAGGCATCCCCAGCCAAACTGGGATCAAAGTTGCGGCGGATGAAGTGACTGTGATTAAGTTGTTGTTTGCAAACGAAAACAGAGGGTGTGAACAAAGGCAGCCGGCTCCTGATTGGGGGCCTTTTTTTCGGGGAGCCAATTGTGTTTTGTTTTTTTGTTTTTTTTTGGCAAAAGTGACAAGTGATTAGTCAAGATGTGTGGCGCCATCTATCTCCATCCATTGGTGTATGATTGTGTGTGTGCATGGGTGAATGAGAGGCCTTTGTGCGTGGTCCCGTGAAGGTGCTGGAAAGCGCTATATAAGTGCAGTCCATGGAGTCCATTGCTGTGTCTCAATTCAGGGTCTGCACCCTTCAGACCGAGTGTCCTCCGTCTGAACGAAGTGTTCTTCAAGTAACCAGCCTAGAAGGACGGACCAAACCCCGCCTCCCCGGTAACCACTCGGGACGGTCTAGCCTTCGGCGTATTTCCTTGTTGCGTCACCGCTGTTTCCTCCTGCTGGCCAACCCCGGAAGTGACGTATTTATAGTATCAAGCTAACTATTGGTTAGCCATCTAACGATGCCGTTGGATGATCAAATAAGTAAAATCCTACGTTAAAAACTGGATACTTTATGTGAAACTTCAATATTTAGATTTATATGTCGTGTCTTAACCAGTACATGCCGCTAATTTCAGCTGACTTCCCAGGATCCTACGATGCTTTGCAGCAGCACGCAAAGCATCATGGGATACATAAGTACGCAAAGGATAGTAGCGGTGCATCCTTGGAATCGGCTAAAACAAGTGCGTATTTCCGAGTACGCATTTTGAGCGTCCTAAGCACCCTTGGGAATTGGGACAAGCCTTCGCGCAGTGCTATGACGCAACTTCCTTTCAAAATGCGCACTTCAAGGATGCAGACCCTGAATTGAGACACAGCACATATCTGTGCTTAGGGGTGGTTTGTCAGGCCTTCTCTGTGGGCCTAGATTTACTTAGCAAAGTAAATTTTCTCATATAAAAGATCATAAAGTTATTCTCCATAGTTTGGTCTTTTCACGTCCGATAATATCCACTTGGTCGCATTGCTTCCATTGTTGTATATTACAGAAGAGTTTTTATCCAATCATGTTTCAGCTGGCTTGTCATGGCTTGGCAGATTTCACGTTTCTTTAAATCTGAGGCCTTCGGAATCAATGTAGCAGGCTCCCGTTCGCTGTAAGTGAACCGACCACAGTCAGTTGCGATAGGTAATCAGATCTCAAAACATAGGAAGCCAAGACCAGCTAGCTGGCTTTATGCTGAACTTACATGGAAGCTTCCTGTGATTGGAAAAGCCCTGAGAACCCTAACAGACTTAACTCAAGTCGGAGATCCAGTTGCCACCGTGGGGAACCCACGAAAACTAGATGAGACGAGACTAAACCCCACGTGAATAAACAATGACTGGGACGAAATCAGGATGCATTGTAGTTGACTAATAAAGACGAAACTAAAATATTGTTCACTAAACAAAGACAAGGCTAAAATTTATGGTCATTTTAGTTCACAACTAAAACAGGACGAAAAAGGATATATATTTTATGTCTTCCCGTCTCCTTTGCGTAATGCGTACGCATCGCTCTGCGTAGCACCCGCTGTTCTCTACACACTCTCACACAGACACACCCTCTTTCAAATCCTCAGCAGGCTCACTCATTCACAGACAAATTTATGGCAGTATAATTTGGTGAAATATAACAAAGTTAAATGGCCACGCCTCAAAGGGGGCTTGGAAGAAAGAGGAGAGTTGATGTGTGGAAGCATTTTCGCTACCTGGACGGGGAGCACAAAACCAAATGTTTAATTGTAGCCGAAGGAAAGCAATGTGGATACAAAATAAGTGGGAAAACACAACAAACCTGAAGAGACACGTCACCGTTCATCACAAATAAATGCGGGTAAGTTAATACAAAGTTCGTCGTTGTTAACAACATATCAGCAAACCAACGTGGTGTTGCGTGTCAGGTTAACTTACAACAATAATGCTAAAACGATCCCAAGCTAATGCTAGCTAACTTTCGCTAGTTTCTTAGCACGTTGGCATTTTAGCATGTAGGGACCATAGTCACTTGTTGAGAAAATTGTGTGTGAAGTTAAAATGGTGCTACTGTAGATGCGTTATTCTAGTCAGGCAACTATGGTTTCAGATGGATTACATGTTGGTTTAAGGCAGACAAAAGTATGTGGTTTATACCTTTTTTATTCTCCAGGACTTTGCATTCCAATGTTTTATTTAATGATATATAATGCTATAGATCTTCAAATTAATATCAAAAGGACATTGCAATTGTGTCCATATAAAGTATGATAGTTTGTATATTTTTAGTATTAATTAATTGTTAAATTTAGTTTTTACAGATACCCAGGTTGTTCAACAACAACAACAACAACAACAACATGTTTGACTACTAATGTGTGTCTTTATTGAAAGGATGAGAGAAAATGCTTTTTAATATAACTTTAGTTCAGATGGATATGTTCTGTATTATTTGCTGACAAAAAAGTGAACAGTTAAAGTAATTGTCCTGACTAAAACTAGACTAAAATGTCAACAGTTTTTGTTGACTAAACTAGACTAACAAAAATAATGTTGTCTTGGACTAAGATAAAGACTAAAATGCTTGACATTTAGTCGACTAAAACTTGACCAAATAAAAAGAGGATAAGGTTGACTAAATGTAATAAAAACTAACAAGGGCAATTTAAACCAGACTAAGACTGGACTAAACTTTAAAAATGGACGGTAAAATTAACACTACGGTGATGTAATGTGTAAGTGTGATTCTGTATGTTGAGGCTGTTATGAAGTGGCCTTGATGTGAAATGCACGTTCCACCACTGCTTCTCCCAAAGAAGAAACCCCCCCCACCACTCTCCGCCAGACATGTGGACAACTGGAGCCGGCATTTGAAACGCCAACCCTTTGATCATCAATTCACAGCCTGCTCTACCAACTGAGCCACAGCAGCCCCAATAATAATAGCAGTAGGATGATTGCTGACAGTATTGTTTTCGTTAACGTTTTCACGGAAAGAAAAACTCAAGCGGCTTATCACATCGACATTTTTAAACAGAGGAAACACAGTCCGCTTTTACTCGGTAGGAAACGTCTTTCCTCGCCTCCTACCGTTAGTCTACATGTGCACTGTCATATTTCCTGGTCTTAGCTTTCGTTTGTCTCATTATGTCCGTCTCTCTCCGCCTTTCTTTTCATCCCCGTTAAGTATTTTTTTCTCATGTTGTCTCGAGGGTTTGTTCATTGCACTTGATATCTCCTGCTGTATGCTGTGTGTGCACATGCTCGGCATAAAAACCCTACACATGGAGCTAATAGCTACTCCCTGTGCATATTCTGACAATAAAGCCCCAATTCCACTGCCCAAAAAACATGTTTTGTTTTTTTTTTAAATAATCGGCATTTGGTGGTGGTGGAATCTGCTCACCGAGCCGTGCTGACAAAATGGACCAGACGCCGAAACAATTGCGGCACGGCGGCACTGTCTGGCGGCAACGACGTCATCGTTCCACGACAGTCAAAAGTGACCAACAACTAAGAACACTGGCCACCGCCGGACTCTTGAATTCTGTAGAACTTCATCATGCAATCTCAGCGCGATGACGTCAGTAGACACGCAGCGGTGAAAGCGGAGGGGGTGCAGCTTGCCGGCGGGGGGGACACCCCGCTGGGTTTGGTGCGTGGACACGGAACTCAATGCCGATTGCTTCCGCGACATCCCGCGTCCAAAAACATGGTGTCATCCCGCTAATTTTAGTGGAACAGAGGCTTAAGAGTGCTACTGCCATCTATTGTTGTCTAATCACACATAGGGGGACGCACCCCACTATTTGTGAAGGACTGCCGTAAAAGAGGGCCGCGAGCGGCTGCTGCACGTGTCACGTGAGCAGCAGCCAGAGTGTACGAGAGACTTACTTCAAGCTTCACAAAGTGAAAAGCAAAACAGCATAGTGCAATTTGTGCAAAAAAAAAAAAAAACATGTCTCAAAGGGTGGCAGCAGCACTGGAAACTTCAACAGCGTGAACTCGATCAAGCATTTGTGGGAGCATCATGGAAAAGAATATACCGTATTTTCCAGACTATAAGCCGCTACTTTTTTCCCACGCTTTGAACCATGCGGTTGATGCAAAGGTGCGGCTTTTCTGTGGATTTTACTTCACCCGCCAGGGGGCGCTTCAGCAGGAAGTGATGAACAGTGACAGGTGGTTTCTGGGTTCAGTGTTCATGAAGCGACTTTAATGGTTCCAGTGCGCATGAAGAAAAAGTGGACAGGATCTGCGGTGCAAGTCCAGAGTCTCACACTCGGAGCCGCCGAACCGATCCGCTCCACGGACCCGTTTCCTGACTAAACACCTGCGGCTTATAGTCCAGTGCGGCTTGTATATGTACATATTTGTTTTTTCCCCCTAAATTTAGCTGCTGCGGTTTATATTCAGGTGCGCTTTATGGTCCGGAAATTACGGTACACAAATGACGTGCGCAAAGCGGAAAAGTGAGCCACAACAAATACTACAGGAAACTAATGAGAAGCACCAGAAACTCCCCCGAGACAGCAACAAGGCTAAGCTGATAATAGATTTATTTTTTTTTTTTTTTTCAAAACCATAATCTACGCAGCTGCAGGCAATAGCACAACCCATTCACAACAACTGGAGTAGGCTATGAATGGGCTATGAATTGGGATCGCTTCTTCTTTTCAGCAGCAAACGAAAATGGCTGAGGCTCCTCCCAACTCCTCCTGTGCTGAAACAGATGACTGCTCATGGGGAAGAGATCTTGATGGGAGATGGACTGGCAATACGAAGGAGGAATGCTTTACAGTTAAATTTGACTTATTTTGCACACCTGGAATTTTAGAGTCTTTCTTTTATGAAGAAACAGGACACATGAAGGACTTAGAATTCCTGTCACGTCATGCCAACTAGAAATTGACATGATGTCGTGTGTGGTGGCACGAGAAGCATCACTATTCTGAGTCGTACTTATTTTTTTTTTATCTGTATTCCCTTTATTTAATTCCTTTGTAAAAGTCAGCCGTCCCGCACTTTATTGATTGTTTTTCTGAATGAAATGGTGTTGAAGTTTCCAGTGCTGCTGCTAGTTGTTTTTTTTTTTTTTTAATTGCTGAAAGGAGAAACAGGATCAATCCCTTGAAGCTGAGGCATTTAGTTTTTTGAATGACAATCTTGGCTAAAACTCAAAATATTCAAGTGAACGCTGTTTTTCATTTGTTTTGCAAATTTTAGTTTTTTATCTTTTGACGTTTTGTTGATGTGTTCTTTCACGTGCACTTAGTGATGTGGGGATGGATGTTTGTTTTCGTATTTACCGTCATTTCCGGACTATAAAGCGCACCTGAATATAAGCCGCAGCAGCTAAATTTAGGGGGAAAAATAAATGTGTTCATATACGAGCCGCACTGGACTATAAGCCGCAGGTGTTTCGTCAGGAAACGGGTTCGCGGAGCGGATCGGTTCGGCGGCTGCGAGCCTGCGACTCTGGACTCGCACCGCGGATCCTGTTTGCGGGGTCCCGCTGGTCACCTCGGTTAATTGGTATGGAGTCGGACCAGAACTCGACAACAAGAGCAAGACAAGAGAACATACAGACGAGAGCACGAGCGATCTAGCCAGATCGACTGCCGTTAACTTAAAAGCTGCATCATATGCAATTCTTGGTTTGTTTTTTTGTGCATGAAAACTTCCTTTGTGCAAACTGTCTTGCTCTCGTTCTGTATTTGGTTCCACATTTGCTTTCGTTGTTCGCGCGAACTGCCTGTCTCACTCTTTCACGAGCCCACCAAAAAAATCCATAAATGGAGAAGGTCCCCTAGTGGCCGTTAGCTGTAAAAAAAACCATAGATTAGCCGCACCGTTGTATAAACCGCAGGGTTCAAAGCATGAGAAAAAAGTAACGGTTTATAGTCCGGAAATTACGGTAATATTTATTTTTACAGCACTGTGTTCCATACCGGATGTATAATACTAGTGATGGGCATTCCGGCTCTTTTTATTGAACCGGCTCTTTTGGCTCGGCTCACTAAAAAGAGCCAGCTCTTTCGGCTCCCAAACGGCTCTTCAAATTTTTTGGTACCTAAAATAATTTATTACCAACAGTAATAAAAGATTATGCGTAATATGAATTACTAATGTAAAAAAAAGAAACATGGACTATATCCAATGTTTATAATATAAACACACCTTTATTTATACACTCTAGAGCAGTGTTTTTCAACCTTTTTCGAGCCAAGGCACATTTCTTCCACTCAAAATATCCCGCGGCACACCACCAGCTGAAAATGTGAAAAAAAAACCTTATATTAACAATATAAGTGTTATATTGTTAATATAAGCTTTTTTTTAAACATTGAAGAATGACATTATATTATAACGTCTTGAACAGGAATCAAATAAACACAAAGAAAGTATTTTATAATCTTTCATATTTATACTCACTCAGTGTGAAACCTGGGCCTGTTTGGATGAACACAGAGCTGATATCCTGGCAGGAATCGATGAAAGACACACACAAAGCTCTTCCTCCACAGCTCTCAGTCTTTCTCTGTTTTTAGTTGTTACAGCAGTCAGGCTTGAAAAGCTCACCTCACACAGAGAGTGAGCTCCTCTCGCAGCTCATACACACGGGCCAGCACCTTGCCGCGCGACAACCATCGGACCTCCGTATGAAACAGCAAGGTTTTATGCTCCGCTCCCATTTCCTCGCACAAAGCTGCAAATATGCAGCTTTGTGCGAGGTCTTGACTTCACAAAGTTTACCATGCGCACAACATCATCCAACACAGGAACGAGGTCTGCTGGTAAAGTCTTGGCTACGAGGGCTTCGCGGTGTAAAAAACAGTGCGTAATGATCACGTCTGGGTTTTTTTTCCTTCACTCTGCTTACAAAGCCTTTGGTGCGCCCGACCATGGCTGCAGCTCCATCAGTGCAGACACTCATGCAGTTTTCCCACTTAAGTCCTCCCTTTTCCAGATATTCTGATGTGACCCGAAAAATTTCCTCTCCTGTTGTTTTTTCTGGCAAAGCCTCGCAAAATAGAAAGTTTTCTCTGATTGTGTCTCCATCCACAAAACGCACATTGGCCAGGAGTTGAGCATGTCCACTTATATCAGTAGACTCATCAAGTTGCAAGGCAAATTTATTACTGATAGGGATCTTGTCCAACACCACACTTTCGATGTCTGCAGACATCTCATTAATACGTCTGGAGATTGTGTTATCTGAGAGAGGGACTTTGGCTATTTCTTTAGCCGCTTCGGGTCCGAGCGTCTCATTTACAATGGCTTTGCAGGCGGGAAGTATTAATTGCTCTGCCACAGTGTGGGACTTTTTTGATTTAGCCACAAGTTCAGCGACGTGGTAGCTACTTTTAAGGGCTCTCTCGTTTACTTTTGCGGTTTTTCTCATGAAAGTTGCCTGTTTCTCCGTGTGTTCACGCAGTCGAACAAAATACTCCACATTTTTCTTTTGAACTGAGGGCTGTTTCGTTTGGAGATGGCGTTTAAGCTTACTAGGGACCATAGCACTGTTGGAGAGCTTTTCACCACATACCAAGCACAACGGAGTCGGTGCCGTTGCATCTCCGGTAAAAGTAAATCCAAATGAAAGATAGCTTTCATTGTATTGCCTCACGCCAGAAACTTTGCTCGACGTCACCGTCTTTGCCTCCACTCATACTAGGGCCTTCATCTGGGTCCGGATTTTGTCCAGGGTCCAGTTCAGAGTCAGCATTTTTCCTCTTCAAAAACTTATCCATCACTTTCAACCGTCGTCCCGCTATCCACAATCCACACACCTGTCGCTGCATCCATGCGTCACTAATTCGCTTGTCTCCAAGCGCAAGGCAATTAGCTACCTGCTGCTGCCACCTACTGGTATGGAAGAGTACTACATGATTACTCTGCCAGGCGCTAAGACTGCACAGGCACACAAATCGAATAATTTCCCACGGCACACCTGACAATATCTCGCGGCACACCACTGTGCCGTGGCACAGTGGTTGAGAAACACTGCTCTAGAGTGATAAAAACTAAGATAGTAAGTGCAAAAAACAAATGTTAAACACGTCACTATATAATACATATCTAATGTTTTTGATATCATGAACATTATTCATTAATTTTAGCACATCATTTGGTCATAAAAAAAGTAGCAGCAACAAAAATATTTCAGGATCTACTTAAACTGGCTGAAAAGAGCCAGAATTCCCGTCACTGCTGTGATTCTCTGGAGACAAACTCGCCACTGATTTCTTGCACATCTGCCCCACCTTGCAGTGCTAAGCTGAAGAACAACAGGGAGGTTTGCATCAACCCCGAGACCAAGTGGCTGCAGCGCTACCTGAAGAAGGCCATCAACAAGTAAGGAAGAGAAACAACGCAATCTCTTCATCCGGCTATTTCTATATTTTTAAAACACTTTTCCAACTCCTTCACTCTGACTTAACGTCAAAATGCTGTTCCAAATTGTTGTTCCTCAATTTTCTGTGTGTTTCACCCGTCGCTGTAAAGGACAGATAAAAAACATACATAAATACACTAAAGTGTTTTTGCGTCACAAACATTCTGGAGGGTGTGATATCTTGACACGATACGATGTGACATTGAACTTGCTGAGCTCAAATGTCCGGGACATCCCTGAAAGGCTCATGAATGACCTTCATTGTATTCATTTGTCCTTGTTCTCAGGGTGAAGAAGAGCAGGAGACAGGCAGGCAACAACAAGCTCCATTAAAGACGTGCCAGCACCCCCTGCTGCCAACCCTGTATACCTCGCTATCACTGCTATGGATGTATGTATATAACCACCTTGTATGTACCCCAGCACTTCTCTGGACCACTGGCACATAAGAACGGCACCGCCAAAACAACAACAACAACAACAAAACCAACAACACAAGAACAGCAGCAGTAGCAATACCAGGTTCCCCCAGAGACCCACAGCTTCCTGTGTGACACGCAGGGCCTTGTTGGATAACCACCATAACCGTAGCCGCCTTCACTTCCTGTCCCGCTGACGCAGAGGAGACGAGCGGCCGTGAGACTTCCTGTTTGGAAAGCGTGCAGAGACGAGTGAGTCTGGAACGGATGGAGGTGTGAAACAAAAGCCTCCTTCACTTCACTGATGGATGACAAGACTCAGCTGGCAACAATGTTGCTGTTGCTTCAGGGCGTGGCTGTGAAGGTCAAAAGGTCAATGTGGAGTTTGACGGTGAGCGGGGAAACGTGCAAGGGAACCAATCAGTGATGGCCTTTGCAACAGACACACACACACACACACACACACACACACATTCAAGAAGCAGGCGCAGACGGTGCTAAATATTCAGGATAAGCCAATGGAAAGAAGTTGTTTTTTCACTGTCTATTTTATGCAAAATTGATGGAAATGTTGTGTCAAATATATTTATATATATATATATATATATATATATATATATATATATATATATATATATATATATATATGTATATGTATATATATATGTATATATATATATGTATATATATATATATATATATATATATATATATACATACATACATATATATACATATATATATACGTATATATATATATATATATATATATATATATATATATATATATATATATATATATATATACATATATATATATATATATATATATACATATATTTATATATACATATTTATATATGTGCACATATAAATACCAGTTGCGAACTATGTTAAGCGCTGTATGCAAATCTGATATAAGGCTGAGTGTATTTTCTGCCAAGGGCCAAACTGCACTGATAAAGAATATGAAGAAGTGGGACTGAAGCACTTTAATTTTTTTTCTACTAACTGGACGTATCAGTCAACTATTATCAAATGTTTTTATTGTGATGCAACCGCATAAAAAAAAACAACAACAACAGCAGAGGAACCTCAACAAACACTGATATGAGAATGTAGATGGACCAGCATTACACACTTGGTATTGTAAAATAGAGGTTAAAGGAACAGTGTGCAACGTTTAATGGAAAGAAATGGGACTGATTGAGTTTTAGTAAAAATGAAAAAAATTCTGGCCCCACAGCGTTGTGGGTCTTTTGTGTGTGCGAGTTTGAAAGAAAGAAGCAGGATGAAGCATCAAAAAGTGGTGGTTAGCATTAGCACATTAGCACCATTACAATAGACTTTCCCGCTGCTGGATGCTGCTGAATCTTGCACGCTTGGCCTTTAAATTTGACGGTGGAAGATCAACGAGCGACTGCAGTGTTTTTTACGTCAACACCAACATCAGCTGATCCATCGGTCACACAGGAAACGTGATAACACTCAACTTCCTGTTTGTCATCGTACCTCTCGATACTTTTGTCTTTGGAACTATTTTCTTTTATTTTCATTTTTATACTTACTAACCGCCTCTCTAGTTTGCTGTATGTCCTCAGCTTCTCAGTGTGACTGACTGACTAACTGTGTTTCATTACAGTTTTTCGCAAAAGAAAAGCGATATTTAAAAGATTTCGACAAGGAACAGTTGCAATTTGCAGGTATTTCCACAGAAGGCTGCGAAGTGCATAATTCTGGTAAAATCTCGTCCAATAAGATTAACAAGAATTAGGTTTGCTTTTGTTTGTTTACGTAGCGCAAAGAAATGGTTGTTATATTTTTTTCTCTTCGATTAGTTGTAAAAAAATATTCTGTTTTCTCCTCTGTCCAAACATAAAGCGCCGTTTTCACTTGAAGCAAACTGGTCACGTGACCCCATACGTCACGTCCAGTGGCGCGTAAATGCATTGTACTTTTAGCGATATGCCTCTGTATCGACATGTCTGGAAAAACCACCTCATGAGTGTAAAAAACTTTTAGCAATATTTGAGTGGTTTTTCGAAATGTAGGTGTTTCCATTACCAGTTTTTTTTTTATTGTGATATTTAGGTTTTGCGCCATTCTCGGGGTAATGGAAATGCAGCTACAGACTGACTGATTCACTGACTCACTCACACAATTACTGACAACGCGCTCCAAAATCTACTTTTCAGGCCGGTGGTTTTCTAATTTCCTGCCGCCGGTGAAGAGTTTGAAAAAGAGGAAATGAACACGTGAGGCCCATGAGCAGCAGGCCTGTGGGATATTTTAGCGCCACGTAATTGTTAAAAAAAAAAAAAAAGAAAAGAAAAATTCATTTGTTCTGCTTCATCACTAATCCTGGCTGCCACACAAGCTCTGCTCATTTTTTATAATCCGTCAGCTCTAATAAATCCGACCATGTAGAGCCAATTCATTTTTATGGTACAGCTTTGACCTCTGACCTTTGCGTGGCGATACGAGGGCCATGAGACCGAGACTGGACGTGGTCCAGCAGGTTTCACAGGGGGGGGGGGGTTTGGACCTTTGGGCTTTTTTCCCCCTGGATTCCTGAACTCAGCTGGGACCGTCGAGGCAGCGACTGACAGACTCCTGAAATGTTTATTAAGAAAGCATTTATATTACACAGACTGAGGCCTCAATTTACTGTGTGAAATATTCTATGGTGAAAGAAGAAGTCCAGCGGGCCATTCAAGTCTCACTGACGGATGAAGAGACACATCGAACAGCGAGACGGAAAAAAAACAACAAGAGCAAAAATTTCAGGGCGCAGCATCAGGTCACACTAGTTGTGGTTCCAGCGAGCATAACACCGGTTATAAAAAGGCCTGACTCTGTTTAGTACAGAAAACCAGTATTACTCATTCTGTTTTATATTCTCCATTTTTTACCCCCTATTTCTTTGTGAGTCGGGAAGATTGCAAGTTTAAATTGTCACACGCAGGTGTGACAGTGGCGGTCCGGTCACTATGCCTCCAATTGATCATGCGCCCTGGCTACTTGGCCAAATGGAGCTCCCTTTGGCTGAATGGTTAAAGCGCGCATGGCTGTTACTCGGGAGTCTGGGGTTCGAAGCCCGCCCGGGCCCCTCAGCGCCTTGCCACACAAAGACAACACTAGATGGAGCATTTAGGTAATATTAAATGCTACATTGTTCACAATGTAAACAAGTTGTGTTGTTATCGTGTGACGGCATGACGGTTAAGTTACTACTGATTTATAAACAATTTTAGCTTGCTTTCCCCACTAATGCTGCTAGCATCATAGCTAGCTAGCTGAACCATGGGTGTATTATAAGAACTGGATACCAGACTGGCAATGTGGCAGCACACCAGGTACTATAGCAAAAAAAAAAAAAAACATGGTCCCCAAAAACATTTTCCCGATAAGACTGCAGTACAAAAATAAACGCCTTCACGGCTTGCTGCTGCTGTGTGAAGAGAGTCAAAGAAACAGCAGCTAAACATCATTTACCAGAAAACAACTCCAGTCACAACTTTGTTTATTAGCATTTGCTGAGAAACATCACAGCAGTGGGAAAAAAAGGGGGGAGTGGGATTTGACAACATCATTCACGGATGGCTTTAGGGGACGTTGAGAACAAAAAGCTCCCACTGATCCCAGAGTCGTTCGGTCACCGGGCCCTTTGTTGTTCAGTGGACGACCTCCTCTGCTGGCACTTAGCGAACAAGCACTATTAGCATTGTTAGCAGAAGGAAATAAGTGGAAACTCAGCCGGCGCTCTGACGTTTCCCCCCCAGAGGCAGAAAACACTTTTCCTTCACTGTAAAATGTTGGACAGCTGCTCAGTGAGGTTTCACAAGTTCACAGATTTGCAGGCTTATTGTGTGTGTGTGTGTGTGTGTATATATATATATATATATATATATATATATATATATATATATATGTATATATATACACACATATGTATAAATGTACAAATGTGTTCATATACAAGCCGCACTGGACTATAAGCCGCAGGTGTTTCATCAGGAAACGGGTTCGCGGAGCGGATCGGTTCGGCGGCTGGGAGCCTGCGACTCTGGACTCGCACCGCGGATCCTGTTTGCTGCCTTTAACTTAAAAACTGCATCATATGCAATTCTTGGTTTGTTTTCCACAATGAGGGTTTGTGCATGAAAACTTCCTTTGCGCAAACTGTCTTGCCTTCGTTCTGTATTTGGCTCCACTATTGCTTTCGTTGTTCGCGCGAACTGCCTGCCTCACTCTTTCCCGAGCCCACCCAAAAATCCATAAATGGAGAAGGTCCCCTTGTGGTGGTTAGCTGTAAAAAAAAAAAATAATAAGAATAAGAATGAGAATAATAAGAATAAGAATTAAAAAAAAAAAAAAAAAAGATTAGCCGCACCGTTGTATAAACCGCAGGGTTCAAAGCATGGGGAAAAAAAGTAGCGGCTTATAGTCCGGAAATTACGGTAAAAACATCTATTTTAGACGTCAGAGGAGCATGACGGAAATTTTTGCAACTTCATCGATCAAAATGACCGTTAACGATAAAGTCTAGTGTGACTCTGATGTACACACACGACTGTTCAAAAGTCTTAGGGTCACTGATTGAACTCCATTTTAAGCAGCCTCATGAAATAATCTACTGCAATGCTTTAGGAACATTACACGTGCAGGGAAATCAGTCAGGATGTGCTGAACACATTTTGGGATGGCTTTGACGGTTGTTGCCTTGAATGTCTCATTGAATGTGATTTTAGAGAATGAATGTCAAGTGTGCAATATACGAGTACAGAAGTTGCTTTAAAATTGCCCCCCCGAAAAGTGAACATTTTCTCAATTCTCTCAATCACGTTTAGTTGGATGTTGGAAATAGTTTTCATTCAACACTGTAATGTTTATGTACTTGTTAAGCACGTCTTGATTATAGTGCAATAATAATGACTGCACAGCATTCAAGATCATTATTACATAAAACTGCTTACAATGGAGTTCAATGCAGAAATGAGTCAGTGACCTAAAACTTTTGAACAGTAGTGTGTGTATATATATATATGTCTGTCTGTGTGTGTGTGTGTGTGTGTGTAGGCATTTCTGCTAACATCCACAGCACTTCCACATCTTGCTCGCACCATCTGGTAACAGACGTCACAGCTGCTCTTCTTTCTCTTGAAACAAACTTCCAGCTACTTCCAGGAAGACATCACATTCAATCGGAGCAGACTCCTGCTGGTTGAGGTTCACTTGGCCTTCATACAAGCCCAATTGCAAAGTTCAGGTTGTGAACTTGCTTTCCTAGGAAAAAAACACACTCAAAAAACCCTAAAAAACTTACATGTTTCATATGTTCACGTCTCCCACAGCCTCATTTTCAAGGTGCGACAATAAACGCAGTGCATGGACGAGCAAGCAGGTCAGTGCTGGAGGTCAAAGTTCAGACAACCGACACATGGCAGGAGGCGGGGATTATAATCAGGTCCAATCAGAGCTCAGTATGCAAAAAAACAAGGGTTGAGGACTTGTTGATGGATTCATCACAGTCAGATGTGAACCAAAAACCGCCCTCATAGCTACTGAGTTATTGTTTTATGAAAGCAGTCATTTCAGTGCGTGAGGTCATGGGGTCAAATTCCCTAAGGGGCTGTGGAATTCCATTCCATCATCACTGACATCACACTGAGTTTTGCATGATTTCTGAGTTTCACAGTCGGTTTCATCAGATGAGTCGTTTGAAGAAGGTTCAGTTGAAGAGTGCGAGCCCTTCCTTTGACTCGTCGGTCCGCCCGCTGGAGGCAGGAGGTATGACGTTACAGGCAGCAGCTTTGGGGCGATGGAGAGAACTTAGGTGGAAAACTGCAAATATAAGAAGAAGAAGAAGAAGAAGAAGAAGAAGATTTTTTGATTTTTGAAAAATAACATTTATTTGCCGCTCTCATTTCCATTCAATCAATCAAAACACATAAATAAATAAATAAATAAATAAATAAATAATTTTCTTGTTGTTTTTTTACACAAACACGTCGCTAAAAAATAGTTCCCCCTCTGTCACTGCACACAATGCACTGTTAAAAGTCCACATGTCACAAAAAAACCCCAAGTCCCCTGCCCTCCTGTAAAACATAAAATCAATGCGCAGCCTGGACTGGATGAGTTTTTTGCAGATGACAGAGGGGTCGACCTCTGCCCCATCAACTATCTTTCTCTTACGGCTCAACCACACCCCCAACTTAGCCTGGCTTAAAACAAAGTTTAAAACCTGGCCTTTCCTCTTGTTCTGGCGACTGTAGTTAAAACCAAAGATAAAAGAGTGTTTGTTAAAAACCTCCTGGCATTGGATAAAAACTCTATCTAAAAAACCAAACACGGACGACAGACGCTCACACAGATAAAAACAATGAAAAACAGTCTATCTCTTTGTGCAGAAGGGACAGGTGAGAAGAAGAAGAAGAAGAAGAAGAAGAGAGCTGCCAAACTCTCGCACATTGGGTGTGAGACTCACGCATTTGACTTGTTCCTCACGCTCTCACGCCACACCTCCGATTTCTCGCGCTGCAGGGCTGCATTGGCCATATGGTACCTTCGAAAGCTGTGAACATAGGTATACTGCCATCTGGTGTTGAGCTTCTGTACAGTAACAGGACCGCCTCGCACAGCAGGGGACACAAAACCCCTCCCCTCGTCAACGATCACACGTTTCATTGTCTCACATTAAACTGGGCCGTGGTGCTAAAAAGGTCGGGGACCACTGCTATAAACCACCACTAAATCTCACTCCAAGATTTTTGTAAAAGTTGGCAGCTCTGGAAGAAGAAGAAAAAAACTTTATTAGTCTAGTGTGGTGAGGTTGGTGTCAAATAAAAAGGGCACGAGATGCTAATGGAACGCAGTGAGTCTGGCTGGTTGCTTTCTGTCGAAGAGCAGAATTTATGTGGTGGAAGAAGCAGATTGTGGCTCGGCAAGCTGGAAGGATGTTAATGTCAGGGGTCAGAGGACAGAGGTCACAAACTGGTTGGAGACCATTGGTAAGGCAGCAGGAGCTAGCTAGGAGGAGTTAGGTGTACCCTGCGGCAGTGAGCACACTCACTGGCCACTATTTTAGGTTCCCGGCACTCGCAAGATGCACCCAATAAAGTGGCCACTGAGTGCGCATGCATATTGTTAACTGCAGACCTTTTTAGCAAAGAAGGTTCCAGATGTTTACAGGTTGCAGCTCACTGGGGCTCCAGCATTACACTGCTGGGGTCGACAATATAACTGGCCCGGTGGCCTGGGCGTACTTTAAAAACCGCCAGGGCCACCCGGAATGCTAAGACCGCTAGCCCGGTGGGGCCAGTGAAAAATAATGCCCTTAAAAGAAAACAAGTACAAAAAATTAATTCCCAGTGGGTCTGCGTTTTGCAATTACTTCTGTGAAATCATCTCGATAACTACTGCTAACACGTGACGTGATCTCAATCAAAGACAGCACTGACACATATCTCTGTCCAAACTAGCTCTCATTATGCTTTGTACAGTATGCTCGATATGCATGATACTGCCGCAGTCTCTGTGTCCCCGGCAGGTGATGACCACTGCGCCAGGAGCTGGATTGTGCTGTCCTGGGGGTCTTGGTGTCATCGCTTCATCCCACCACCACGCTTAGGACCTGGACTTGTCCTATTGGCAGATTGTCCATCGAGCTAGGCTCTTGCCTTCCAAAGCATGGACACTTACAGCCTACGTGGACAGCAGCCTTGAATTATTTCCTATTCTTTGTGTCTATATCCATTTTGTGAATGCCTGGTTGGTGTATCTGTTTTTCACTCTGTCCTGTCTGCCACCCTGGCTCACTCTGCTCCATTCTCTCTTTCTCTGTCTCTCCTCTATTATTGTATTTCACCCCAACTACTCATAGGCGGATGATGGCCCTCTGGAGTCTGGTTCTGCCCTAGGTTTCTTCCCACTGCGGAGTTTTTCCCAGCCACTGTCGCATCTTGCTTGCTCCCGGGGCCCGGTTGGTTCTCTCTGATTGTATAAAGCGCTTTGAGACGCCTTTGGTTGTGATTTAGCGCTGTACAAATAAAAGTTTATTCTTATTATTTATTATCTCGCTTGCTCCTGCGGAGCGACTCCTCGCCCGGCTTCATGTAAAACACCCAAACTAATCATTTTTGGAAACGCTGACATCACAGCTCTAAAGTCCACCCCCTGCCCTGCACCGTGAGGTGCAAGACGACCACTCACAACAGGAGCGTCGGGCAATGGACATGTTACTGCTGATCAGCCTGCGGTCTTCCAATTAAACCTCCATTGCAACAAACCGCAATCAATAGTGAACAATAACACACAGTGCTCGTGGGTCCATCGTGGATTGTGTGCAAAGTTAAAATAAACACAACATAAGCGATTCGCAAACCTCTCCTTTTACTTTTTATTGATTTTCTTTTGGGTCGGCGGACCGGGATATTGAGCTAAGAAACCTAAATGACAAAAATGTCAGCCAAGTTTTACTGGCATAAGTCACAACTCCCAGTCAACCTTAACATGGACCTTTTAAGGCTTTGTGTTCTAAAGTAACTCAAAGAGGAAGTTCAACTCTGTCGTTAATCCACGCCGTCTTTTCACGAACGATCTTTCTTTGTATACTCAGCGGTGCTCATGTTGTTAGCGAGCCACTGCTTCTTTAAATACTGGGTGCTTCAGGTGTTAAACTTGCAGCGCAATCATCATCATCATCTTCATCATCATCATCATCTTCAGTTGTTACCAGCAAAAAATGTGCAATCTTAAAGAATCTGTCCCTGTTTAAATGGCCAGTTAGAGAAAAGTTAACATGTATGAACATGTAAAAACGCATTGCTGTGTAACTACAGAGAGAATAACCTCATATTGACGGTCTTGCTTGAAAACGTTAATAATGTTATTCATGTCTTGCAATTATTATAACACAATTATTTTAATAGTTAATTAACGATTACCTCCTGTTTAAGCTTGTGTGCATTTAAACTGTGTTGGAGGGCTGTTTTGAGCTGGTGGCAGTCAGGGCCCAGAAGCAGATGCAAAGGTTACACTGCCTGGACATCAGGAGGAGGTCGGGCTGCACGATTTTGAAAAAAATGAAAATCACATTTTTTGGGGGGTTTTGAAATGAGATCACGATTCTCTCACAATTTTCTTTCAACACAAGTATTTATTGCACTTATTGCCAATAGTCATAAGTGCAACATCAATGGAAAAAAAACAAACTACAAAAATAAAACAATAGATATCGGCAACAGATCAGGAAGTGCAACGTGAAAAATAGTTGCAGGATGGCATTGTGTAGCACTTGTCTGGTGTGTTTATGCTTTCCCTAAATCAGTCGCTTTGTACAGTGTAAAAAAAGAATATATATATATATATATATTTCCAGTTTACTAAAAACCAATGTAGTACCTATGCCCGGCCTTGTGTGTGGCGCCGCAGGTTTACTCCGTGAAGGAGAAGAAGAAGAACGCCTGAAGCACGGCGTGTTTAAAGAAACAGTAGCTCGCTAAAAACAAGCGCCACAGAGAACAGAAACAAAGGTTGCTGGTGAAAAGAGAGTGTGGATCAGGGGTCCCCAAACTACGGCCCGCGGGCCACATCCGGCCCGCTGCGTGTCTCTTTCCGGCCCGCGTGAAGGCAGTCATAATCGCGAACGAATCGTGGCCCGCCGACATCACGCAGTTCCGTCATGTGGCCCATTGCTAAAAAAGTTTGGAGACCACTGGTGTGGATAAACGACAGAGTTGAACGTCTGCTTCGAGTTACTTTAGAACACAAAGCCTGAAAAGATTAATGCTAATATTGACTTGGAGCTGTGCCAGTAAAAGTTTGCTAACATTTTTGCGTTTCCTGTGTTTCAATGCGCACTGTCCCCTCTAAATAAGCTTTTAATCCCATGGGATCAACAAAGGTCTTAGGGAAATTTGCAATGTGGGTGAAATGTTTTCAAGGTAAAAGCAAACTGAGCTTCTGACCTGGAATTGTCACGCTTACTAAAAAAAAACACAGAAGAAGAAGACGATGAGATTCAACAAGTGACTGGAAGCCTTGCTGAGCTGTTGCTAAAGTGATTAGCATGGATGCTACAGTGGATGATATCGGATGATATCCAGCTGCCTTTGGCAAGAGTTTAGTGAAACAACCAACAGCCTAACTGGACCCAATTTGAACGTGACCAACAGAAGTTCCACAATTAAATTTGTAAGGGAATATTTCAGATATTCTCTTCATCAGGTTGGAATATGAATCAGATCCAGTAGAATCTAGTTCACATCAAGTTTTGACTCTAAACTGCTGTTAATCTATCCAAAGATTTAAATTAAAACTGCCAAGTTAAAATACAGTTTCAATAAATTGTATGTACGGACGTGTTGTTTGTCCGGGATTCAAACTGAAACGTGTCAGTTTCTCACAGTGGAATAACAAAGGGCCAAATTATTGGGATCAAAATGTTCTTTTGAATAAATTTGGAATCACCGGAATCCCGGGAGTCCAAACATTGGCAGGAAGCTTTCGGTGGGACTTGCTTACTTGTCGACCTTTGACCTTCCATCCCAAAAGACTTCTTTACTGCTATGTGGTTGCTGTATGTTTGAAGACAATGAGGGGTCCTCAAGGAAACACCTTCGCCCCGGCGAGGGTCCCGCTGGCCCCTGAAGATCCTCTTTGTCAGGGTCCCGGTGGTGTTGAGATGTAATGAGACAGGTTGGTTTTGATCGAGATTGACCTCCAGCCTCTCCAAACACAAAGACTGGATTCTTGTTGGCCCACACAGAAGGAAAAACACTTGTTAGGTTTTGAGTCTGCATTAAGACGGAGAAGAAAAAACATACCGTCTTTGTAAAATTGTGGCAAAAGAAAACACTGACACAATGGAAACAACCTGCACGACCCCGGGAATTAATACCCACACACAGACACACACTTCCAATGGAAAGTGGGACATATATAATCAATACAATATAATCTGCATTGTATGCGATGTCGATGCCCAGTGTTCCGTGTGATTGTGAGTCTAATCTTCTTCATCTATGTTATTTATGAATGTGTGTGTGTCCCAGAACAAAGTGGCCCCTTGGAGAACACAGGATGTCAACACAACTAGCACCGCACAATCAGACGGTGCCTCGCCCCAGGGCCGCAGGTCTGAGGGGATTCCTGGATCCCACTGAGACCCTGGAGAAAGGGTGAAGCCCTGCCGGTGGGTTCCAGGGTCTCAGTGGGATCCAGGAACCGTCGCAGACCTGCAGACACTGCTTGGTCTGCAGGTCTGAGGGAGTTCCTGGAGACAGAGTTAAGCCCCGCCGGTGGTTTCCGGGCAGCCCCCTTCCAGTGGACGCCACCTGAGAGCTGATCTGGAAGAAGGACCAGAGGAAGCCAACAACACTTTGATGAGTTGAGCTTTGTTGATTTTTGATGAGTGGGGGGCTGTGATGGAAGAAACCCCGGCCTACTCACTCACTCACCACCGTCCCCAAACATCATTTCTCTTTTCTTCTTACCCACTGAACTCTGAACTATCCTGCATGTTTTGTTCTCTGGAATTTCTCAAGCCAATTAGGTTGAGATTCTGCTTTCTGCAACTCTCACACAATAAATGGCTCTTCACATGAGATAGGAGATAGACATGTGTGTGAGCACAGCATGTTGGGGGTCTGCTGGGGGCCTCAGTCAACTCAGCCAACAGAAGGTTCAGCTGTTAAACAGTCATCAGTCTTGATTTTGTTTTCATTCATTTCCAACCAGGGACAACAGCTGTCCAACAGTCAACCTGACTTTGCACGTTAAAGAAGTCTGAGTCGTGTTCATCTGGGTTCTCAAGCAATTTATAAATAGTGAGCAAAATGTCTTTGTTTCAGTTTGTTGGTTTGGTCCCCTGCAGAACACATGGTCAAAGCCTCTCTGCCACTCTGGCAACTTCTATCTCTGTCTATCCCTCTTTCTACATTTTTTCTATTTCCTTTCACTCCAACGGGTCAAAGCACATTCCATATGGACAGCAGCTAAAGCAGAGCACTTCTATAAAGTTAAAAGATAAAGTTGGAGTGATTAGTCACATGGGACAACAGGATGTGAAATTTGTCTTCCACATTTGACCCATCCGATCTGGTCTATATGTATATATGTGTGTATATATATATATATACATATATACATATACATATATATATATATATATATATATATATATATATATATATATATATATATATATATATACATATATATACATATATATATATATATATGTATATATATATATATATATATATATATATATATATATATATATATATATATATATACATATATATATATACACATATATATATATATATATATATATATATATATATATATATATATATATATATATATATATATATATATATATATATATATATACATACATACATATATGCATGCAGGACTGTAGCATTTCTTCCGCTGCTCGTGTGACTCCTTTTAAGCTGCATTGCTGTTTTGTGTTTTGTGGTCAGAAGAGAACATTTACTGTGATGTGAAACGCAGCTCCAAGACCAAGCACTTTTGAATTCCCCACATGGGGATTGAACCGGCACCTTTCCGGTCACACACCTGCTTCTCAGACCTCTATGCCAAAATTGCCTTATTAAGACATATTTCCTTAGAAATGTGTCACCTTGCAAGTAAACCAGGCTGATGAACAAACTGCGAGAACTGTAATAACCACACAGCCACAAAGGATTTTGTGTGACATTCACTTTAAAGTAAAATTGCAAACCTTGACATAGGTGTTTGTTAGTTATTATATCTGTACCCAACATATTTTTTCAGCATTTGCAGTGATATGGTATGGCCGCAACGGATCCTCAGTATTTGCTATCTTCCAGCTATGAATAATTCTGGTATTGGGAAGTAATAGCAGTTACAATTTTCTCAGTGCCACCTCCAAGAATAAATGTTGCAGCTGCAACTTGTTCTGTTTTACAGCTGTTGTGTTGCGTCGAGTAAGCTTGCAACCATAGCTGATACAAAGTCCTGCTATGCACCATCACAAAAAAGGCAAAAATATGACACTGCGTTGTTGCTCTGTCCATACGATTTTCCTTTCTCACCTTATAACATCTTTTTTTGTTTGTTTTGGTTTATTTATTTTACTAATAGATAGTTAGATAGATAGATAGATAGATAAAACTTTATTAATCCCGAAGGAAATTCAGGTGGTCGGCTGCATACATTCATTGCAACAGTAAAAACAGACAGCGAAAAGGAAAAGAAACAGACACAAACCTATAATACATAAATAAAAGCATGAGGTGCTGAGAGCATGTTACGTGTAGTGCTGAAGTGCTTGATAAAAAAGATAAAAAAGATTTGGGTTGCCTAGCAACCCACATCCTCCTCCCGTCCCCCTCCCCTCCTGCCATAGGAGTTGTACAGCCTGATTGCCCGGGGAACAAAAGAGTTTTTCAGTCTGTCAGTGGAGCAGCTCTGTCACAGCAGTCTGCCGCTGAAGCTGCTCCTCTGCTGTGTGATGGCAGAGTGCAGAGGGTGGCTGACATTGTTCATGATTGCCAGGATCCTGGACTGAGTTCTTTTTTCCACCCCCTCCACAGAGTCCAGTTCCATGCACACCACTGAGCCCGCTTTCCTGATGATCCTGTTCAGCCGCTTCTTGTCTTTCTTCCTGGTGTTGCCTCCCCAGCAGACCATAGCGTAGAACAGGACCCCAGCGACTGCTGCCTGGTAGAACATCTGCAGGAGTTTAGTGCAGACATTGAAGGAAGCCAGCCTCCTCAGGAAGTACAGCCTGCTCTGTCCCTTCCTGTAGATGGCGTCAGTGTTCAGTGACCAGTCCAGCTTGTTGTCCAGCTCCAGCCCCAGATACTTGTGTGACCCCACAATCTCCACCTCTGCTCCCTCGATGACGACTGGCTGTGGACGGGGGGGGGGGGGGGGCGCCGGAAGTCAAGCACCATCCCTGCAGCTGGTTCTTATGGCACCACCCGACAAAGTCCTTCACAAGGTTCCTGTACTCCATCTCCCCCCCGCCCCGCCAACACAGGCCACAATAGCAGTGTCATCTGAGAACTTCTGTATGTGGCAGAGCTGTGAGTTGTACTGGAAGTCTGCTGTGTACAGGACACAGCACAAAGAGGAGCTCCCGTGCTGCTGGTCACAGTGGTGGACACACTGCCTCCCAGCCTGACAAACTGTGGTCTGTGGGTGAGATAGTCAGTGATCCAGGTCACAAGATGGGGGTCAACCCGCATGTTTGTTAGCTTCTCTTGTAGTAGGAGCGGCTGGATGGTGTTAAATGCGCTTGAGAAGTCAAAGAACAGAATCCTCACAGCGCATCTCCCCTTGTCCAGGTAAGAGAGGGCCCGGTGCTGGAGGTACAGGACAGCATCCTCCACCCCCATCTTCTCCCGATATGCGAACTGGAGGGGGTCCTGGGCGTGCTGCACCTGAGGTCGTATTCGGTGCAGTATCAGCTGCTCCAGGACCTTCATCACCTGGGAGGTGAGGGCCACAGGCCTGTAGTCCTTGGGCTCGGTGGAACGACCCTTCTTGGGAACAGGGACAATACAGGATGTTTTCCATATTGTGGGGACTTTCCCGAGGTGCAGGCTAAGGTTGTAGACATGCTGGAGGGGCTCCCCCAGCTCAGCAGCACAGGCCCTCAACAGCCTGGGGCAGACTCTGTCAGGGCCGGCTGTTTTCCTGGGCTGCAGTCTCCTCAGCACACCCATAACCTGATCTGCAGTGATGGGGGGAGGGGGGCAGAGCTGGAGGTTGTTGGTGGAGATGGAGGAGAGAGGGAAGCGTCCCATGGAGGGGGAATGGGGGGAGAGGGGTCAGATCAGGGATCAGATGCAGGGAGGGTGGGGGTAGAGGAGGGGTGGGGAGTGGGGAGGGAGGCAGGCAGGGAGTTGAACCGGCTGAAAAAAATGTTGAGCTTGTTTGCTCTCTCGATGTTCCCCTCTTCCGTGCCGCCTTTCTTCTTGTTGAAGCCAGTGATGTTTTTCAAGCCTGCCCAGACCTCCCTGATGTTATTCTCCCTCAGCTTACTCTCCAGCTTCTTCCTGTACTCCTCCTTAGCCTCCTTCAGGCAGAGTTTTAGTTCCCGCTGCACCTGCCTCATCTCCTCCTGGTTTCTGTTTTTGAAAGCCCTCTTCTTCCTGTTCAGGACAGCCTTCACCTCACTGGTTACCCAGGGTTTGTTGTTTTGGAAGCAGCTCACTCTCCTAACAGGGACCACGGTGTCCATACAGAAGTTCATGTACTCTGTCAGGCATTGTGTCGCTCCCTCGATGTCCTCACCATGTGACTCCAACAGCACACTCCAGTCTGTGGTGTCAAAGTAGTCTCTGAGGGTCTCCTCCCATATTAATAAGCACTCACATACCAGCACATCAAAAGACAACTTCCAGTTAACATTTGCTATTGCCACTGGTGGGTGGTGACCACATTTGTAGCAGAAGAAGTCATATCGGTAATCTGTGAGTGCAGAGTGCAAAGTTTTGATGTACACCTGGACATCTAAAAGGGGAAAAAGAACATCTACCCATATCATGCAGTACTAGATAGACACATTAACATTTTTGGTCAAGATACTTTTTAATCACCTCAGAATAAAGTCATTTTTAGAACCCCCTCCCCCTCCTCCACAGGTTTGATTTTTCTTTGTTATCAAATTGGAATTAAAATAAAAAATTATAATCAGACAAACCTTTTTGAACAGTAAGAATGCCATAAACTGTGCTATTTTTGGTAACAAGTTTCTCCTCTGACAGATCTGGTGGTGTAGGACCTGGACAATATGGGCACTTTGTTTCCTCGGGTGAGAACTTCAGGGGGATGCTTGCTGTTGTGTTTTGCAAGTCTTCTGGCAACTTTGAAGGCAGTGTCTTTTAGAGTTCCACACGTATTCAACAGGGTTCTTTTTTAATCTGCACTGAATTTATGTCATTTGCCTTTCGAAAAAGCCATGGCTCAATGTCTTCGGTGTCCAGATGATTGTCAGTGTCGCTGCTGAAATCCATCTCCCTGTCCCGTAAGAGGTGTCGTCTCTCTTGGAAGGTCCGACATATTACATGACACGTAAATGTGGACACACTTGCGTTTCTTTGTGCATTTGCAGCAACATGTCCACTTCCCACTGTCTGTGCCTAGTGTCACTCTTGTCCCTCCAAAAATGGACCAACTGTCTACTTTTTAAGTGAACACTGAAAAGTTCACTTCACAGCCTGAGAAACCATAGACTACATGCGTCTATCAAGTGATGAAAAACACTTGATAGACGCATGTAGTCCCGTCTTGCGTGGCTTGCTGATTCAGTTTACTACAGTCCTGTTTAGTTGAACTGGAGATCAGCCCCTTTTGAAACATCTCGTCGATGGATGTAAACTGTAGCAGAGGAGGTGGCTCTTGTGGCTTGAAATGCTTCACTCCTTGAAGATGCAGGCATTCTCTGCCAGTGGCCATAGCCATAAATTCCCTACAGCTCTCAACTTCGCAGTCAAGGACTTGCCGATTGAAGGACCTGCAGATATGCATAATTGTACACGGTCTGGATTTTTGTCCTGGGCAGTAACAAATACTCCCCTCTCGTCATCCACCAAGAATATTGGCTCCGGCACCTTCACGTGTTTCTCGAATTCATGCTTCCCCATTATTGCTGCGGTGGAGAAGCATGCACTTCCATGCAGGACACTGAAAGGACTTTGTGTTGTGTTTAAAAGAATCCTCTGGCTCCTCATTCACAAATGTTCAAGTCTGGAGAACAGAATACATCACAGGCTGGATGTGGCATTCATTTTTCTCAAATACTGAGCATGTCATGGCCAGTATGTTCGACAAAAACATTGTAAAGAACAGAAAAACACTGTGGAGACACTTGAAGAACACACTGAAGAACCAACCCTGTCCATTGAGAGGAAAAAACAAATTACCATCTTCTTCTTCTTGTTGTGATTTTATGGCGGTTGGCAAGCAACAAACTGGTGCACTACTGCCACCAACTGATTAGGAGTATGGATCAGTATGTCTCTTACCTCATAAGGCTAAATCAAACTAAAGTAACTAAATAAACAAAGTAATTGGTAGTTGTCAGAGTGTGCAATATCACCAGGAGAGAGCTTGGAGTATAAAAGGAGGCCGAGGATCTGCTATTCACCTTTTGTCTCCAACTCGGCCCAGCAACAGCCACAGCCACAGCTTGACCACCCAACAGTGTTTTCCCCTAGTGTTCTCTGTTTTGTGTTTAGCATTTAGCTTTCTTTTCTGAATGCCAAGTGGTGAGTTGTTTAGTTGACTTTTGGACTTTTGTTTGTTATTAGTAGCTGTCCTTTGTGAGTAAAGAATTGTTTTGCTTTCATCAACTTATCTAAATCGTTGTTGGTTTTTTGCCAGAATCGCCTTGTGTTGTTTTAGCCTTATTAAAAATATACTTTATTTGCATTTACGTACCACAGTCTATTTTTTTTCATCACCCATTTTTAATTCACTATGTTAGTCCTGGTTACCCCTAGTTAGTCCAGGACGTAACATTTCTAACTAGAAGAAAATCAATAATTCACTAAATAAACGTACAAACTACTACAGTATATTCTTCTAAATAACCATGTTGCTCTTAGGTTAGGAAGGCACCAGGACCAGACGGTGTGTCCCCCTCCTACCGAAGGCCTGCGCTGAACAACTGGCTCCCACCTTTACATGGATCTTCAACCGTTCCCTGGAGCTGAGACGAGTGCCATCAAAGGATTAAATGACTACAGACCCGTCGCCCTGACATCTGTGGTCATGAAGTCCTTTGAGAGGCTGGTGTTGAGCCATCAATCAATCAATCAATCAATCAATCAACTTTTACTAGTACAGCACTAAATCACATCCAAAAAAGTCTCAAAGCGCTTTGTACAGTCAGAGAAAAAGAACCAACTGGGTCCCGAGAGCAAGCAAAGTGCGACAGTGGCCAGGAAAAACTCCCCTGTGGGAAGAAACCTAGAGCAGATCCAGACTCCAGAGGGCCGTCATCTGCCTATGACCAGCTGGGGTGACAAGGAAATACAAAAACATTTAGAGAGAGAAATAGAAGTAGCCAGAGTTGCAGACAGGCCAGAGTGAGTTGCAGGGTAAAAGCTCTCACAATAAACAGTAGATGCAGATATATATAGAAGAATAAATAATAATAATAAATAATTCAAATGTGTATATAAGTGGATGTTTTTCTAACATATACATCAAAACATTATAGAATCTAGATAGGCCCAAATGTTGAGTGGTGGGGTGGTACAGCCGCCATCCATGTAGAGTGTGTTAGTCTGTGTTTGCTGTCCACGTAGATTATTGTTGGTCTGTGTTTGCTGTCCATGTAGAATATGTTGGTCTGTGTTTGCTGTCCACGTAGATTATTGTTGGTCTGTGTTTGCTGTCCACGTAGAATATGTTGGTCTGTGTTTGCTGTCCACGTAGAATATGTTGGTCTGTGTTTG
Organism: Nelusetta ayraudi; assembly: GCF_046127955.1. Classification (NCBI taxonomy): domain Eukaryota; kingdom Metazoa; phylum Chordata; class Actinopteri; order Tetraodontiformes; family Monacanthidae; genus Nelusetta; species Nelusetta ayraudi. The sequence goes on from NW_027466098.1 coordinate 3,705,954, forward strand.
CTGTCCATGTAGCAGGGGTGTCAAACTCATTTTCACCGAGGGCCACATCAGCATAATGGCTGTCCTCAAAGGGCCAGATGTAACTTATAAATGTAACTAAATGTAATGTAAAGTAAATGTAACTACTCCTTAATGTTAAATAACTCTGAATTTATTACTTATTCAAGTTATATCAGTTCTTGCACATTACAGTTGCATAGAAAAATTATGTTTGCTTGTTGCTCTGTTATAACATAAATCCTTTTGTCAGCTTATGAAACCCACATAACTCCATCAATCATGGATCAAACTATCCAAGTGAATAAAGAATAATAACATAATAAATAACTCTGTAAAAACTCAGAAAAATAACATAATAAATAACATAATAAAGCCCATTAAAATGGTCTTAATTCCTGTAAAATCAACAATTGTGAGCTGCTAAGAACATGTATGACAGATGTAGAATTTAAAGAAAAGGGCTGAACACGGCCTTGCATCCAACTGATAGTTTGATTACAATAATTTGTCTGCATACACACATAAAACCTGCAAACACTAAATAATTGCAACGGCAGCTACACATAAATTATATGTAATCAACTACAAATAACAAAATAAAGGTTGACTCAGTTGACAACTATATTGGTCAAGTTTTTAGGTTTTTGAAGAGGAGATGCTGCCTGTCCTTGAACACACCAAGTAGATCCCCTCTCTACCATCCATTGATCATGTTCTGAAAATAACAAACACAAAACAAAATGCAAGCACAATCATTAAATTGCACACAGAGTTTAACTGGTCGGGACACACCTGCTCACAGACCTTTAGCATGCACTGCTTCAAAAACGCTCCTTCTGAAAAGACCTGGAGGCGTGGGCGATTTCTTTCAGCCACAATAAAGCTAGCTTTCAATGCTGCATTGTTTTTGGCTGTGGATTTCGTGTACACACTCTGCTGCAACCGCAGTTTGTCTTTTAATTCTTGGGCGATTTGTTGCTTTTCTTGAAGGCTAGCTTTGGCGTACTTAGCTCCGTGTTTGGTGTCAAAATGCCGACGCAGATTGTACTCCTTGACAACCGACACCGCCTCATAACACAAAAGACATACCGGCCTTTCTCCTTGAAGCACAAACAAGTATTCGCCTTCCCATCTTTCTTGAAACAGTATTCCATCTGCATCAACTTTTCACTTCCTGGACATTTTGGGATCATTATTTATTTCTGAATTCCACTCGTTAGCATTGATGCGGAAGCGGTGAGCGTCACTTTGTGGGTATCATTGTGGGAAATGTAGTTTTTGGTCAAAGCACGCTTTGGCCTATTTATTTTTAGACACTCAGACCTTTTAAACTCTCGCGGGCCACATAAAATGACGTAGCAGGCCACATTTGGCCCGCGGGCCTTGAGTTTGACACATATGATGTAGAGAATGCGTTTGTTGATGTTTGGGAGGGCAAGAGTCCATAATGGCCTATGATCCGCCGTTAAATCCGGTCCTCGTCCTGATCCTGGTGGCAAAGTTGAAGTGGTGGTGCCAAGACTCCCAGGACTGCACTCTCCAGCTCCCGGCGTCGTGGTCATCACCTGCCAGAGACACACAGAGACCACCCTTGCCTCAGAAAGGCTTCCAATCATCTACAAAGCCCACCGAAGTCAAACACACACATGCAGTTACACACTGACCTCTCACTTGGATCCGCTGTGACCCTGGTGCAGTGAGGATGTCACACGTCTGTCAGTCTTGCCTGCTGGGTTCAGTGTGCCCTTGGCTGGCGCGCAGCTGAGGCACGTTCCCACCTGATTGACACACCTGCTTTCTCTCTGCCATCACTGCTGCATATAAGCCCTGGTCCCACACTCACTCGTTGCCCTCGCTTCCCTGTTTGATACTCTGGTTTTCCCCTTTAATTCCACCGCAACATTTTTAAACCTTCACTTTGTCATGTACGCACCTTGGTTTTTCCCCTTAAGTTCCCTGATAATACGTATCCTGTAACTTGATTATGTTTATTATTTAATAATATGTGTGTTATTCCCGCGCTCGTACCCAAACTGTATATAAGATGTATATTCAGGTTGTGCTTAATTATTGTTGTGAATACAACCTGTATATTCAGATTGTGCTTGATTATTGTTGTGATGACACACTTAACTATATATTCAGCATGCGCTGTGTTGCTTGAAATCATTATTGTGAAATATAGGCAAACACTTTTACATGATGTTTGAAAAAAAAACAAAACAGTGTTCATGTCTTTAATCTTGTTTGCCAGAAAATGAGACTCACTGATTGTTTTATTTTATTTTAACAGTTGTAATGAGCAAGAGTTTTTTTGTTCATCATAATCAGTGATGTGGAAGTGATTCAGAGGTTAAGTCGAGGTTTAGAAATAAAGAAAGTGCAACTAGATTTGAAATACAGAGTGTGATTCTGAGAAACAAAACAAAAAATAATAATGAAAACCCTTACAAATTAAAATCACCCACAGGGCTGCAGCTCTCACTCTGGGCTGCAGTATCTGCCAGCAAAGAGAATGCTCCTGGAGGGGTTGTGTTGAATGAACAACAAGAAGGGGTGGTCTGCAGTGAACTCTTTTGGAGGTATGTACATCGTAGTGCTCACGACCACACCAGTTGCAGCAGCTGCTTCTGTTCCCTTCTCGTTGACCTCAACATATGCCTTGTGGACAGCATCTGAAAGAGTGAGGCTTTGGTCTGGAGACATGCCTGTCAGAGAGGAGGCAGAAAGGGAGATATATTTGATAGATGTTCTGTATCATAGTCAAAACCAGTGTTTCTCAACCACTGTGCCGCAACACACCAGTGCACTAGTGAGATAATGTCAGGTGTGCCGTGAGCATTGATCAAATTACACTTGATTGGTCTTAAAGAAAAACAAACATTAATTAAAAAGAAATGATATTTACATGTTATGAACAGCTGGATTATTATTTCATAGCATTCGCTCAATGTACGACACTCGCCCCTGTCCTCTTCACCAATGGTTCAGGAATCAGTAATGCTGCTCACTCTCCAATGCTCCCAACGCTACCCACCAGCACATCTTATCAGGCTGGAAGACTCTCTCAGGGGCACTATAGATGGCACCATGGTCAGGTTCTGAGAAAAAAGCTGAAGTGCTGAAAGAGGTGTCGACAGTTCTGCAAAGAATCACCAGCAGGGATCCACACCAGCTTTGTTACGCAAGAGGGGAGACAAAATACACCCGGCCAAGAGAGACACCAAGGCCCTTCTCCCCTGAACAAGACTGGGACATGAGAGTTGACCTCAACAGGCAGCTCAAGTTCCTCATGGAGATCACCACCACATCTCTCCACCCTGACACTGTGGTGTGGTCCTCCAAGCCAAGAGTGGTGCACCTCATCCATCTAACTGTACCCTCAGAGGAGGGTGTTGAGGCCGCCTTTGAGCGCAAGAAGGCCAAGTACGCTGAGCTGGTAGCTGAGTGCTGGGAAGTTGGCTGGAAGACCACAATCTACCCAGTAGAGGTTGGCTGACGAGGCTACATGGGGCTTTCGACCACATAACTTTTGAGGGACTCAGGAGTTACTGGAGGGAAGCTGCGAAAGGCAATTAAAGACCTGGCAGAGGAGGCTCAGAAAGGCAGCTTTTGGCTCTGGCTCAGGACAGGAGTTGGGGAAAGAACACCTAACCCCATCATCAACCACAGAATCAACGAGTAAAACGTCCCTGTCACTGCCCCACCACAAGGAGACGTTCCAGGATTAAAGGAGCGAAACGTCAATGAATGGTAGTTCCTGGTTGATGACCCTGCAGCTGACCCGTGGGCACCGAAAGAAGTGCGACAGGCAGCAATGCCAAGCAGGAAATGTCAACTACCTGTACATTTACAGTAAGCCATAAAATAGCTATATTGCATTCATTTTTCAGTGTTTTAAGAGTAATTTCAATAAACAGCTAAATACCGTGAAGACACATATTTTGTTCTAACTTTGCTTTGGTTCATTTTCAATTGACATTAAAGCAACATGTTTTCTACATATCCCAGGATCTATTTTTTCCTCCCATGAGGTGGGTCACCAAAACACTCCATCCATCTGCTCCTGCTCCAGCCCCCCTGTCACATTTTAGAACCCATTGTGGGCCCAACAGTCAAACACCACTGATATAAAACAAAATAAAAATCACATGCATACAAGTAAGAATAAGATTTGTTTCAAGTTTGGAACAAGCCAAGTGTCCTACCAGTGAAGTCGCTCAGTGAGGCACTGAAGGCATCAACCATCCCCAAGCTGACCAGGACTTCTTTCAGTCCGTACTCCATCTTGAACCTTGGCATCTTCACCTGGACGTTGACCTCATCCATCCTGGCCGGTTGAATCCACTCCACAAAGTTCTCATAGGTCAGCTCCTTCTCCAGCCGTGTGGTTGATTGGAATGACTTTATCACTTTTCTGAATGTCTCATTGTTGTTGCTGCTGGTGTTGTTGTTGTTTTGTTTTTTTAAAATGTGTGTCAAAGCTTCTGTCCCACCTTCTCCAGGCCTGTAGTACCGTCCGCTGCTTCTTGAGGTAAAAAGATGAACATGCTGAGATCTCTTCCTTTGTAAGGCAACTCCAGGACCTGTACAAGGGAGCATTTCAAGCATGATTGTTGTAATTCCTTTTTTTTCTGATCAGAAATCGTGATTTCTGGCAGCTGATAAATAGCAAGAAATTGGTAGGACCTGGCAGTTGACTTGAGCAATGAAGGTGAAGGGAAATCTATCCTCCTGGAACATCATCTTCACCTGCTTCTTGTCATTCTCCAAGGAGGAAACACAAAAACATGTTAACAACAAGGAACTATGTGAAATCACCTTTTGCAGTGATGTTTATCGCAGGATTTAAACTGCAGCGTTTGAAGGGTATCAGGTATACATATATACATGTATGCCTCCCTGCTTCAGTCTTCATTTGTTGCAATTGTGGCTTGGTGCTGTTCTTTTATTGAAAGCATGGTCACCTTTGCTGTCATCTGCTGGTTTGGCAACTCCACACAGGCTCAAATGAAGAGAGTCAGTCAAATCATCAGACTATCTAGCAAACTGTTGGGCTGCACTTTGCCAAGCTTGGAGATCATCTACAGACAGAGGATGCTAAACAAGGCCAGGAAGACCACCAGTGACCTGAGGCCCCCCAGGCCTGCACCGTTGACTGGCTTCCTTCAGGGTGACCATACTGCCCCCCTCTGTTTAAACTCCTGGACAGCCAGCACAGTTCCTAACTTAAGCCTCTCAGCTGGTCTGGAGAAGCATTAAAACTACTGCTGCTCCTAATAACTGTTCATGACGTGACTACTGACTAACTGCTCCAGGTCTCTTCCCACTGTCGCCCCCTGCTGCTGGGGGCCCAGTTGTTTTTTTCTCTGATTGGGCAATGAGACGCCGGTTGTGATTTAGCGCTGGACAAACAAAAGAGAGAAAACAGGTGCAGCTCTTAAAAGAGGAAATAACATTTTTCTCACCGTCATCATGCACTGCCAACAAGTGATGGCAACTGCATTTCTGTAAAGAGCCGCCAGGGGGCGCCCTGAAGTCAAAACTAACTTCTACTCCAGACTTTACAGAGAAATGAACACATGGTGAAAAAACTCTTCCAGCAGCAACTAGAATAAATACTGAGTGAATGACTTTGAACACAATTTGCATCTTTGAAATCCTTTGAAGAAACAAAAGTAACCAGCGTGTTTTTCCAAGGTGAGCAGTAGAAAGTCCAGATATGTGTGTACAAATGCAAGTACAAATACAGTGACAAAGTATTTGTACTTTGTTCCTTGCCACCTCTGGCCACAGGTGTGTGTATGTGTGTGTGTGTGTTGTGTGTGTGCCATTTGGCCTTTGTCTTCATAAAATGAGGAGCAGCAGAAGCAGGAATGGAAGTCAGAGTTGTTCTGTGTCAGGCTCCATTTTGAGGCGCGGCAGCAGCAGTAGCAGTAACAGCAGCAGCAGTAGCAGTAGCAGCAGCAGTAACAGCAGCAGCAGCAGTGAGTGGTGCAGCAGGGTGAGTCCTCACTGACTGATCCTCATTCAATGTGATGAAGTGATTTCAGTCTTGACTTTTTGACCTCCTCTTTTCTCAGTGTTGTGTTCCAGTTAAAACTCCTGACTGTGTTGAAGGTTTATTGTTCATGTTTTCTGGAATCTGCATCAAAATATATTGCAGATGTTATTTTTCACTAGGATGAAAAGGGCTGTGAACTGTTAGCTGTTTACCTTCATTATATGTTGGAAAAAGTCAAAGTCAGTTAATTTCATTTCTACACAGGCTGTTTATGCGCCATGACTACTGGACTTTTTGGCCTTTTTGACTTTGACCTTTTTGACTTTTTGAATGTGATGTCAGTCAGCTGAGTTATTTCCTCTTGTCCCAGTCTCTGCAGTGGAGGAGAGTTTTAGAAGACACCAAAGGAGTCACACTGGATTCATTCAGTGACAACAAAGGCTGCTAGGATTCTGATGACACTTTCAACCTGTTGAAGGTTCAAAACTAATATTGGCTGCAATTCCTGCTCATTAAATACTTTGTGCACTTTTCTCTACTCTAGATTGTGCGTCCACATTGTAGAGTGAAGAGCTGAGGACTGTTTTGATCTCTGTTGCATGAGAAAGAAAAAACTCCAAATCACTTCTGAAGATTGATTTAATGCTGATTGATTATTTTATTCTATACACACCATTGATGTTCCATGTTGACTGAGTTTCCATTTTTTACACAGTGTCATGTGATTTCAGCTATCACTGATCGTAAGCACTATCAGGGAATCCAAGGATACAAAAGATAAGGAGAGCAGCTTAAAGTCCAAGTTGTTCTTTTGGAGGCTGCATGTTGAGTGGAGGCAGCAGTCAGCAGCAGCAGCAGCAGCAGCAGGTGAGTCGTCACTGAGTGAAGAACTCATGAACTGTGATGTGAGTGGACACCAGCAGTCGTGTGTCTGCTTGATCCCACTGGGAAATGTGGTGGATTCTTCAGACTGCAGCAGTGAAGTGTGGATGTTGAAGGAATCCTCGTTGACAGCGACTTGATTGTACAAAAACAGGTTTATTACAAAGAAGTCAAGCATCAATCAGGCGCCCAGGAAGCCTGAGGCGGTTGTGTGTCCAGATGTGTACAAATTCTCACAAACTCTCAACCTCATCAGAACAGTTAGAACATCACCTTCTTATACAAACAGGTCTCATCATGATGCACATTTCCTTATAAGGAGGACGAAGAGATAAACGTGAAACAGGAGACGAAGGGATGGGAAAGTTACAGAACAGAGTGGGAATTGTGGTCCAAACGCTCTTCCTAGGGAGTAGAGATGAAACCATCCTGGGGAATTAGTATGATACAGACACTGCGCTGAGGAGAGGTCTGTTTGTCTTATCAGGCAAGAGGCCTGTAGGAGTCGGACCAAAGCTTCAGACTACAGAACTCAGTGTTTCTTCCTGTTCTCTCTGTCTGAAGTGGAACTCACTGGGTTCTCAGCTTACTGTCACACTTGATGTTTCACCTCAGACTGACTCCAGGACTCAAGATGAGTCTTCCAGTGGAGGAAGAGGAGGACAGAGCAAAGTCTCCAGGGTCCAGTGGGGTGTCTCTGAAGGATGACGAGTCCATGGGTCACCCTATAAACTTCAGTAATGAACCTGTAGCCTCTGGAACACAGTAAGGAACCAGGCTACCTGTATTATATGATGACTAGACAGACACTATTAGTCAGATTTAAAAAGCTTTGAATAATTTAGAAAACCTTTAATTGGACCAGAAGACTGAAACAAACTATTTTTGTATGCAGAGTTGTTTCCAAGACACAGAGACTGAAGTCTCCAGGGTCCAGTGTGGTTTCTCTGAAGAGTGACTGGTCCATGCCTGAACCTATAGCTTTCAATAGAAGCTGGAGCCTCTAGAACACAGTAAGAACACTAATGTCCTTGTTTCTCAGTCTAATTCTAGTTTGATTTGACAGTGATAAATTCCTCAGAAGTTGAAAAGGTGTCAGATGTTGTGGTCAGTGGTCAAGAGAAGAGAATCTTTGACATAGTCACATTCATCATGTTGAAATGCAGCAAAGAATTTCTGAGACTGAACTTTATGCAGTGGCAGGAATGTTTGGTGCTCTGTCATAAAGTGCAGCTCAACTTCACTGAGATGAATTTCAATCCAAAGTTCAGTGTGATGTGACTCCACTGTCTCTGTCTGCTGAGAAACAAAGGGCCAGTTCCACAGAGCCACTGCTCAACCAGAGCCCACCAGGTGTCAACCACACCAGATAGAAAATATACATTTGATAGATGAATATGTCATCTAATAATATATTAGATGATGTGACAAGACCAGCCTAGAAAACAGTTACAAATCCATGACGGGCGCAACGTGGTGGCTAAAAGACGGCGTCATTAACGGCTGCGCTCCATTCTTTGTGGGTCAAATTCTTTGATTGTGAAGCTGCATGAAGGGATTGAATTTAGAAAACAGAGCAAAAGACAAGAAGTGATTTGTGAAGAGCCCACTAGGAGGCCAGCAGGCTGTCAGTTAGTGTTGATGGAAACAATGATTCCATCCAACTAATGATGGTGTCAGAAAAACAGCTGACAAGTGATGGACACCAACAACTGATCCAATCAGTCAAAGCCAAAGTGTCTCCACAGGAAGACGGAGGGGAGTCCTGGTGGTGAGGAGCAGCAGCAGCAGAAGCAGCAGCAGCAGCAGCAGGAGCAGCAGCAGCAGGAGCAGCAGCAGCAGGAGCAGCAGCAGCAGGAGCTTCTACAGCAGCAGAAGATCAGTCTGGAGAGGAGATGTGAACGTGTGACTGAAGGTGAAGAAGCAGGAAGTCAAACCCTCCTCAACAGCATCTACACTGACCTCTACATCACTGAGGGACTGAGTGAGGAGGTCAACAGACAGCATGAGGTCAGGCAGCTGGAGACCAAGAAGACCAAGAAGAGCCTCCACGACCGTCCAATCAGTTGCAGCCAGGGCTCCCCAAATCTTATATATAGATAGGCATAGACTGCAGTATATATGCCAATATTTTAGATAGGCTATGAAAAATACAAATGGTACTCAGGTGTTGGTGACAAACGCGTCTTGCGTCTTGACTTTCTTTCCATTATGGCAGCAGTCTTGGTAGACGGAGGAGGCATCGTACTGCCAGGCGCGCACAGGAGCGATTTTTATCCTAGCACAGCTTCACTGTCAAACACACGCCCTCACCAACAACCCTTGGCGCAAACTGCTCTCAGGTTGCCAGACCGCGACATTTGCACCTGTCTTCAGGTGTAGCATTTGTGGGCGTGTTTGCGCCTGCATGTCATTAGCGCAAAAACCTTTGTGTATACCCGCATCTGTGGCGCCGCAAAACGCACCGCATTTTACCGTTGCGCGCCCTTCTTTGAGGATCTACCCCTGTGTGTGTGTGTGTGTGTGTGTGTGTGTGTGTATTCTAAGTTTTTTAAAGTGAGAGAAAATCAATCCATGTTCAGAGGGTTGAGTGTCTTTGAATGATGGAAGGTGAGAAGCATTGTTAAATATAGATGTCTTTCTTTTTTGGGAGTTCCATTTTGGAATGGGGTCAGTGACCATTTGAAAATGTGTGCTTCTTTGTTGAGTTGAAAAAATCTTGAAGGGCAAAATACTTGATGATGATGAGGATAAATGATTGAATTGTGAGTCAATGATGAAGAATAATGTCAAGCATATTTTGTTGAGTTGCGTTTCTCTTTTTTTTCCTTTTTGATTTTGTCTGACTAATTATTCCAGCTAATCTTATGGACTGTATAGGAGAGGCAAGAATCAGCTTGGGCTTCAGCCTGCTGCTTTTTCCTTCACACAGTTGTTATGTTTTTGTTGTTGTGAGTCTTTATAATGTGCACATTTGTTTTGGAAGCTTCTTTTTCATTGTTGTCAGTTGATTGCACAAGATTGATTGAATTTACACTGTCAACCAAAATCAACTATTCAATCATTCATCATGATGATGATGATGATGGTCATGATGATGGTGATGATGATGATGGTGATGATGATGGTGATGGTGATGGTGATGATGATGATGATGATGGAAGCAGCAACTTCTCACTCTGCTCTCCTTCATTCAGTGAACTCTCAGAGCTTCAGTGTGCAGTGGTGTCTTCAGCTCTGCAGTCCAGCCCCTTCCACCTCACACTGCAGGACCTGACTGGCACCATCCTGGAGGATCCTGGAGTGAAGCTGCTCTGTGCTGGACTGCAGAGTCCAAACTGCAGACTGGAAGTTCTCAGGTCAGTTCCTGCTTTCTATTGGTGGACAGTGTGTGTCAGCAGATGACAACTGGTGTGTAACGCTGCTCAGTGTGAAGACTTTGAAGCAGATATTAAAGACTCATCTAGACAAAGTGGGTGTTGTTGATATTTTCATGTCAACAATCTGCAGCCAGAAAAGACTTTGGATGGTGGAAGAAAGTGTGGAAAATGTCTCCAGTCACTTTGGAGCTCAATGGAAGTTGTTGATTGGTGATGAAGGTCACATGATTGAGCATAAGATCCTGTGAAGAAATATTAGAGGCAGATTAATAGAGCTCAGCTGTGATTGGCTGCTCTCAGCTCTGAAGTCCAACCCCTCCCACCTCAGACACCTGGACCTGAGTCACAACCACCTGCAGGATTCATCGGTGAAGGAGCTGAGTGGTTTTCTGCAGAGTCCAGACTGTAAACTGGAGACTCTGAGGTCAGTACTGGTTTGAAACCAGTGGATGATGGTTTCAGCACCAAACACAGTTCATCACACATGTTGAATAAACATTGAACTGAAGGTTGATTCATATCAAAATGACATCTAGAAATATGAAAAATTAATTCAGTGTCTCAAGTAGAAAAACAAAACAAAACAGGTCATCAGTGGTCAAGTGTATCAGTATCAGTCCAACACTCCATGGTCACATGACCTTCATATGTTCCACACTTGACATGTGACTGAGAGTCTGCTTCTTCTCACCAGTCACTCCATCATCTCCATCAACTGTCCTCCTCTCTGGACACCACAATCTCACTTCCCATCTAAAAGTCATGAAAAACCTTTGTGGGTGAGATCCTCTCACCATCTGACCGCTGTTGGGAGTGGAGCCTTCAAACACTCCAATGACTGGACACTAATCAGAGACTGACCCCGGCTGACCCCGGACTTTCCACAGGCTTCATTCTCATCAGCTGATCTGACCAAGCAACTCCAGGTTGAAGCTTCACGCAAGCTTTATTGTCAATGCTACAGTGTATGGACCATATACAGAGCATTCAGCTCTTGTTACTGGGCGGCCCACGTTGTGAGGAGAGAGCTGCTCTGTGCAAACGGAGCCACAAGCAGTTTGCATTCCAGTGCAGTGATTCCAGCCTCCAGTAGCACCTGAATGACGCCTAGCAGCTCGTACGAGCTAACGGAGCTAACAAGAACGTCAAAGCGCTGAATGCAACCAAGTAGAGTAGACAATCAGATGTTGTAAAATACTTGTCTAAAATCAACTCCTTTACTCATAGTGCAGCTTCTGAAGTCAATTGAAGTCAAAACTTTTTGAGGCCATTAATGAAACAAAACATTTGTTGATTCATTTTTGAACAAAATTCAAAGGTTGTGATAGAATAGTCTGGAGTGAACTGACCAGAGGTCAAACGTCAGAGGGTTCACAAACTACAAAGACCATAATTAATTAGATTATTTTTTTTAATCAAGTCCCACCACTAATAAATATACATTTGTTTAATAAATGTTTAATGCACCTTTTTTCTTTACCAACATAATTAAATCTCCACCTGCTTCCGTTTGCATGTTTCAGCAGATTGATGTGTATGTAGATCTATGTGAGTAGGTTCAGTGTGCTGTGAAGTGTGGCCCTGTTATGGCCATGGGGGCCTTGGCGATTGCCCTGTTGTTGCTGTGTACTGGTTGTGTGTCTCTTTCAGGTGCTGATGACTAACCAGGTGCACCTGGCCGGTGCACAGCTTGTTTAGGACCGCCCCCCTCAGCACTGGCTCTCTCACACCTGGCTTCCACCGCAGCAGCTGCTTTGTTTTTCACTTCCCGTGATGCTTTTTCTTTGTTGCACACAGACAATACGCACTCATACCATTCACTCCATCCACACACCTACAGGCATTACTGACAAGACACTGACTCTCAAAAAAATACATTATTTTTTTTTATTTATTCACAGTTTTGCTGTATTTTAACTGTTTTTATTGCAATTGCTTTTATTTGTTTCACTCTGGAAAGCACCTTGTGCACCATTTGGTTGTTGGAAGGTGCTATATAAATAAAATTTGATTGAATGATTGATTGATTGATTGATTGATTATTTTTGGTGTGGTGTGCGGCTTTATTGTCATTGCAACACGTAAACGTGTACAACAAAATTGTGCATAAACAGTCCAAATACAATACAACAGTAAAGACAGGACTGCAGGATTGAGCATTTTCAGTGGGGGTGAAGGTGTTATTATGTTTAGTTGAGATGTTTGTGCTTCATAATATTAGTTTAGGTGTTTGTTTACAATAATATGATTATTGATATTGAAATGTTGAAATCAATCAAAAGACTGGTGCTGGGTTAAAAATATTGATATTTTTCGATACACATATTTAAAAACAATAATCGATACATAAATATCAATATCGATATTTTAATTGCCATACATTTTACCTGTCCCATGCTTTTGTTTTAGTTAATCCCTGTAGTCTTGCGTGGTTTCGTGCTTCGCGCAACGTTATCGCAGTCAGATGTCGCGAGATCCAGGCCTTCCGCTTAAGAGAGAATAAATATGGCAGAGGAGGAAGTCCCACTCGTTTCACCGGGAAATCTAAAAGCCGATGTCTGGCAGCACTTTGGCTTCAAGAAGAAACACCACAGCGAGGAACTCGATAAAAACAATTCTATATGCAAAATATGTAAGATAGACGAGAAATACAATGGCAATACAACCAATCTTCGGAGCCATTTAACGAGGCACCACGCAGAGTATGCGCAACAAGCAGGTAACGTGAAGCCACTGGCACTGCAGCAGACTTTGCTGGCGACAGCATTTGGTTAGAAGATTCCGTCCACGTCTCTGCGTGCAGAAAAAATCACGTCGGCTCTGGCAAGTTTTATCTGCAAAGATCTTTGACCATATAGTGTGGTGGAAAATGTAGGCTTTACACATTCTGTCCATACACTGGAACCACGTTACACGATACCTACACTGAAACAATTGAGTGAAATCACCATCCCAAAAATGTATACTGATGTAAAAAACAACATCGCAAATGTACTGAAATCGGCAGAGAGAGTCACTTGCGACAGCTGGACAAGCAGAGCTACGGACTCGTATCTAACTATCACTTGTCACTACAACGACCGTAACTGTCACACGTCTTACAAACGCGGGCCATTGAAGCCAGCCACACTGCCACTCATCTTGCTGAGCTGCTGACCGAGGCGCTTCGAGAGTGGGAACTCTTAGACAAAGACCCGGCTGCCGTTACCGACAACGCGGCCAACATGGTCCGGGCAGTGGCGTCAATGGGACTGTTGCATGTGGGCCATTATGCTCACAAGCTCAACCTAGCCTCGCAAGCAGCGCTCAAAGTACCCTCCGTTGCCCGACTGATCGGCCGAGTGAGGCGAATTGCAGCCTTCTTCCATCGCAGCACAATGGCGAGTCACATGCTTAAAGAAAAGCAAAAGCTTCTTGACCTGCGTCAACACAAGTTGGTGATCGACGTGGTGACCCGCTGGAACAGCTCCCTGGAAATGCTGGAGCGCTTCTTGGAGCAACAACCAGCAATCACAGGTGAATATACGATGACCAATCTTTTATCTTACTTGACTTGTTTTTTTCTCATTGACTGTGAGGCATTATGCCTCCAAAAGAGCTATATAAATATAGTTAATTAATGTGTGTGTGACCATAGGGTGTATGCCTTATGTCTCCACAGACGGACTGATATCATTTTTAATGACAATGTGGTGCGGTTGAGATGTCTTGAGCCTGTTCCAATCTCTCATGCTGTGGTGTCCGAAATAAAGACGCTTGTGAACAGTACACTGCCAACTCCGACATTTCAGTGAAGTGTTACACTGGTGTCAGAAGTGACTTCGAACGACAGACAGGTTGACGGGTTTGTGTGGTTTTCAAGTTCGCCCGCTGCAGCGGCCGTTGGCCGCCATTAGCCGTCGCGAACCATGGACGGCAGACGTGGGAAAAAGGTAAAAGAAGAGATGGAACCCGGCGAGAGAGATGGCGGTGCAAGCAGGTCGGCAACGGATGTGGCCAAGGAGTTCGCCAGCGCTGCACACTGAAACGGGCGTGGTGTGAACCCAAATGCAGCACGAACAGCGTAGTTGAGATTGCAATGAGGGGGAAGGCGTTGGATCAGGAGCAGGCCCGAACCAACAAGGACCAGGGAACAGGCAGACAGACACCAGAGACGCAGAGGCTGTAGACGTGGTCGGGGGCAGAAGGCTGGTCGGGTTGCCGGGGAGCTGGCGGTCGAGACAGGTTGGGGACTGAAGGCTGGACGGGTTGCTGGGGGGCAGGACGTCAGGGATAAACGGTAGTGATGGGTCCGGCAACACCGATGCGTCGGCGCATGCGTCGAGCTTAGAGAGCAAAACCCTGTGTCGGTGCGCGTATCGCTTTAAGAAAGTCACGTGACCGATACAGAAACTGTTTCGAACTGACACTGACGCGCCAAACTGTGTTTATAAGGAAGCGCATCCGTCAATGGGATGTATCGGCCGAGAATTATGGCGCAGCCTCAAGCAAAGAGAAAGATTTCCGCCGTGTGGGACCATTTTGATCTCATGTCTGAAAATAAGGTATTTGCTTTAATATCCTTGTTGATTCATCCTGTTCCTCTCAGAGTTTCCACTTGATCTATCTGAATTCAAATTCATTTCAAAGTGACTCTTAGTTTACAATTCATATTATTTTCTGCAGGTTAAATGTCGCATTTGTTCGACAGAACTATCATATTTAAATAAAAGCACCTCTTCAATGCTGAGGCATTATAGGGCCAGGCATGAGAATGAAGTCCCAGATGCACCCAGGATAAACTCAGGTATACAGCCACTCTACAACTTACTCACAGTTGCTTTATTGATAATTAATTCCTATTAATTTATTATTTACTTCATTTTTAACCATCAAGCTTCCAGGAAGCAGGTGCTGGATGAGGCTCTGCTGAATTTCATCCTGAAGGACTGCCAGCCCCTCAGCATTGTTGAGAGTGAAGGGTTCAGGGAACTGGTTCAGGTCCTTGAGCCCTCATATGTTTTGCCAACCAGAAAGGTTTGTGTGGAAATCATCTTAAGTATTATCTAAAAGTAAAAGTATCTAAATTTTATTTCATCTTTAATTTAAATATATGGATTTGCTTTTGGTTTGACTTGGTGTAATTTTCAGACCATCAAACAAATGGTGGCCAAAAAGTATGAGGAGGAACGGGAACGAGTGAAAATGGAAGTACAGCAAGCTGTGGCAGTGAGTATAACAGCTGACATGTGGACATCTGTGAACATGGAGGCTTACTTGGCTCTTACCTGTCACTACATTAATGAGAATTTGCAGTTGTGTACATCTGTGTTGGGAGTACAATACTTTCCACAAAGTCACACTGCTGACAATTTGGCCCAAGTCAAAAGGGGCATGATGGAGGACTGGGCCATAACCGATAAAGTAAAGTGTTTTGTGACTGACGCAGCACCAAACATGATTGCATCCACTAGACAGCTCCAAATTCGGCACTCAATTTGCATTGCACATAGTCTCAATTTATTAGTTAGAAAATCATGTGATCAGATCCCCACACTTCCATCCATCAGACACAAAGCTAGGCACATTGTAACATACTTCAGATCAAGCACTACAGCCAAGGAGAAGCTTGCTCAAGTGCAGCAACAGATGGGACGACCAACCCTGAAACTTATCAATGAGGTGCCAACACGCTGGAACAGCACATATCAAATGCTGTCAAGGCTATATGATGAGAGGGAACCAGTGTGGGTATCTCTGGCCTCTCTAAAAACAGATTTGACTCCACTGACAGCTGATGAGTATACCATCATAGGAGAAACACTTCTTGTGCTTGCTCCTTTCCATCAAGCTACAGTGGAGTTGTCTGAAGAGAGGCGAGTGTCGGGGTCTAAGGTCATCCCGATGATGAAGATGCTCTATCATGCACTAGAGCGTAATGCTTCAACCTTGCACACACAGGCAGCCATACACCTACATGAACACCTGAAGCGTCGAGTCACAGACACTGCTTCCAATCTGGAGTCATTAAGTGTGTTGACCCTAGCAACACTTCTAGACCCCAGATTTAAATCACTCGGGTTCCGCAGTTCCTCCAAGTGCAACGAGGCCATCAATAGACTGCGGTCAGAATGTGCGTCTGTAATTGGACGCACAAATGAGCCCCAGCCGGGACCGTCTTCACAACAGCTGTCTGCACCCACTTCAGGCATGTTATTCAACATTGTTTTGTTGTTGTTTGGAAATCATGTACTAAAATGCCATTTTGTTGTTTTTTAGATGACCTTTGGCAACATTTCGACATTGAAGTGGACAGGCAGACCAAAAGTGCCACAGCTGATGCCATCCAGGAGGTGCAGAGATACCTGGCAGAGGGCAATATTGCCAGGTCCCAGGATCCTCTGAGATACTTGGACAACCAAAAGACAGTCTATCCAAACCTCTACCAGCTTGCCTTACAGTTTCTCTGCACTCCAGCCTCATCTGTGCCGTGTGAGCGGGTGTCTCAAAAAAGCGGAACAGACTGAATTTTAAAACGTTGGAAAAACTTATTTTTTTGAATAAAAATTTGTAAAGAAAAACCAAAACAAAAGCAGTCCACAAGCATCCTCATTCACAACATGTTCACTTAGATTTTCACGTTATGATACATGTTCACATTATTTATTGACCGTATCTAAAAATATCCAAGATATTTTAAATTTAAATGAAGATATGAAATAATACAATATAAAATACAATGACTTCAATTATATTATTGTATATACACTAGGTCATCAAATCAGTTGAGTCTGTCAACTAGGTTGCCTGTAGGGATTTCTAAGGTCCAGCAGGTGTCAGTATTCAGTGACACAGTATCAACACAGTATCAATACAGTTTGGCAATGTGTCGAAACGCGTCATGACGCCTCATCTACCCATCACTACAAACCACCATAGGACTATGGCGACTCGCCGGCGTGGTTCAATCGCCTGCCGAAAGATGGTAGTTTGCTGTGTGATGGATGGAGCAAGGATTTCCACTAAATAGTCGAATGTTTCCCGGGTCATCCGAAAGTGGGACTTCCACTGCGCATCGTCGAAATCCTTAATTGCCGTCCAAAAAGTCTGTTGTCTTTGTTGGATCCACGTCGAGCGAACAGTCGGTCTTTCAGAGTTAACAACAGCCACAATTGAGTCAACAAAAGCTCTTCTCCTCCTGTATCGCCGACGAATCCTTAGCATTTCAGAAAAAAATTCCACCGCATTGCTGTTCAACTGTGCTTCTAAGTCGGCCCTTGTCTGCTGGTTCTGGACAATTCTGAAGGAAGTTAAAAGTAACCAACACCAAAAAAAACACTGGTCACCTTCGCATTCGGCTCCAAGTTTGTCTCGATTGTTTACTTTCTTGAATTTTGGTGCTCTTTATCTTCGTAGTCTCAGCGCGATGACGTCAGCAGACAGGCAGCGGTGAAAGCGGAGGGGGTGCAGCTTGCCGGTGGGGGTGACACCCCGCTGGGTTTGGTGCGTGGAGAGGGAACTCAATGCCGATTGCTTCCGCGACGTCCCGTGTCCAAAAACATGGTGTCATCCCGCTAATTTTAGTGGAACAGAGGCTTTAGATTTCTTGTTCTTTTTTTCCCGTCATGGGCTTTTCTCACTGAGTTGAAAGGTTTTTAAGAAGGAGCAGCAGTGATTTCTGTTCTGACTTACTCTTAAAGAACTTTGTTTCTCCTGTTTCTGAGCTGAATTAAAGTATCAATGCAAGAAAACAGCTGCACACAGCTGTACACTCATTCAAACACTTTAACAGTCAGAGGCCATACATTCTAAAAAAAAAAAAGTATATCCCCATAGTAAATAAAGGGAATTGCCGTAAATCAATAAATAATGCATAACTTTATTTTTTATGGCCATAACGTATGAAAAAACATTATTTCTTTCTTTGGAAATTGTTGGATCAGATTAATTTCCTTGTGTCGTGCTGCTGATCCGCGTGTTCGTTGAATGAAGTCTCAGGAGAAGAATGCCAATTTAAATATATCTTTAGTAAATAAATCAATTCAGGATACAAATATACAGAGCTCTGGGCCGAGTTCAAAACCCTAGCAACAACAAAGTATTGTCAGGGCATGAAGTCTGACTGCCATCTGTCCCTTGACCCAGTCTTCTTATACAAAAAATAAAACATGCAAATGATCTCCGGTGTTGTCCTCCTTTGACTGGCTGCGTGGTGTTCAGATCCCAGCCTAATTGGATATTGAGGCAGCCTTTGATCCAAGTCTCTGATTAATGATTGCAACAGTAAACAAGTTCTTATTTGGCAGGGAGCCAAATGATCCGTCATTGGTTCCAGCGTGACCTGTTGATATAATACAGTGCACAACATGCCTGAGGTCACAGGCTCCTCTCCCCCGTGCCTCCGATGGATCATGAGTCCTCCCCCCTGTAAATGGCCGAATATTATTTTTGTAAAGTAACGATGATTACAATGAAAAACATGTTTATATAATATTATTTGCAGTTATTTTTATATAGGGTCACATAGCCTACATATGGGCAGCTCTCTTATCTAGCAATATAGTTAAATAGGTCAATTTTAGCTTCCACTCACTGATGCTCCAGGGTGGAGACCAGGCAACAGAGTTGTAGTCCTACACACTACTCTGGGCTTCTCTCACTGCCGTCCCCAGCCATTAGTAAGTCCTCGAAGCCGTGCCAGTCTTTTCAAATAGAGGTTGTGTCTGTCCCTCACACCTCCAAACCTCTTATATTGTGCAAATCTCCAATCGATTATAGTAACCTAATTCGAATAGATTGTAGAAATAAGAGGGCCCGGTCGGAGGTTGCTCCGGGGTCTCCCACAAATAAAATGGTGAAATGTGGCCTTCTTAACATTAGGTCTCTACATTCCAAGGCAATTTTAGTTAATGATTTGATTAGTGAACATAATGTTGATATTTTCGGCCTCACAGAGACATGGCTACGTCAAGATGAATATTTTAGTCTTAATGAAGCCACTCCTCCTAGTCATATTAATACTCATAAGGCTTGTGATAGTGGTCGAGGAGGTGGCGTTGCAGCCATTTATAATTCCAATTTGTTAGTCAATCTCAAGGCTCAATCTATGCATGGCTCATTTGAGAGTTTAACTATGTCTATTTTGTTGTCACCTGATAGACAGACAGATTCCGTTGAATTCATTGTTGTCGACCGTACCCCTGGTCCATATTCTTCTTTCTTAGATGAATTTTCAGATTTTCTGATTTTGATCTTGACTCCATGACAGATCGTTTTTCTGGTATTCTGAAATCAACATTGGATGATCTGGCCCCTTATAAAGTAGGAATGAAAAAGCAGGATCGATCAGCCCCTTGGTACTCTACTCGCAAATTAAAACAAAATTTGCGAAGGCTGGAAAGAACTTGGCGTTCGTCGAAAACAGCTTCATCCTTCAAAACTTGGCAAGAATGTTTTGGGTCCTATAAAAAGGTCCTGTTTATGAGTACAACTTCCTACTATTCTGCTCTTATTGATTCCAACAAAAATAACCCAACATTTTTATTTAGTGCATTTGCTAAGCTGACAAGGAGCCATCATTGTGTTGAGCCTTGCGTCCCTATTGGCCTGTCAAGCAATGACTTCATGAATTTTTTCTAGCAAAAAGTAGAATATATCAGAATTGAGATAAAGAAGTCTTTGTCTACCACTGGTCACGTAGCAGATATTTTTTAACATAGCAACCCCAGTATTTACCTTGGGAGTTTTCAGCAAATTGGACTCTCTGAACTTGATTCTCTTATCTCCTCTGCTAAGTTTACCACTAGTCTGTTGGACCCAATTCCAACCAGTCTTTTAAAGGAGGTTTCCCAATTGCCTAATTGTGTCATTCTTAGAATAATCAATCATTCTCTATCAACAGGTTTGGTGCGTGGAGACGGAACTCAATGCCGATTGCTTCCGCGACGTCCCGCGTCAAAAAACATGGTGTCATCCCGCTAATTTTAGTGGAACAGAAGCTCTAGTGACGTCAAAACTTGGATGACACAGAATTTCCTGTCATTATATTTGGCTCGCGAGAGATTAGGGACAGAGCCTTTGATGGACAAGGTGGTCTATTTGGTTCTACACCCAGTTCCACTGTGAGGAACCTTGAAGTCACTTTTGATCAGGACCTTACCTTTAATTCTCATATTTAGAATGTGGGGAGGTCAGCTTTCTTCCACTGGAACATTGCCAAAATTCGAAGTTTTTTGTCCTTCAAAGACGCAGAAAAAATAATCCATGCTTTTGTTACGTCCCGGCTAGATTACTGTAACTCGGTACTAGCAGGATGCCCAAATTCGTCCCTTAGGACATTACAGTTAATCCAAACTTCTGCTGAACGATTGTTAACCGGAACTGAAAGGAGGCAGCATATTACTCCAATCTTAGCTTCCTTGCAATGGCTGCCTGTCAAATTTAGAATTGAATTTAAGATTCTAGTTTTAACTTACAAAGCTCCTCATTCTCAGGCTCCTTCGTATATTATGGAACTAATTGAACTTTATCATCCTCTAAGAGCCCTTCGCTCTGAGGATTCAGGTCTTTTAGTTATCCCAAAAATTTCTAGAGTTAGATCAGGAGGTAGGTGTTTCAGTTTCCTGTCACCTTTATTTTGGAATCATTTCACAGCCTCGGTGAGGGGGGCAGACACAGTTAGTTTATTTAGGAGTAGACTTAAGACCTTCCTTTTTCTTAAAGCTTATAGTTAGACTCCATCCACTGTCAGTTAAGCTGCTGTAGGCTTACGCCGTGGAGGGAGATCTTTCGCTCCCGTTACAGGGATCGTTGCTCTGTGCAGGCGGAGCCTCTATCACTCTCCTCACCCAATCAATCTTTGACTCTATCTACTCTGTCCAAACAAGCTCTCATTATGCTTTGTATAATATGCATGATACTGCCGCAGTCTCTGTGTCCCCGACAGGTGATGACCACTGCACCAGGAGCTGGATTGTGCTGTCCTGGGGTCATCGCTTTGTCCCACCACCACGCTTAGGACCTGGACTTGTCCTATTGGCATATTGTCCATCGAGATAGGCTCTTGCCTTCCAAAGCATGGACAATTACAGCCTACGTGGACAGCAGCCTTGAATTATTTCCTATTCTTTGTGTCTATATCCATTTTGTGAATGTCTGGTTGTATCTGTTTTTCACTCTGTCCTGTCTGCAACCCTGGCTCACTCTGCTCCTTTCTCTCCTTCTCTCCTCTATTATTGTATTTCACCCCAACTACTCATAGGCGGATGATGGCCCTCTGGAGTCTGGTTCTGCCCTAGGTTTCTTCCCACAGGGGAGTTTTTCCCAGCCACTGTCGCATCTTGCTTGCATCCGGGGGCCCGGTTGGTTCTCTCTGATTGTATAAAGCGCTTTGAGACGCCTTTGGTTGTGATTTAGCGCTGTACAAATAAAGTTTCATTATTATTATTATATATTTTGTCTATGAATTATTAACAGGACTTTGCTGTAATGAACTCAGCAAAAATGGTCTGAAAAGTTTTGTTTGGTAGGTTATTTATATAGGTACTTAGGTACTCTAGACTATTATATACCAAGTGAAATGTTTGGTGTCAGGCCGGGACTTGAGGCAGGACTCAGACACAGAGGTTTAACAGAAAACAAGTAAATTTATTTCACAGGCAATTGTCCTCAGATCAGAGAGATCAAATAAACAGGCTATAAGAATCCTATTCTCACTGAGCTGACAACAAAATCAAAATCACTCGCATGGAGGAAAAAGGACTGACTAACTAACAAAAGTATACTCTAATAACAAATCTAGGTTTTAACAAAGAAAATCACTCACGAAGAGGAAAATTGACTAACGCGTAAACAAAATCCTATTCCAACAACAAAACTTAGCATTAACAGAAAATCACTCAACTTTGAGGCACAACCGTCTGGCTGTGGCTGTGAACAGGTTCGGGGGCTAGACATGGGGGAAGATACTCTGGCACAAGACAAGGGGAACGCAGACTATTTGAACACATAAGGTAACAAGGCACAGCTGGAAACAATGGGTAATTGGGTCAGACGAACAGGTGGAACATGAGGAGAGGTTGTGATCTGAAACGAGAGGAAGTTTGTCAAAATAAAACAGGAAATTACGAGACAAAACCCCAAGACGAGACAAAACCTCACCACGGTGTGACAGTTTGGATTAGTGATCAATTATATTTTTATGTCAAAATATTAGAACATTAATCAGTGGTCTTGTTAGATCGGGTCTATGTCCCTCTTTACGCATCCAGATATAAAGTTGATATATGTAAGTAATATATGTATATATATGAGAAAAAAACAAAAACATTTGAATGATTTTCAAAGCATTCTGAAACATGATTTAAAATATATATATATATATATATATATATATATATATATATATATATATATATATATCCAAAGAGTATCTCGTAAATGCTTAATTTGAAAATGCATCTCAAATTAATAGGAATGAGTATCTAAAAGCAGAGCAAGTATTTCCCAACTACAGGTCTAGGATTGCTCATTTGTTGACATTTCTCCGCCGATTTTCAAATCGGCCAATCAAAGAATTGTATCTCTCTCCAGCCTGGGAACATCTGACGGTCATTTTCGACTCTGATTTCACCCGGTCACGTAATTTGCCTTAGTTCAACCTGTCTTCAGTTCCCCCGGTAAGTAAATAAATCAAATTAAATGTAAAAATAAATAAAAGTAAGTTGCAAAATTAACACAAGTTAAAGGCTTTAGCTGAATCTTTTTTTCTCTTGCGGCCGTTCAGGGGGGTTGCATTAAGGGCAGCTAATGCGAAGCAAATGTCCATAAAGCTTTATGTCTCGCTACTTTAGAGTTTTATAACAGCTTGGAAACGTCTAAAATACATGTTCAGACGTGTTTAGGAGACGGAGTGTTTTGTATGAAAAATGCGGTGGCTGGCGGTCTAATTATAATATAATAATAAACTTTATTTATATAGCACTGTTCATACATAACATATGCAACCCACAGTGCTTAACAAAACAAAAAAACAAAACAAAGCAAAACAAAGAAAGAAAATAATAATAAGAACAACAATCATAAGAGCTCCACTGCCCCTCCTCCCACCCCATATGGACCCACCCCTACCCACCAACGCACACAGAGAAACGCCCACCCCCGTATTCACACAGACGTTAGATAAAATAGCTTGGCACTGAAGAATCGGATGAGGAAAGGCCACTATGGGGAGCCGTCTACACAAGGAGGCACCATGGCCTGCAGCGCCCTTATGGGCAGACCAGGCGTAGCTCCCAGCGTGGAGGGCCCCCCATGAGGAAACACTGGCACTAAAAGTATAAAAGAGAGAATAATCATAATAAGAAATAAACCAAATACATAAAAATAAAGTTTTGAACAGTGGCATAAAGATGGGCAACCATTATAAATGCATAGAAATCATTGAAAGTAATAAAAGGCATAAAAATAGTAAAACGGCATAGAATTAGTGGAGAAAGAGATATAAGAGTAAAAGAAGTCAGTTAAACGCCAGATTAAAAAGGTACGTCTTGAGCCTCCTCTCAACAGACTCTGCGGCCCTGAGGCTTTCTGGCAGGCTGTTCCACCGAGTAGGGCCGTACTGGCTGAAAGCAGCCTCACCGTGGGTTTTGGTTTTGACTCGTGGAACAGTTAACAGGCCAGTGCCAGAAGACCTCAGGTTCCGCGAGGGCTGATATGATAAAAGCAGGTCAGATAGATGAGATGGGCCAAAACCATTAAGACATTTAAAAACTAATAAGAAAACCTTAAAATCAATCCTGAAGCGGACGGGGAGCCAATGCAGCGACTTTAAAACCGGTGTAATGTGTTCCCTTCCTCTGGTCCTAGTCAGCACACGTGCAGCTGAGTTTTGTAGTATTTATAAGTTATTAATACTATTTTTGGGCAGACCAGAGAGCAGGGCATTGCAATAATCTAGTCTACAAGAAATAAAAGCATGCATTAGCACCTCCGTTTTGGCCTGAGAGAGGAACGGGCGGACTCTGGCTATATTCTTTAGATCAGGGGTGTCAAACTCATTTTCACCGTGGGCCACATCAGCGTAATGGTTGCCCTCAAAGGGCCACATGTAACTGTCAGACAGTATAAATGTAACCAAAAATAATGTAAAATGAATGGAACTACTCCTTTATTGTTAAATAACTCTGAATGTATTACTTATTCAAACTACAAAGAGTACAAATGTATTTGCATAGATGCAAAAAAAAAGGTTGTTAGTAGCTCTGTTAATATAAATATAATTTTTCAAGTTCAGAAACCCACATTACTCCATCAATCAATGATCAAATCATCATAGTGAATGAAGAAAAATATCCAGCACCAGTTATGACATCAACTTTGTTCAAAACCTGTTTGTCACAGCTGAGAGGGGCAGAATAACTGAATAAGTACAAACAACAATTGTGAGCTGGTAAGAACATATGTGACAGATGTAGCATTTTACAAAAACAGATGGCTGCACACAACCTTGCAGATTTGTATGCATATAAACCTGTAAACACAGGTTTAATAAGAACAACACATACACATACACATATAAAGTTATATTTGTAAAAAAAAACAAAAAACAAAATCATAGTTGTCTCAATTCACAACTATATTGGTCAAGTTTACAGGTGAAGTTGATGAGAAGATGCTGTCTGTCCTGGAACACACCGAGTGAATCCACTCTTTGACAGTTTATCAGGTGTTCTTGATAAACTGACATTTTTAAATGTCTGTATCTGGTCGGGGCACACTTGCTCACAGACCTTCAGCATGCACTGCTTCCAAAAAATGCCCTCTGAAAAACATCTTGAAGCTCGGGCGATTTCTTCTGCCACAATGAAGCTAGCTTTCACTGCTGCAATGTTTTTGGTTGTAGCTTTCGTGAACACATTCTGCAGCCATTATAGTTTGCTTTTTAATTCTTTGACAATTTGTTGTTTTTCTGGGAGGCTAACTTTGGCATACTTAGCTGCGTGTTTGGTTTCAAAATGCAGACGTACATTGTACTCTTTGACCACCAACAATACCTCATAACACAAAAGACAAACCGTTTTTTTTCCCTTGAAGCACAAACATGTATTTGCCTTCCCTTCTTTCTTGAAACAGCCTTCCATCTGCATCAACTTTCCTCTTCTTCTTCTCCTTCTTTTCTCTTCATTTGTAATTCCACTCAATTCCACTTGCAGAAAATAGATTACATACACTGCAATCTAGTGGCGGGATGTCGTCGCTTCGCTGGTAAAGTGATTGGTATGCATTATGGGAAATGTAGTTTATGGTCAACGCACGCTTTTGATTTATTCATTCAAAGACAATCGGAACTTTTCAGCTCTCGCGGGCCACATAGAATGACATGGTGGGCCACATTTAGCCCGCGGGCCTTGAGTCTGACACCTGTGCTTTAGATGATAAAAACCTATCTTCGTAATATTTTGTATATGTGGAACAAAGGTGAGCTCAGAATCAAAAACAACGCCCAGATTCTTTACATATTGTGAGGGTTTAAAATCCCGTAGTTTTGGTAAAAGTTCCTCTCTCCGGCCTTCAGGACCAATAACTAAAACCTCAGTTTTGTCCTGGTTGAGCTGTAGGAAATTCTCTGCCATCCATGATTTGATATCTAAAATACAGTTAAAAAGGGCATCAATTGGCCCTGTGTCATCAGGAAACACGGCATTGTACATTTGCGTATCATCAGCATAGCTGTGGAAGCTGATGCCGTGTTTCCTGACGACGTCCCCCAAGGGAAGCATGTACAGATTAAAAAGAACCGGACTGAAAGTGACCCTTGGGGGACCCCACATCTAATTTCATGCATTCTGGAGGAGCACGTATCCATACTTACAAAGAAACATCAATCTGTGAGATAAGAATGAAACCAGTTAAAAACAGTACCTGACAGGCCCACCAGGTTTCTGAGTCTATTTAATAAAATATGGTGATCTACTGTATCAAAAGCAGCGCTTAGATCCAGTAGCACCAAGACTGTCAGCTTCCTGAGAGTCTGCGTTATACCTGAAATCATTGACAATCTTTAAAAGGGCTGTCTCAGTACTGTGGTTCTTTCTAAAACCAGATTGATAATTCTCTAAAATATTGTTTGTATTTGAAAAAACATTTACTTTGTTAAAAAACAGTTTTACTAAAATCTTACTTAAAAAGGGTAAGTTGGATACAGGTCGGTAGTTATTAAAAATGTTTGGATCCAAGTTGCTCCTCTTCAAAAGGGGCCTCACCACCGCCGTTCTAAAGGCAGCAGGGAAAACACCCGTCGGAAGAGAGCAATTGACAATATATAAAATCTGCTCCTCAAAGAACCCATAAAGTGTCTTGACTAAGAGTGATGTGGGAATTGGGTCTAAAAGGCAGGTTGTGGGCTTTACTTGGGAGAAAACTCGAACAGGTGTCCTTGCGTCAACCAGAGCAAAACTATCCAGTGTTTCCTCAGATAAAAGTGGTTGTCCAGATGTGTAAAAATTTTGATTTTGATTAGTTAAAATACTGGACCTAATGACATCAATTTTACCTACGAAGTGGTCTGCAAAATCCTCACAGAGGGCATCTGTTGGTGTCTGTGCGCCCTTATTAAAATTTGTATTGGTTAAAAGATTGAAGGTGGAGAAAAGAAATCAAGGGTTTTCATTATTATTTGTGATTAGGTTAGAGAAATGGGAGATTCTTGCCTGTTTGACAGTTTTATTGTAAGATTTGAGTAGCTGACGAAATATTTCATAGTGGACAGTTAATTTACTTTTTCTCCACCTTCTCTCTGCACTCCTGCATTTTCTTTTTAATTCTGTGGTTCCATTGGCAGATCTCCATGGGGGTGTTGGTTTATTTTTCATAGGTTTAATGACAACTGGAGCCACTGAGTCCAATGTTGATTTTAGTTTTCTGTGAAAATTGTCAACGATAAAATCACAGGGTGCTGGTAAAATTTCAGCAGGAGTGCTCTTTAAAATTTAAATAAAATTTGCAGCCACTTTGGAAGTAATGTAGCGTTTCCTTACTGTTGTCACCGGGGCTTCCTGATGATTAAAACTGGTGGAGCTAAAATACACGCAATAGTGGTCAGAAACAGCCAAGTCCATATGTTATGACCAGGTCCCGGGTGTGTCCTCTGTTGTGAGTTGGCTGCGTGACATGTTGCTTAAAATCCAAGCAGTTTAAAAGGTTTAAAAATTCTCTCGACAATGAGTCGGAGATGGTATCAATGTGCAGATTAAAATCACCAGTTATTAAAATTCTATTATAAGTTGTGTGTATAATAGATAAAAACTCAGAAAATTCAATGATAAAAGAAGGGGAAGGCCGGGTGGTCTGTAAACTGTAACCATGGGCGGACTGGCATACGGGGATACCGGGGATTTCCCTGGTGGGCCGGACCATGAGAAAACAAAAAAACTATCGGCCAACCGCGTTGTGGTCCGCACGGGGGTCTGGGCTGGGTCGGTTAGCCATTAATGTAATTGACTATACCTGTGTGCACGTATCACACTACCTTTGCTGATAGCCAATCAAAATTTGTGGGTAAGTCTCCTTCAGTTTTGCAACAGGCTACCTCAGCCTGTTGCAGCTTTGACTTGTCAATCACGCTGCTGTAACGGCGCTTGACAGCTTTTGTGGAGGATTCAGATTTAGCGCTGCCTGGGCAGAACAGCCAGATTTTAGCGAACATGCACCTGAGTCCAGCAGGAAGAATGATGAGTCCGACTCTGACAGACACGGCAGAGCACGGAACAGAGACCAGTGGATCCAGTGACAGAATGGCTAACGTTAGTTAGTTTAGGATTAAAGTTAAAAGTTAGGCCTTGCAGAGAGAACGTTTTGGCGTTAAGGTAAACTTATTCTTCTTCTTGTTGTGCTCAGGCTGATGACAATAATGCTTGTTTTCCTCGTTTGCTTTTTAGCCATACGCACTAACACCATATAGTGCTATCCTTATATTTTGTTGATAGTGCAATTTTAATAGTTTACTAGCATTATTATCAATTCTAATAATCTTGTAGTCTGAAGATGATCCTGCTGCTGACTGAGGCCCTATTTTCACTTGGTCATTTCATGCGTTTTTTGCTGATCAGATTACAAAAAACGCATGAAATGACAAAGTGCAAACAGTCCAAATCCGTTTTGACATCCGATCACCAAAACCAGCTCGGGAGGTGGTTTTGGTGATCGCATCGCATAAAAACGCATTTGTCACGGATGTGCGAACATAAAGCGACTTCAGTCCACATTAACGACCGCCTACTCCACTCACCTCTCCCGTGTACGTATTTGGTCGGCGCCCCAACTTCCGCCGTCGACATTATAAAGCTACAAAGAAGAAGCGAAAACAAATAATTTTTGTTAGACTCGTTTATTAGCATGCTAATAAATTTCATTCCGGATTAGCGTATTTTGTCAGCGGAGCAGCGGTCGCAGTTTCCCACATATGAGATTAAATGTGCGACGTTGCATCCCGAATTTGCCAGCCACCGTTGATCCGAAAATAACGTCGTCACCACTCTGTCCCAACAGTCGTTACTCCTCGTTCGGATCCATACGAGCTGCAGTAGAATTAAAACGAGTGACTTGATATAGTCCGCAAACAGGAAGTTGAGTCTTATTCGCTGTGGTTTTGCGCTTTACTGCCCCCAGTCGTTAAAAACGGAAATGACGCATGTTGCATTTGCATAGCTTCGGCAAGGGGGGGGGTGATGCGATCACAAATGGCACGCTCGAGACGCATGTTAATGGCTGAGTGAGTGCGAACAGATGCTGTGAGATCCATTCTCGTGATCCAATCACCCAAAACAGTTACAAGTGACCAAGTGAAAACAGGGCCTGACACAGCCAAGGCCTAGAAGTCAGTGCTCCCATGCAGCAGCATTATTTCACCAAAATGAAGCCAGAAACATTACACCTTGTTTTAACCAAGGCTTCAGGATGTTTTAACTTGTATTTTGACGTGTACTCTCACCTCATGACTTACATTGTAACTGTAACTGTATTGCATATTGTAACTTCAGTAATCTTTTTTTGTCGCTCACCCACATAAATATACAGCATGTTCCAGAGGAGACTCCAGGGAGCACTGTGTACAAAAAGGCAAAGACAGGAAAGATTCTTCTTCACATTTCAAGGTTTTAGTTTACAAATGTCAGTTTGCTATTTTCAGTTTAGTTCTCATGTTCATACATGTTCTGGGTTAAGTTTTTAGATACTGTATAGTTTATATATAATATATAGATTACTTTATAGCTTTGTTATTCATCTATTTTTAAATGACATTTTTATTGAAATGGGCTCGTGGTTTACTCATGTTATAGTTATTTAGTTCTAACAGCCTGGCAAATTGGTCTGCCAAATTTTATTGTATCAATGACTTGCTTGCATTAAAATCACTACATTCTTTAAAATAACTACACTGCTGTAATTGTTTTACTCTAGACTACTTAAGGGTTCAGGTTAATGTTTATTATATGATCATTGTCCAAAACACCATCAAATGCTGTTTTTTTTCATCCCACACCGCACATGAAGTTGGGCCAGTCTATCAATAATTCCCGGGCCACTTTTCCCCCCCAGTCCGGCCCTGACTGTAACACAGAGGATAGCTGGATTGCTAAAAAAAAAAAAAAAAAAAGAAAGAAAAAAGGCATGAAACTCAAATGATAACTACTAAAATAATAATAATAATAATAATAAACTTTTATTTGTACAGCGCTAAATCACAACCAAAGGCGTCTCAAAGCGCTTTATACAATCAGAGAGAACCAACCAGGCCCCCGGAGCAAGCAAGATGCGACAGTGGCTGGGAAAAACTCCCCTGTGGGAAGAAACCTAGGGCAGAACCAGACTCCAGAGGGCCATCATCTGCCTATGAGTAGTTGGGGTGAAGTAGAAAGATAGAGGAGAGACAGAGAAAGAGAGAAAGGAGCAGAGTGAGCCAGGGTGGCAGACAGGACAGAGTGAAAAACAGATACACCAACCAGGCAAAACGGATATAAACACAAAGAATAGGAACTAATTCAAGGCTGCTGTCCATGTGGAGTGTAAGTGTCCATGCTTTGGAAGGCAAGAGCCTAGCTCGATGGACAATCTGCCGATAGGACTAGTCCAGGTCCTAAGCATGGTGGTGGGATGAAGCGATGACAGCAAGACCCCCAGGACAGCACAATCCAGCTCCTGGTGCAGTGGTCATCACCTGCCGGGGACACAGAGACTGCGGCAGTATCATGCATATCGAGCATACTGTACAAAGCATAATGAGAGCTTGGACAGAGTGGATAGAGTAAAAGATTGATTGGGTGAGGAGAGTGATAAAGGCTCCGCCTGCACAGAGCAAATTAAATTGTGAAGACTTTTTCACACTCAGTTTGTAGGTTGTCTTTCGGGTGGATCACTGAACTGCTGCCCTTTTGAAGCTAGCATGTTTGTCGCCCTCCCCCCAAACCCCACCCCACAGAGCAACGATCCCTGTAACGGGAGCGAAAGATCTCCCTCCACGGCGTAAGCCTACAGCAGCTTAACTGACAGTGGATGGAGTCTAACTATAAGCTTTAAGAAAAAGGAAAGTCTTAAGTCTACTCCTAAATAAACTAACTGTGTCTGCCCCCCTCACCGAGGCTGGAAGATGGTTCCAAAATAGAGGTGCCAGGAAACTGAAACACCTACCTCCTGATCTAACTCTAGAAATTTGTGGGATAACTAAAAGACCTGAATCCTCAGAGCGAAGGGCTCTTGGAGGATGATAAAGTTCAATGAGTTCCCTAATATAAGAAGGAGCCTGAGAATGAGGAGCTTTGTAAGTTAAAACTAGAATCTTAAATTCAATTCTAAATTTGACAGGCAGCCAATGCAAGGAAGCTAAAATTGGAGTAATATGCTGCCTCCTCCTAGTTCCAGTTAACAATCGTTAACTGTAATGTCCTAAGGGATGAATTTGGGCATCCTGCTAGTAGAGTAGAGTGTAGAGTGTACTGTTGTTTTCAATTATTAGGTCAGGAGTTGTATCAGTTGAAAAGATTTCAGGACTGTGGTGACCAGTTTGGCAAAGCATGGGGGTGCTTTGCTTCCCTAGCTTTAATGAGGGAGCCTGCCGTCTGATCTGTGGCGCTTCGGGCAATGAATCATGTCTGTTCAGATGTATAAAACAAGTGTTAATACTTTAATGGGTAAAAAAAATACATATTCCATTTAATAAAATTAAAATAAAACTTCTTCAATTTTATTATCCAATAAATTTAATTACCTTGTGATCTTATTATAAGGGAGTTGAAGCTTCTCACCTTTTTTTAGACTGTGTGACCTTTCGGGAGCCGTGCGTCTCTTCTTCATAATCTTCTTCAGCAGGAAAAAGAAGATTCTTGCATCTAAGAACACAGTTATTATTTCAACATTATGTTGTCTTGTTATCTTGTCATTAGGGAGTTGAAACTTCTTACACTTTTTTTGACTGTAAGATTGTCTGCGTGTTCTGTATCTCATCTTTATTGTCGTCTTCCCCAGGGAAAAGAAGATTCTTTCGTCTAACAACACCATTATTTCAACAAGGTTAAGTAATTGCAGTGTAATTCACAACAGATTGAGTTCGAAGCTTCATATATTAACTTTCAAACTTATAGGGTTGCAACTTGAGGAATTTCACCTGTCTCAAGGTATTGTTTTATTGAATTTATGGCTCACATTTCACATGTACCCTTTAGTATGACAAAATGTGCTTCCTGTCAAAGGCCATGTGCCCTTGCAAAGCGAAAGAAGACAGAAGTGGTCTTTGACGGCAACGGTACCAGGGCAGCATGGTTTCGCGCTTCTGAAATGCACCTGCGCCACATCTGGTGTGAACTTGCACACTGGTGTTAATGGCCATGTTCTGCTGCACAGAGGGCTTCAATCAATCAAATAATTACTCATTGAATCGATGGAATATTCAATAAATTGGATTACAAAATTATATAACAGCTGCAGCCCTACAAACTTACCTTATTTTTCTTTTAAATGTAATTGGTGAATTGCCTTCATCACTTCCTAGGTCGGTGTGGTTGACAGCTTTAGGCAGTTTGAGCCTGGCTTCATTGTAGTCATCTGAAAAAAAACAATACAGAAACAGCAAAAACAAATATAATTAAGTGATACATGATATACTGTTAATTCAACTTGAGAGTTGGAGACTACAGAATTGAATTTACCTGATGTGAAAATGATCCTGCGTTATAGGGCTTCCACCCATCTCCAGGACATTCTCTGGATATCACAGCTTTTGAGACATCAATTTTATTTGGAGGCCACATGCACGTCCCATTACTCATCCACACGGAGGGTACAACTTCCACCTCATTTACGTTGTCAAACACAACAATATGAAACATCTAAACAGAAGGAATACTCACATAAAACAGTAATTCCGATTCGACGATTATTAGTATTCAACTTCCTAAACTATTATACAGTAAAGCATTCTTGTTCTCAATGTAGGAGTGGAAATACAACAAATTTGTTTTGGAATGGTAATCTCACATACTTCAGCAGCTTTTCACCGACCATGAAACATTTAAGACAGGTTGAAAGGCTAGAAACCATGTAAATACCCAACTCTTTCGAGTCAATTGGATATTTAAAGGAGTGTTCAACCTCTTTATATTCATAGCCTACAAGGTACAATATCCCTTTATCCAAAGCAATGTTTTGGACAAAAATCAAGTTGTTGTCAACTTTTACACAAGAATCTCTCTCTTTGCTTTTCACAACAACAGCATCAAAAGTGAGCACTTTAAATTGACGAGCTTGCTGTGATAAGCAATTTGGTACTGGCCCATCTGTATGCTCTTTATCCACTTTAGGAGATGCATCTTCATCATCAGGATTGCAGATGGCATATTCCTGCTCTGATAATCTTCGGATCACCTGACTCAAAGGACTGCAAGGGCCCCGAACCATTTTTTTTCAATCTTCCTAAGAAATTCTCATTGGGAAAAGCAGATATCTGATCTAAACTGCCATGGGTTTTGACATCATCACTGAGCTGCACCAGGCCATGAATGTTGTAAACCAAAAACTGTTCTCCATAAAGTTGGCCAAAGTGTTTAACAAAGGAAACCAACATAGTTGCAAGTTCATTCATCTCCATACAGTATTTAGGATTTGCCAAAATGTACACCTACTGACAGCAGCATGAAGTTGTCATAGATCTGAGATTGTAGCACACCCTTCAGCACAACCAAACCAGTGTATAATAAAAACTGGCGCAGTTCTGTGGCTTTCCACCTACAGCGTTCGGCCAGTGCCCGTGGCCTACGAGCGAAATCACTAGGAATATAATTTCTAAGAGCAATAAGTCTTTCTGATACGATGGAAGCTTGCACTGACGAAATGTGACAGCGCAAGGGGCCAGTGGTACCAATCCACATATCTAAGAGGCGCCGCGTTACACCCAAGCAAACCAGATGCATATAATCATATGGGAAGTATGCAACCATGTCAATACCAACATCTGCAAGGGGCGAGTGGTGGATGTGGTGTTCTTCATCTGTTGTTTGTCTGAAATTGTCATCAGTTCTGCGCCTTGCATTGACCTCAGGAAAGGTCATTCTATTAGATATACGGACACCCTTTTGGTGACACTTGTCACATCCATGGTACCCAGTGATTGACCTCTGATAAAAGCTCGGGCTGGAGTATCACACACGCCTTCTCCAGATCCACAAAACACATGTAGACTGGTTGGGCGAACTCCCATGAACCCTCAAGCACCCGGCGGAGAGTATGGAGCTGGTCCAGTGTTCCACGACCCGGACGGAACCCGCACTGTTCCTCCTGAATCCGAGGTTGGACTCTCGGCCGTATCCTCCTCTCCAGCACCCTGGAATAGACTTTACAGGGGAGGCTGAGGAGTGTGATCCCTCTATAATTAGAGCACACCCTCCGGTCCCCGTTTTAAAAAGAGGAACCACCACCCCGATCTGCCATTCCAGAGGCACTGTCCACGACCACCACGCAATGTTACAGAGACGTGTCAGCCACGACAGTCCCTGCACATCCAGAGACTTGAGGTACTTGGGGCGGATCTCATCCACCCCCGGGGCCTTGCCACCAAGGAGTTTACTGACTGCCTCGGTGACAGCCAACAGCTCCCCACCTGCACCATAAACAGTGTCGGTGGCGAACTGCTTCCCCCTCCTGAGGTGCCAAACGGTTTGCCAGAACTTCTTCGAGGCCGACCGAAAGTCCTCCTCCATGGTCTCCCCAAACTCCTCCCAAGCCCGAGTTTTTGCCTCCGCTACCACCCGAGCTGCAGCACGCTTGGCCTGCCGGTACCTGTCAGCTGCTTCCGGGGTCCCACGAAACAACATGGTTCAATAGGACTCCTTCTTCAGCTTGACGGCATCCCTTACTTCCGGTGTCCACCACCGGGTTCGGGGGTTACCGCCACGACAGGCACCAGAGACCTTACATACCGGGCGACATCACGGTCCTTTTATTGTTTTTATCCATAGAAGTTTGTGGACTGCTCTTAGGGGGCGTCCCCATAGCCTCGCCTCGCCACGGTACGGTTGTAGAGCGTCCCCACTGGCCGCTACACGGTTGTAGGGGGTGCCGTTTTGGTACCTCAAGCGCTCAGGGTCCAAGCGAGACTAGGCGAGTTGAGTGGTGACGTAGCGACGAGCAGGGCACTGGATTGGCTCAGTGTTTTCGTCGATTTTCCCTGTCGGAGCGGACACCGACGCCAACTCTTTCGACACGGAACTTCCGTGTTCGCGAGTGTGTTCAACCATATTCGCGAAAACGACGAGTGGCAAATGGCGAAGCGCTCGGAACAAACCGAGTTGCTCCTGCGTGAGGCGCGTTAAGCTAGGGAATCCGAGGAGTCTTGAGACGAGAGGAAATACGGATTCGTTGGGAGGACGTGGCTCTTCGCCGCGAGGAAGCCTCGAACACCGCGGCATAAAGTCGTCCTTGGCTCGCTAGGGCAGCTATTTCAAATAAGGAGGCATGTTTACTGTCTGTTTGTTTTTAAATAAATGCTATTTCCCGTTGTATCTGTCTCGTGTTTACTTTTGGTGAAAATATAAAGGTTGAACTACACCTTTACTCCCCCAGAAAATGAAACCAGAAATTATAAATGTTTCCTGCATAAATGATCATCTGTGATTTCAGTGAGGGAAACTGTTCTTTCTTTAACAGAAAAGCAACCACAGACCGAGCAGCAGGTACGAAACAACTTCTACTTTGTCCATCG
Organism: Nelusetta ayraudi; assembly: GCF_046127955.1. NCBI lineage: Eukaryota > Metazoa > Chordata > Actinopteri > Tetraodontiformes > Monacanthidae > Nelusetta > Nelusetta ayraudi. The sequence goes on from NW_027466098.1 coordinate 3,741,445, forward strand.
CTGCGCTGTCGTGTATTGCACAGAAATAATGCCGTCGAAAACGTTGTCCCGCTTTACCGCGTCGACTCCGCCCACGGTCTCGTGGACCCGGGGCGGTGAGGACACAATCGAACCGTGGCGAGGCGCGGCAAGGCGAGGCAAGGCTATGGGGATGCCCCTTTCGTCTGTCCTGTCACCCAGGACCTGTTTGCCTTGGGAAACCCTACCAGGGGTATAAAGCCCCGGGCAACATCGCTCCTGGGATCATTCGGGCAGTCAAACTCCCCCACCACGATAAGGTGGCAGTTCAGGGGGGGAGACAATGTCTTGCCCCTCCTTATAAAACCCCTTCCCATTGGTCCAATAATTTATATATTATTTTTATTTATTGTATTTATTTTATTCCTTTTATTTATTATTATTAGTATATTATATATATAATGTACATATATGTCACCCAAAGATGAATTACACACATGCTTTTCTGATCACAAAGCTTTATTGCAAAGGACAATAGTGCAATACAGAAAACAGAATATACAAAATACCAAATATGAGCACTGCTGCTGCATGTGCCATTTAAAGACACTAGTGGCCTTTGGCCTCAAGTGAAGCAAGTCTCTGACGGTGAGTTACAACATATTTCTGGTCCGTGTCCAGCCTCTGCAGGAGCACACCACACAGTGTCAACAACTCTGCACTGCGGGGTGGAAGCCGGACAACCCACACTGGCCTTCCATCCAAGATGGAGTCGTCCTCTTCGGACACGAGGTCCACTGTTGCAGTCCCCCACAAGGCCTCTTTCCCAGTTTGGAAGACACCAGCTCTCGCGTTGTACAGCTGCATAAGCACAGGGAAAACAGGAATTAGACCACTGAACACATCAAAGTGGGGGAGAGTTAATTGAGTTACTCTTAATTAAGTAATTTCCCTATGTTACTACATGGGGAAATGTGGTCTCACTCACTCTTCTCTTCCTTTGCCTCATGCGTGCAGCAATCCTGCTCTCCACTTTCTTCTGAAGATTCTCATCCTGGTTCATCCTGTAACTCTTACGAATCGTCTCGAAGTACGTCTTGCAGGATGCTGGAGACAACAAATTGGGTTTAATTAATTATCAAACTCAGCATATACAGTAGAGCAGTGTGAGAGATAAGAGAGAAAGATGTTTTGATAAATTAAACTGATTTTAAGTCTCGGTTTATTTTATGTTTAGAGGCATAGGACATTGTGACTCACCCATTGTGACTTCAGGCTCCACATCCGGCAGAGCCAAGGAAACTTCCCTTAAAAGATGTGTTGTCACCCCCTGGTTGTGGGGGGGGGGGGACTGTGGAACACAGTAAGACAGATATTAGGAGGGTATAATGGCCTGGAGACAGGCACAGGCTGGATATACAGATACAGATACAGATGAAATAATATTGCCACCAACAAAAACGTTATCTTACCTTGTCTGTGGATCATATCTGTGTGTTGTTTTCGCCATTGTGCAACCTTCACACAGCTTCCTGTAAAAAGAAGAAAAAAAGTATAAAGGTTAAATTCACAATCACATGGGATAAAGTAGCCTAATAATCGATCCATTCCATAGGCAGCAATGTAAAAGTGTAAAATATATCAGTAATCATATATATATATATATATATATCACACACACACACACACACACACACCGGGCAACAAAAACAAACTTACTGAAGCAGAGTAGTTTCCCGCTCGTTTTTTGCTTCTTCGATGCTGGCTCCTTTTCCTGAGTTCCTCTTTGACCTCGCAAAGCATTGACTCCATCCTGTCCAGCCGCTTATTTACAGTATCCATGAACGCGTCCAACTTTCTGAATACGGCGATCACTGCGTTGGGCATGAAGGGCGCAGGAGAGGCGCATGGAAATGGTTCCAAAATCTCCTGACTCTGCGGTTGTTACGGTCTCCAAGCCAACGCCTCTATGATGTCACGATAGCCATCAATCTTCCCCTACTATCTTGATAGCCAACAATCTTCGCCTTTGATCTGCGCCGCCTTTATTAACCAGTCTCCCGTGTTCCCCCGTTGCCAGATTATCTGTTTTGCTTTGCACCAGTAGTCCAGCACCTGTCTCCTTGTTGTACTCCTTTGTTCCCCGGTTGACAACAGCCCGTCTCCGACCCTGCCCCAGCCTTGTCCTCGGTCTGACTCCCCGGTAACGACCCTGCTCGGCTCTCCAGCACCTGTCTTCTTGTTGTGCTCCTTCGTTCCCCGGTTGACAACAGCCCGTCTCCGACCCTGCCTCCGCCTCGTCCTCGGATTGACTCCCCGGTAATGACCCTGCTTGGCTCTCCAGCGCCTGTCTCCTTGTTGTGCTCCTTCGTTCCCCGGTTGACAACAGCCTGCCTCCGACCTTGCCCCCGCCTTGTCCTCGGACTGATTCCCCGGTAACGACCCTGTTCGGCTCTGACTACGTTCCTCGTCTGCCCCGTCTGGATCCTGTCGCTGTCATCGACCTCCGCCCGTCCCCGACGCCGATCTCGCCTGCCTCTCTCACTGCCTGCACTGGTTCTCGACCCTGGACTGCTCGACCTCTCCGATCCTCGACCTCCGCCTGCCCCGACGCCAATCTCGCCTGCCTCTCTCACCGCCTGCACTGGTTCTCGACCCTGGACTGCCCGACCTCGACTCTTCAATAAACCTCTTGAACTGCATCAGTGGTTGTCGTGCATTTGAGTCCACCAACACCTGACAGTATAATCTGGCCATGGACTCAGCCAACAATCCCGACGCTTCTGCAACCACCTTGGAGTTACAGCGACTCGAGGAGCGGCTTCAACAGCACTGCTCGCAGACGGATCACCTGTTCACGGTTCTCAGTTGAATTCACTGTCGACACAGGTACGTGACATGGTGCAACCCTTACCTTCCAGCGGCTCCGTTCAACCTCTCGTGCCACTCGCCGCACCTACTCCGTTCTCCGGCGAGGAGAACAACTTCCAAGAGTTCCGTTTACAGTGCGAGCTCCACTTCGAATTACGCTCGTCATGTTTTTCCTCCGAGAGGTCCAAAGTGGCGTACATCGTCTCCCTCCCTACCGGCTGGGCGGCTGCAGAGTGGGAGAATAGGAGCACGGCGTGCCAGACCACGACTGACTTTTTTAGTGCTTTGGCCAGTCGCTCACTGGTGGGTCGCCAGGCTGCCCAAAAGCTGCTGGGTTTACAGCAAGGCGACCAGTCAGTAAGAGACTATGCTATTGCCTTCCGTTCGGCTGCGGCGGATAGCAGGTGGAACGCTGTTGCGTGGTATGATGCGTTCCTTCAAGGACTCTCGCCTGGGATTAAAGCTCATCTGTTGGCTCGTGATCTTCCCTCCGCCCTGGATGAGCTAATCACGTTCGCCATTCGGACTGAACATCGCTCCACAGAATGGAATTGTCTCACCTCGCAAGTCAGCTCTCAGGACACCCCAGGTCCGCCTCCTCGACGCTTGCCATCGTCCTGTCTTTCACCTTCGGTCGCCGCCGCCTGCTCGGTACCCGCTGAAGAGCCGATGCAGCTGGGACGCGCTCGACTTTCGGCGGAGGAGAGGCAGCGAAGATTCCTTCATCGCCTGTGTATTTACTGCGGACAGCCCGGACATCTCATCGCCTCTTGTCCCTCCCGAGGAAAATGTAGCCTCCCGACTCTGAGTCTACATTCCGTTGATTCTAGCTCCACCAAGGGGAGACCAACATGTTCCGTTTCACTTGTCTCATCCTCTGAGCGAGTTCAGATGCTGGCTCTGGTGGACTCGGGGGCAGACGCTAATCTGCTGGACAAGGATCTGGCTGGGAGACTGCAGCTGGACCTCAACCCCTTGGACAAGCCCACCAGGGTTCAGTCTTTGGATGGACAGTTGTTAACTCAAATCACGCACGTCTCTCAGCCAGTGCATGTTAGTTTCCCCGACAACCACACAGAATTAATCTCATTCCACATTTTCCGGTCTCCCCAATATCCCCTTGTTTTGGGCCTTCCTTGGCTACAGCTCCACAACCCCCGCATTGACTGGACCCTAGGGGTTGTGGCGGGCTGGGGTCCCAAGTGTAAAGATGCATGTTTTCCCCAGATGTCTCTCCAGAATTCTCCCAAACAGGACACCACTGCTCGGCCCTCTCCTGGTGTAATGGAGAAGGAGGCAACAGAGGAGAGGACCGTCATTCCCACGGAGCTGCTCAGCGGAGCTGTCACCTGGGAGGTGGAGCAGCGCGTCAGGGATGCTCTTGTTGGGTTGCCGGTACCCCACTCAATTCCAGCTAATTGTCGGTTCGTTCCCGAGCTGTTACGTCCCCAGGTCCGCCAGTATACACACACAATTCCCTTCTTTCTGTCTCCACTGGCTTTTCCCCTTCCCACGGTGTCCACGGTCTTCAGTTCCCCCTCTTTCCAGCACTGGAGAAGGAGGTGCGGGTTCCGGCGGCCTCGACCCTGGTCAGGAGATGTCGGCGGGTATGGATCCGGGCGCGCCAGCCACTCCTTCAGTCAGCGGCCAAGCACAAGGTCTACGCTGATCGTCCCCGGGTCCTGCTTACCGGCCAAGGTCCCGAGTATGGCTCTCCACCAGAAATCCCAGATTCCAAACTCCCTCTCGCAAGTTAGCACCCCATTTCATTGGTCCATTCCCAATCTCCAGAGTTTTTAATCCTGTGTCCGTTCGCCTCAGTCTACCCCGGAGTGTGCGAGATCATCCGACTTTCCACGTATCCCATCTGAAACCTGCCAGGGAGAGTTCCCTGGTGCCCGCATCCAAACCACCACCGCCGCCTCGCGTCCTGGATGATGGCCAGAGCGTTTACACGGTCAAGAAACTCCTGGCCGTTCGCAGAAGAGGGAGGGGGCACCAATACCTGGTGGACTGGGAGGGTTACGGTCCAGAGGAGCGATCCTAGGAACAATCAAGTGCCATCCACGACCCCTCCCTCATCAGAGACTTCCACGATGCCCATCCTGACCAACATGGGCCATCAGGAGCCGGCCGTTGAGGGGGGGGTACTGTCACGGTCTCCAAGCCAACGCCTCTATAATATCACGATAGCCAACAATCTTCCCCTATTATCTTGATAGCCAACAATCTTCGCCTTTGATCTGCGCCGCCTTTATTAACCAGTCTCCGTGTTCCCCCGTTGCCAGATTATCTGTTTTGCTTTGCACCAGTAGACTCCCCGGTAACGACCTTGCTCGGCTCAGACTACGTTCCTCGTCTGCCCCGTCTGGATCCTGTCGCTGTTATCGACCTCCGCCCATCCCCCGACGCCGATCTCGCCTGCCTCGCTCACCACCTGCACTGGTTCTCGACCCTGGACTGCCCGACCTCTCCGATTCAATAAACGTCTTAAACTGCATCAGTGGTTGTCGTGCATTTCAGTCCACCAAAACCTGACACACAGGATCCAGGGCAGGATGGAATGCTGGTAAATCCAGGCCTTGAGCCTCCCTGGCAGACCACTTTTATCAACCCGGCTAAGCCAGTCCTCAAGTTCATTGCTGGTTCTCTGGATGGAGGCAGAGTCTTTGAGGCTACAGTCAAAGTACTTCCCGAGGCTCTTAACTGGCTTCTCTGTGATGGAAGGGATGGTGGCTCCAGCCAGTGAGAATCAGAACCTGTCCACTACTCTCCCTCTCTTCAGCACTAGAGACCTTGATTTTGCTGGCTTAAAACTCATCCTTGCCCAGGCGATGAGTTTCTATAGACCTTGGAGAATCCACCTGCTGCCTGGTACGGATGTAGTGGTGACAGTCAGGTCATCCATGAAGGCGCTTATTGGGGGCTGGCGTACTTCTGATGTTGTCAAGGGGCCCCTGCACTCTACCTCAGCTGACTTGACGATCATGTTCATGGCGAGGGCGAAAAGGATGACTGAGATGGTGCAGCCGGTTACAATGCCTTTCTCAAGCCGATGCCAATCTGATGTACCTGATCCAGTGGTGACTCTCAGTTTGAAATTGCTGTAGGTAATCCAGAATAAGGTCTGACACTTTGCTGGGAACATGATGTTGTTGTATATTGCAAATCTCGAACCACTCCTGACTGGCTCGCCACATGTTGTACCCAAAGAAAGACCCGAGGCCAGCGCAATACTTTCCGGGTCCTCCTGGACAACTGATGTTCCATAGCTTTCCATAGTTGCTGATCAATCAGTTGAGGAGTTGAAATAAAGCAAAGTAGTCAAGGATCAGAGGCATTTCTGGCAGGTTTACTGACAGATGAAAAATTGTACAGCAACCTGGGGTCATCCAGAATTACACAAAACAAGACAACTACATCCTATGACACACCAACGATGCACACACTGATGGACCCAATGATGAACCCACAATGTGCTGGAGTACACGCAGTTTTAAAGAGTCCTGCATGTCAAAAATAGTATCTCCTGTCCTATGGATATCCCAAGAAGGTGTTGTACTTGGACCAAAGCTACAGCTGCTCTCTTATAAGGAGTGACTATACCAACAGATCTCTAGCTGGTCAGCTGCTGTCTTCTAAGGAGTGGCTATACCAACAGATTTCTAGCTGGTCTTGCAACCTCTGACCTGCTATGGCGTATTCTTGTCTTGTGGTCACTCGCCAGCTGCAGATGTCCATCAAGGGACAGACTATTTGGCGCTGGTCAGTGTCCTTGCTGCTCAAACCATGTATATTCCATTTTAAACCACCACAATGTCGATGGAGGGCGAGCTCAACAAGCTTGTGTGGGATGGAGCCATATGCATTGGCGAGATCGAGCCATAGCACAGTGAGGTCTCCTTTCCCTTCATGTGCCTCCCTGAGGAGTTGTGTTACCACACCAGTGTGTTCCAAGCAGCCAGGCTCTCCAGGGGTGGTCGATGTAGCTGTTCTTCAGAAGGAACTCTGTTAGTCTTTGTGACAAGATGCTGAAGAAATGGTACTGCACCAAAAAAAAAAAAAGTTTTCCCATTGACCGAAATACAATAAACGTTATATTACATTAATTAGATTAGATTAGATAGGATTAAATCCCCGAATCTTTGTGATAGTAGATTTTTCAGAAATGATCTTTTAATAGTTTAAAAAATTATAAAGGTTATAAAGGAAAATAATATAAAAATAGTTTATTCCCAGCTTGAAACCACAATGTCATATGTTCTCAGATCGTCTCAATTTGTTCTGACTGGCTGGGTCGTTGACATGTCTGTAAGTGACATTAAACAGGATCATTCTGATTGGCCAAAGATCAAGTGATGGAAAGTGACAGGACTGCGCATACTTTCCCATTAATGCAGAGGTGAATTCATTGGCTCTTACAAAAAGAAAAAAACCCTTCCATGGTTACCAGCTCAAACACTTAATAACCATGACAAACAAATAATGAACAAAAGAGGAATAAAAAACGATGAACCTTTAAGCCTCAAATGACCTCCTAAATCCTGTCATAAATTCCTGCCTCTTTGAAATACTTATGCAGTTTATTTCACTTTTTAATATTCCCCCATAAACCAATCACAATAATTTTCAATCAACAGATTTATGCTGATTCTAAGAAATTTGAATAAATAAAATATATGATTATTTAAGTTAATTTAATTAGATGGAAAAATTTATAATAAACAATAAACTAATAAACACTATAAATTTTTATTATTACAGAATCTTCAGACAATGAGTTTTGCTTGCTTTTAATTTGATGAAGTGTTCATTCTTGCATAAGTTTACTTGAAAGTGTGGCACCTATAAATACAATAGTGATTCAGTCATTTGGCCCACAGTCACAATTTTAAAGATGGGCCACATACTGAAATGAAAGTCTGGCCCACATCTGTTTTGCCACCTTAAAGAAGTTGCCACCTCTGCCACCTCTGGGCCATGTTCGGTTTACATGCTGCATGCCAGTGCCGACTGAATGCCACTTGTGCCAGTTTCCAGCCAAATGTGGGCCAAATGTCTCTGCTATGTGGGCACTTGGATTTCTTTTTTTTATTGCGGTTATGGGTTTATCTCACTGTTATGTATTCAGTTTAGTAAATAGGACGATATAGGAGTGACCCACTAGGGGGAGCTATAGGATTAGGATTAAGCGTATGAATTTCTAGTCATCGCTAGAGCGGTAGTTGCTCTCTCTCTCATCGGCATGTTAAGCCTGCTTTCACTTTGTTCCAGAGTCGTGTTATTAACAAGAGTACCATCACTCCAACCCCCTAACTCAACGCCGGAAGTTAGTTGATCTTTTTTTTAAATGTATTTTTTAATAATTGCGCAAAACAGTACAAACAAAAACAAACAAAACAAAAAAAAAAACCCAATAGCAACAAAAAAATAAATAAACATAAAAATAATTGTAGAAGACAGATAGATTCAGGGTCTTGGATAGCTTTTATGATACTATTATATTCAAATAGTCTGTTGGACATCGTTCTCAAATGTAAGAAAAAGGGTTTTAATAATCTTTTAAAAAGAAAGGGTAAAATCAGATTGAATATAAGAGAAAATCAAATTATAGACATCTACTCAGCGAAGTTAAGTTTAAAGTAATTTAAAAGTAAATTTGTAGGCTACTATAAAACTCAGAATTTAGTTCAAAGCTCACAATCACTAAGTTATAACAGAAAATTAATAAAAATGGGACTTTACACAACCAAATAAACAGAGCACTTTCTGATTAGGCTGCAGTTGCAACATGCACACACGGTCAAAACAAATGTCATACTTACTTTCACATTAGCATATGGTTACTATTCATTTTGGTCAGGGGTGTCCAAACTTTTTTCACTGAGTGCCACATACATAAAAATATAGGAGGTGCTGGAACTTACTAGAAATTAGGTATATAGCCTTAACTTTAGTGTTTTAAAGTTAGAAAAATCTATTAAAAGTGGTCAAATATGTTATACTGTTGAATATAATTAAAGACAAAACTGCCTTCATCACAGCTTTCCATAAATGGATCTTTATTGATTTATTCAGAAAAAGCTTTGGTAGCTCATTCTCAGAACAGCAGCCTCAGATTTCTTCTTAGACAGAAGATTTACAGTACAGAGAAAAAACAATAAAGGGAAAAATGGGACGGGTAAATTTCAAGCTTGTTATTTAAGTTATTAGGCTTAGCAAAACAGCTATTAACGTTCGTTTGAAACGGTTGTCAACATTAACAGACTGAACTGGACTTAATAACAGGAGTGCTGCATTATTCTGGTGAGTGTCAGCTGCGCTGGGTGTGTAAATCGGGCCATCCAGCTGCGGTGCTGATCCAACACCACTCGTGCCAAAAATCCGGACAAATGTCACTCGATCAAGGAGCAAGTCTGCATCAGATGAGATCAGCTGACTTTGCGTGTGCAGTGTGTACGCTGTGCACAGCGGTGTGCACTCTGCGCGTTAACAAGAAAGACGCATATAAGAAAGTGGTGCGCAAAAGCAGGGTAGTGACAGAATTGATGCGCATTATTGATATCTGTCGCGTGTGTACCTGCACATGCATGCTTATTAACACATGGGTACTGTGGAATATATTTTTTACTCACCTAAAGTGGGAACGGCGTTGCACTCAGTGGGAGCAGCTCCCCCTGGTGTTAAAACTAAGAAGTGCAATGCACTCAGGCAAAAGTTGAAGTGGGGGCCATATTCTATTCTATTTATGAAATTTCTTGCGGGCCGCAGTTGGCCCGCGGGCCGTAGTTTGGACACCCCTGATTTAGGTCAACAGCAAAAATAAAGGCACTGAATCTTTGCTATTGTGAAGTGTATCAGGAATGGGCAGCAATGTGAATATAAGGACCTGATCAAAGCCTTCAGTGACTGGAGTCACAAGAACTGTCCTACTGAAAAACCTCAAAGACCAAGGAAATAATAACAGATTTCTTGCAGATCCAAGCCCCCTCTTCAGCCAGAGTACCAGTGGGGAAGACCTCAAGGTGGTGCCAAGTCATAAATATCTAAGTGTACAGCTGGATAATAATTTGAAGAGGTACCTAAACAGAGACACTCAATAAATAAGGGCAGAGTTGCCTCTTTTTCTTAAGGAAGCCAAGATCTCCTGACATCTGTAGCAAAATGCTGAAGATGTTTTGTTTGTGGTGGCATGTGTGTTGTTTTATGCTGCGGTCTGCTGGGGAGGGAAGGAAAATTGTTTTAGGTTTCTGAAGTGTTAATCTGCCTCTGCAACAAATCCAAACACTGCACAGACACAGCTCCCAACATACTGTTTTTTTCAAAGGCACAGAAAAGCAGCTTGGCAAAATGACTTCAGTCCTGCTGGTTGATTTTTCATCCACCAGGGATCTCCAGGGACAAGCATTATGAGTAAAACAATGACCCAGACATCACTGCAACAGAACAGGTATTTCCTGCTTCTGGAGAGGTCTTCATTATCCCATTTAGTCATTATATGCATGAAATAATTCTATTTAACCATTATCAGTTTTCTGTTCATTCTATTTTGTTTCTAAAATGTAATAAAAACAGTGTCATGTCATACTGGCAACGATAATTTGACCAGAAGTTCTCACAATGCCTTTATTCAGTTAATCAAAAAAATAAATAAAAATTCACCAGAAACAAACAACAAATAGGTGGCCAGGCTTCCGTTGGCCGTTGTGGTGGCGGGTGGCTGTGGTGAGGAGGCTTAAAAGCTGCCACGAGCCAATGTTATTTCCACATTCAGTCTTGTCATTCCTTCTTGCAGAAAGACTTCAATAAATATCTGAAGCACAGTGACATGATGCTGTAAAGGCTGCACTCAATTTTCTTTAATGATTTCCACACAAATAAAATTGACCACCCAACTTAACTTCGGTAAGTCGATGTCTATAATTTGATTTTCTCTAATATTGAACCTGATTTTACCCTGTCTTTTAAAAAATGTATTAAAACCCTTTTTCTTACATTTGAGAATAATGTCCAACAGTATATTAAAACTATTTGAAAATAATAGAATCTATCTGCCTTACTATAATTATTTTCATAGTGCAAACCGTAAAAATACTTTTATGGATGCAACCCCCTGGCGATAGTTTTTGTTGCTATTGGGTTTTTGTTTTGTTTTTTTGTACTGTTTTTCGTAATTATTAAAAAATACATTTAAAAAAAAGATCAACTAACTTCCGGCGTTGAGTTCCGGTGTGGAACCCTAATCCCCCCCACCCCCCACGCCCCACCCCGAAATGTCCCGGATTTGAAACTCTAGGACAGTGCTACTCAACCCGCGGCCCGTGCCACATGTCTGTGTGGCCCGTCAAGATCATACCAACAAAAATCCGATTTTGTTATTTTTAGAGCAGACACATTATTTCTCAGTGTGATTAAATAATTTCTAACCTTTCACCTCAAGGGGCGATCATGCGTATGCAGTGTTTGACCGATGAGCAAGAAGTTGGTGCCATCTGATTTACACTAGTCAGTTACACGAGCAGCTAATTCCGCACGCAACAACACCGCTGTACCGGGAGCGAGATTTTTTTCCTCTCGCCAGGTCTGTTAGCAGACATGGCCAAGTCGAAGAGAAAGATTGCAGACGAACACCGAGTCTCTCAGCAAAAATGGGAGGAAGAGTTTGCATTTGTTGAGGTAAAAAATAAACCAGTGTGCATCATATGCCAAAGGCTAATTGCGGTCATGAAACAGGATAATCTTAAACGTCACCATGATACCCACAATCACAAGAACGAGTTTGCCGATGAATACCCAACTGGGAGCACCATAAGAAAAGAAAAAGTACGCCTTCTTAAAATAGGCTTGCATGGACAACAAAGCTCGCTGAAATTTCACTGGAAGGAAAGTGACCGACTCACAGAAGCATCATTCAAAGTAGCGTGGAATGTAGCTGGAAGTCAACGGCCTTTCACTGAAGAGGAGCTGATAAAAAATGTTGGCTGGACGCCATTGAGTCTTTTTTTCGCTGATTTTAAAAACACAGACGCCATAATTAAACAGATATCGAAACTGCAGCTTTCTGATTCAACCCTCTGCCGACGTGTGGAGAACATTTCAGATCATTTGTTTTTAAAACTAATTGAAGATCTCAAGAAATCAAACTATTTCAGCCTGGCCCTAGGCGAGTCAACTGATGTGTCAGACACAGCGCAGTTAATGATCTGGGTTCGTTTTTTTTTAATGACAATAGTTTCAAAGAGGAACTTCTTGCACTTCTGCCATTAACAGGTCAGACAAAAACAACGATGGGTAAAGTAGTTAAAGTTGTTAACTACATTCCATTCATGACAATGTTTTTGTTCAATGAGGTTTAGCATGGCTTATATAGACAGAAATGTGGCTGTTTTCTTTGTGTTTCCTTAATTATTAGACTTGTCATGAAGTGTGTCACAAAATCATTGTTAACGTTCAAAACAGGACTTGTCGTTTTTAGCTTGTGGCCCTTAGACTTTTGGGATTTTGCTGAGTGGCCCCTGAGCCATACTAAGTTGAGTAGCCCTGCTCTAGGAGGTGGCAACCCTATTTTTACGTGTAAATAAAACAAGCAATTTGACATATGGAGAGACAGAATAGCTTTTCTTTTCAATATAATTGAACTTAATTCGCAAATTATTTACAATTGGATTGCTTTGTTCCAGCATGCATTATGATTTCTACAGAAAATCGGTGACTGAAAAAATGCTGAACTTCTGTGCCGTTTATGGGTGCAGCAATCGTCGCTGTCCACAAACAAAAGCTTGTAGGATCACATTTCATCTGTAAGATATTGTTGGAGCTGTTCGATTAATGTTACAATTTAGTGCTGGTTTGTTTAGTTTAGCGTTTTATTAAATATGGCTGTGTGCCAGCGTGTGTGCATGTTTTTGGTATTTTCACATGAAAGCCTATGGTTATAAATTATTAATAAGTATGCAATATCATAACTATGCTTCTAACCTTTATAACAAACCAAACCGCTCGAAAATCGGTTGAAAATAGAGCAAGTTAGTGCTATTTAAAAGAACATGCACGATAAGAATACATAGTTATGAGCGAGAGAGGCGGAGCGGGGTGACTGTGGCAAGATGGCCGCCAGTGCGGACGTTCGATTCCATTGGCCAGCAGCGCGGATAAGACATCTAGCCTTTTGTAGATATCTATGAACTTACCTTTATCCTTTGCCCGTTTTTCTTAATCAATTTTCCTTTTCTTCCGTTTTTCCGCACCGCTGGGATAACTCCTTTTTGATGCCATTATGGTGTTTTTTGTAATCCTCTTGCTAACGGGAATGAATGGTAGCTGTCAATCATTCCCATCATACCTGTCGGCCGCTACGTCACTAACTGTCTGGCAGTGCGGTCCAACGACCTAATGCCAAAAAAAAGAAAAGAAAAAACACCAGCCACAGCTTATTATTGAAGTTTATTTGATTTATAGCCAACGTCGCGCTACGCTAACGTGCCGGCAAAGTGTTTTTTTGTTGGGTTTTTTTGTCGTTGTTTTTTTTTTGGGGGGGGGGGGGTTGCAACCTGCCATTGGCAAGTGGCGATGATCAACTGTCATTGGATGTTATTGGCTAAGTGGTGATGAACAACTTGATTTTTTAATTTTTATTACAAATTAATTTAAAGGTAATCTCAGGAAGCTAATATAAGCTGTAATTAATGGCATTTGCCTACATATGTTTCCGCTTCAATGGACTGTTCATTGATCCGTTTTACTGCAAAGAAAGGGGCTAATGATTTTTAATATTCTGTAGTAAGTTCATGGACTTTCTTTATCATCTTCATATTTATTGTCTGCATGCTTGCATTGCATCCTCCTGCTTTTGGTTAAATTCATTATCCACAATCAATAAACATAATGTACTAATACAAGAGAATACACTAAAATCAGCACTGGTGTATTAATGAATGCATGATTGAGTTTAATTGCAAATCCTGTTTGGCCTTTGCCCAATGAGCAACTGATTAGTGTGTTCTGTCGCAAAACAAAATAATAAGTACATGAAATAACGTATACAGAATTAGTCTCTTTATTTGTCTCCCATAAACAGAATACATTCTATTAAGTGCAAAGATTTACCAGAAAGGCAACAGTACACTGAGTTCAAATTTGAACAACCATAAAGGCTAACGTGAGTGCAAAACTACAGATTTCAAGTAAATTAATATTTATACTTTTTTCCAAGGAAGAGGTACAATGCATGCCTTGTGTGCTTTGCTGCTTCATCAGGATCCTCCCGGACACACCCACGCCAAATTTGGGGCTTCTAGCCCTTGAGGAACCCTGAAACCCTAACCCTAATTTCAGCAGTAACCCTAACCCTAATTCCAGCCTTAGCACTAACCCTAATGCCATACAAGTGAATGGGGTCAAAAGTCAACTTTGTCCTAGAGACATGGGACCACTTGCTGTTTCATCAGGATCCTCCAGGACACACCCACGCCAAATTTTGGGCTTCTAGCCCATGGGGAACCCTAATTCCAGCCTTATCGCTAACCCTAATGCCATACGGGTCTATGAGGGTCATGGGCGTAGTGGACGCGGGGTACACGTCCCCCGCACTTCCCGTATCTGTGCCCTCCGACCCCCACACTTTTTACAGCCATTACAACTGCTTAATTAATTTTTAACATATTGAGCCGCGTCTAAATGCACCACAAGTGGATTGGGCTCAGCTAAGTGACACGGAGCTCTGCTAAGTGTCATCACGGAGCTCAGCTAAGTGTCATCAGAGACAGACGTTTTTGTTCCTCGTCATGTTCAGCAAGCCAGCCAAGAAGCAAAAAAACTTTAGACATTTTTTTTTCTCCAAACAAACCGTTTAAGTTGAATGCTCTTAGATGTAGGTAATGTTTAGCTACAACAGATATTTTCTATATTGTATATTATTGCCTAAGACTTTAGTTATCTAAGCTATCTTTTTATACACCCACTCATCCTTAATTTCTGCATAGAATATGTGCTCCCTGTTTTTTGCATTATAGTTTATATTCTTATCGTCTAGTCTTTCTGTTAAATAGAAAGAGCAGGGTGAGGGAGGAGAAAGTGGACCTGAGACCAACAGTAGGGATGGTCAGGGAGGGTCTTCACAGCCGGTGAGGAGAGGAGAAAATAAAATATGTCCTTATAATGTCTCTGTTAACACTGGCTGAGAGAAAATGTTCATAATATAAATAGGAATTTTTGGTTTAATTGTAATACTGCTGTATTCCTAATTCAATTTCAAAATGTTAATTTCCACCTAAAAAACAAACAACAAAAAAAAACTTTATTGCCACAATTTCAGAGAGCAGGGTGAGGGAAGGCCAACAAGGATGATTATACAGGGTCACAGGTGAGAAAAAAAAAAATAAGACTTGCCCCCCTCCCCCCCCACATAAAACTGACTTTGTGATTAATTTCCACAGCTTTGTCACCATGACTATTCTTAAATCCATTTATAACTTTTGATTTTCACATTTATTATCTATATTATTATAGGAGAACTTTTAACTGGTTAAAGAAAATGTATATATGATAAGAAAGACTCTAAGATTAGCATTTCCACTGCTATTTCAGAACTAGTTTTATCTATACTAAATGTTTTTGTCTGTGTTGCAATAGGCTGTGCAGGGAGAAGGGCATGTGACAGAGGAGAGACCAGGCTGCAGCACTGGCAGGCAGCGAGAAACTTACTGATTTCTTTCTTTTTTTTTTTAAATGGTACCTGGAAGAGAAAATCCTGTACACTTACAAACATGCAGAAAGATAAAGATCATTTATTGCGATGTTTCGGTGCGAGACCTTTATCGAGCAAATGTTTGTGTCAGAAGAGAAAGCCATCCTAAATTGGAGTGGCTATGTGACTCCAACCAATCGCTTTGTTGCAGATCTAGCACCATCAATCAACATCAATATTCAAGCAATCAATACCTTTAACTCCCTTTTAATTTTGCTGATTTAGATTTTAAACAGTGTTTTACAGAAGTTTTGGTTTTAATTGTTTTCATTTGGCGCTTAAATATCTGACTACTCACCCCGTATTGTAGATGCCCTCAAGGTCATTCTAGGTCAACTAAACAAGAGTTTGGCAGCTTTAGATTTGACTTTCATAGTATATTATTTTTAAAGAGCTTAAGTTAGTTTCCTGGTGCTGTGCTGTTTGTGTTTGTGTGGTTCTATAGCTGCTAAGGAGAGGTGCAATTGAATGCGAGAGGATGATAAATCACTCCATAGACCTCTGAACAATTTATCCCCCTCACTTCAAAAATGATGGCTACGCCCCTGGAATATGGAATTAAAACAAGGATTTTACATTTCTTAAAACCCTCCTGTTATGTAGCGGGTCAAATTGACCCGTTTTAAAGTTTGAGGATCTAGGAAATGCAGTTAAAAAAAAAATTTTCAGTATGAAACTTCTTCTGCTTGTCTTAATTAGTGTAAACAACATATAATATGAAAATGGATTTTCTCACATATTTGCAACCACCCCCTGCATGTTTATATTACATAGATACTGTTCGGGTCAATTTGACCCGGCAGTCAAAATGGAGGTAAGGGTGTCAGAAATGTCAGACTATATGTTCTTTCTTTTCAACTGTAAAACATATTTCACCTTAATCTCTCCCCCTCTCTCTCTCTCTCTCTCACACACACACACACACACACACACACACAGGTGTTATGACTTTTGATGTGAATCATTTATGTTCTCGTGGTTAAACTTCACCTGCATTCAGTAGAGACTCAATGGGAACTGCCCATTTGTCGGACCTCCCATTAGTCCGACGAATTGCTCTTTGGTCCACCCTCCCATCAGGGTTAGGGTTACACTTTCGGTTAGGGTTAGGAGAGGTTGGACCAATGGGCAATTTGTGGGACTAATGAGAGATTGGACCAATGCCATGCTCCCCATTCAACAGGGAAGGGGAAAAACAAAAGGTTATCTGCATGGGAGTCCTACCAATATTATATATATATATATATATATATTACAAAATGCACCTGCCAAGGACCCAGCCGCTGCAGACGCAGTGAGGGAGCTCCAGAAGAGGACTACACCAAGCACACCAGTGTGTGAGGTAAGTAAGTAAGATAGTTTGTGTGTGTATAAGTGTTTGGGAGTGTGTTATGTGTGTCTTGGGATCAGCAAAAAGACACCATGGTAAAGGAATCATGATCCTCTTGTTTCTAGGTTGCTGCTGAGGTGAAAAGAAAGAGAAAGAGGTGCCAGGTCTGCAGGCCATCTGACGAGGGCAAGACAAGCGTGACCTGTGCCAAACACAAACAATTAATTTGCACAGAGCACAGTGTGATAACATGTCACTCATGTACTGTGTAGATGGACAGACAGACAGACAGACAGACACACACACACACACACACACACACACACACACACACACACACACACTTTCAAAAGTAATAAAGTGGTGAAACATGAGAAAAAGTGCAAAAATGCATATATTTTTTTTTAATGAAAAACTATTGAGTTTTCCTAATTGAACCATTACCTGTTAGGGGTAAGGAACACCATTGCGCTAAATATTGACACAATAGTTGGTAATGGAGTTAGTAATAAAATATCAACAATGTTTGTTAGGATTTTTTTTTTGTTTGTGACATCTTCAGGAGCAGGGCCGGACTGGGCGGGAAAGTGGCCCGGGAATTATTGATAGACTGGCCCAACTTCATGTGCGGTGTGGGATGAAAAAAAAACAGCACTTGATGGTGTTTTGGACAATGATCATATAATAAACAATAACCTGAACCCTTAAGTAGCCTAGAGTAAAACAATTACAGCAGTGTAGTTATTTTAAAGAATGTAGTGATTTTAATGCAAGCAAGTCATTGATACAATAAAATTTGGCAGACCAATTTGCCAGGCTGTTAGAACTAAATAACTATAACATGAGTAAACCACAAGAGTGCAACATATTTACAACAATGAGCCCATTTCAATAAAAATGTCATTTAAAAATAGATAAATAACAAAGCTATAAAGTAATCTATATATTATATATAAACTGTTACGTGCAGCCCGACCACTCCTTCCCTGTTCGCTCCTCCCCAGTCCCAGTGAGCACCAGCGTGCAACTGGTGCTCAGGAGGGGACTATAAAAGGAGCGAGAGCAGGGCGGGCTCTCCCTCTCTTGCGCGCCCCCTCAGCACTTGGTCGGGCACCCGCCGCGACCATCGGAGGCGTCCAGGTCGCACGCATTTTGCATTGTTAATTTAATCTTTTTCCCTCTTCTCCCCACCGACAGGTGATCTCACACTTGAGTTGATAGGACCCATGTGTTCTTTTTTGTGTTAGTTTGGGTTGTGGCTGACCGGTAGTCCTATTTTCGGATTTGGTTTAACTTTGTTGCAGGTTTTGGAGAGCCTTCAGGTTAAACTGAATGCGGCCCTGTGTGGGTTGGCCTTGTCCGTTTTCCCTCTTTTGTTTCGTTTGGCCGGCGCCCACAGCCCTTTTTGGTTTTTCTGAGTTGACACTTTTCACCTGTCCAGGGGGTTGGGGTTTTTGTTCAGATACAAATAAAATACTTTGCGTTACCAAATTGCGGTCTGGTTCTGTCTCCTTTTATGCTACGGGTCCCCCATTTCTTGTTTTGGGGCCCATAACATAAACTATACAGTATCTAAAAACTTAACCCAGAACATGTATGAACATGAGAACTAAACTGAAAATAGCAAACTGACATTTGTAAACTAAAACCTTGAAATGTGAAGAAGAATCTGTGACAACCCCAAGTGGGTGGGGTTGTTGTTCGTGCGTGTGCACGCAGTCTTCCTCTCTCCCTCGCTCGTTCTCTCTCTCTCTGTCTCCCTCTCTCTTGTTTGCAGCCTGATTGTTCATGTGCTCCTGGTGTGCGTACTTCCGAGAGGGCGGGGCCATGTGAACAAAGCACCTGCAGAGCTCACCTGTTCCTGCTCAGCTGGTCGACCTCACAACCTCGTTTGCCAGCGGACCGCGATGCACCAGGCGGGATCCAGCCGCTCACCAATTATTTGTTATGTTTAGTTTGCATTTAGCTTTCATTTCACTCTGTTAAAATAAACATTCTTTCTTAGCTGCATTCCCTCGTTGCTTTTTGGTTGTCAGAGATTGAGCCAGCTCTGACAAATGGGGGCTCGTCCGGTCCAGGATTTTGCGTAGTGGTAGATTCTTCGTAATTGTCTGAAAGTAAGTTTTCTCACTTTTGGGGGGTGAGTGAAATGCTATGGGTGCGCATTCTCTGGGGGGTTCCCATTAGGCTGTAGGGCACACTCTCCTTTGGGAGTGTGTCAGTTTGTTTGTTTTTTTCCACGTAGTGTTGTGGGGAGTGGTTAGCGTTGGTTGTGCGAGCAACCTTCTCGGGGGCACTCCGTGGGGTCGCTTGTGCGGATCTCGCTGGTTTTGTGCTTAATTAACCCACCACAGAACCGACTAAGACCAAGACTAGGGTGGAGATTAGTTAGGTTTTGGGGTAGGCAGTTAGGAGAACTCTCTGGGGGGGGCGTTGATTGCTCATTACGCACCTTGTAGTGTGGATCCGGCTCCAGGTGGAGATGGATTTGGAAGCTTTTTACAACGCACCCTGTGCGGTGTTTTTGGATTCGTGTAGGAAGGATCGGTTGCTTGAGATTGCGGAGCACTACGGTATCACGTTGCAAGAGGGAATGCTTAAAGATGAATTAAAAATGTTTGACACATGTTGTTGACATTGCTTGAAAAAGGTGTGTTGCAGAAGGAACCTGCAGCGGAGTCTTCTGCTGACCCGGCGGCTGCAGGGAAGTCGGAGTCATCTTTTGTGCCGGTGGGTCAATCGGGGGTGCTTTCGTTTCAACAGCAGCGGGAGTTGTTGACGCTTCAATTGGAGCTGGAGCGGACAAGGCTGAGGGTTTTGGACCGCGAAAGCAGTGTTTCGGGTGAGTTGGGGTCTGTGGCAGGACGAGAGGGCAGAGATATAACTGCGAGTCTGCGCCTGGTACCCAAGTTTAATGAGCAAGATCCCGACACCTTTTTTTACATTGTTTGAGCGTGTGTCAGATACGAGGCAGTGGTCGGACGGGGAGAAGGTCCTCTTGCTGCAGTGCGTCTTCACGGGCAAAGCGCAGGAGGCGTATTCGGCGATGTGCGTAGGAGCGGCTCACGTACGAAACGGTAAAGTCGGCTGTTCTTCGAGCGTATGAATTAGTTCCAGAGGCGTATCGCCAAAAGTTCAGGAACTGGGTAAAGTCTGATAAACTGACCTGTACAGAATTTGTGCGGGATTTAATTTAATTTAATTATCGTTTCACTCTGTTAAAATAAACATTCTTTCTTAGCTGCATTCCCTCGTTGCTTTTTGGTTGTCAGAGATTTGAGCCAGCTCTGACAAATCTTTCCTGTCTTTGCCTTTTTGTACACAGTGCTCCCTGGAGTCTCCTCTGGAACATGCTGTATATTTATGTGGGTGAGCGACAAAAAAATATTACTGAAGTTACAATATGCAATACAGTTACAGTTACAATGTAAGTCATGAGGTGAGAGTACACGTCAAAATACAAGTTAAAACATCCTGAAGCCTTGGTTAAAACAAGGTCTAATGTCTCTGGCTTCATTTTGGTGAAATAATGCTGCTGCATGGGGACACTGACTTCTAGGCCTTGGCTGTGTCAGTCAGCAGCAGGACTTACATAACGAACATAACAGGAGGGTTAAGACTATAGTCAAGATCAAAAACAGCAGAAATATTTATTCATTTCCAAAACATTTTTTGAGAGAGTACAACAAAAAATAAGTAACTGAAATAAACCCCTAAGAAAACCCTCCCCCTCCTAGAGGTAAATACAACCAAACAAAAATGAAGAAAGATAAAACGCATTCAACACATCTTGAATGGAATCCACAAACACGGCTTTTATACATAAAATAATACCTTAAGTAATATTTTAGGTGGAACTACCTCCACCGGACCAATAACAAAGAGCAGAAAACTACTACTTTTACTCTTTGCTTAGCTCAGACCACTAAGTGGCACTGTTGGTAATAAATTAAACTTTGGCCACAGTGATTCAAGTTCTTAGCGTCGCTGCCTCATGGCAAGAAGATCGTGGGTTCTATTCCGGGCCTGGGACCTTGCTGTGTGGAGTTTGCATGTTATCCCTGTGTCTGCGTGGGTTCCTAGTGATGGGTCCGGCAACACCGATACGCCAGCGCACGTGTCGAACTCATAGAGCGAAACCCCGTGTCGGTGCCCGTATCGCTTTAAGAAGAAAGAAAGAAAAAAAAAAAAACAGTCACGTGACCGATACGGCTGCTTTCGCGTGTCACTGAGGCGCCAAACTGTGTTTATAAGGTAGCGCATCTGTCAATGGGATGCATCTCTGAAAACAAAAAAAATATTGCATTTTTGAAGTACAACTCTCCGTTCAAGCCGTGGCATGGAGCCGTCAGAAATAAAGAGAAAGGTGTCCGCCGTTTGGGATCATTCTGATCTTATATCGCCGAACAAGGTATTTGTTTTTATTTCGTCCTGTTCCTGTCAGTTACCGCTTGATCTATCAGAATTCAAATCCATTTCGAAATGACTCTTATTTTTAAATTACTCATTTAATTTTCTGCAGGTTAAATGCCGCATTTGTTCATCGGAACTATCATACATAAAAAGAAGCACCTCCTCGATGCTGACTTCAGAGCAAGGCATGTAAAAGAGGAGGCCACAAATACACCTACAGTAAACACAGGTAGGCCCAAACAGACATTTTACAACTTCCTCATGGTCTGTTTATTAATAATGAATACAAATATTGTTTTTATTATTTGATTTTTTTTAACCATCAAGCTTCCAGGAAGCATGTGTTGGACCAAGTGATTTTAAGTTTTATCATTAAGGACTGTCAACCCCTCAGCACTGTTGATTGAGAGTGAAGGGAACTGCTTCAGGTCCTTGAGCCATCATATGATTTGCCAACCAGAAAGGTTTGTACGGAAAATGTCTACAGAAGTAGTTATATTTAATTAATCAAATATTTAATATTGTGTGTGTGTGTGTGTGTGTGTGTGTGTGTGTGTGTGTGTGTGTGTGTGTGTGTGTGTGTTGGTTTTCCGGATTATGAGCACATTTTATCGGTTTATGTGTGTGTGTGTGTGTGTGTGTGTGTGTGTGTGTTGGTTTTCCGGATTATGAGCACATTTTATCGGTTTACGTACCAACATTGCAGGGTCACTGTCTGATTATGGGGACACTACGGTGTCCCCATAAGTCGGACAGTGTATATGCACTCAGGAGGCTGCCACTGAACTACTCTCTCTTTTTCTCGAAATGTTCTTATAAATACAAAACCTGACTTCTTTGTGTGTCGATTTTATTTTACGTTTACACACATTTTCCCGCCCTCTGACACACATTTTCCCTCCATTTATACACTGAATACGCGTATATCATTGGCTAAGAATGTTCTAGTCAGTGATTGGTTGCAGTCGATGTCAGTCAAGGAGGTCTGATCGGTGATTGGCTGTTGGCTGTGTCACTCAAAAAAAAAACGGAAATCTCGTCAACCAGGTAGAAGCACATGGATCGTGGATTGAATGCAGTCCGTGCTCAGGTAAGGAACACGTTGTGTGGATTTTTAAATGCCCGAAGAGAAAATAGAACACATTCAGGGTTTCCGTGTGCTGCAGCTAACGTTAGCGTGGTCACCGAAATAACTGGCCGTATTTCCATTCGCCGGGGTGTGTCGGCATTTAAACAACCGGTGTCTGTTTTCCGCGAGTAACGAGTCTACATTTAAGGTCAATGCAACAGGGCCACGCGGTGCGAGCAGCGTTCGTAACCTTGTCTCTGTTTGCCGTTAGCGATAAGTCTACATAAAAATCGAGTGCAATGTAGCGAACGACATTTAATCCTCCGGTGATGACGAAATAAACAAAAGTACCGTTTTTTTTTTTCGTCACTTGTAACAAGTTCACGTACGAAGTTAATGCCGTGGTGCGAACTATTTTTAACCTCCGTTCATGCCGAAAAATGGAATAGGCAGAGGTGTCATACTGCCGTGTTTTGTAAAAGTCGGTAGTCTTCAAATGAGAGGCTTTGTTCTGTGTACGTGTTTTAAAATATAGTGTGTCGACTAGAGACACACGTAGCGAAAGCGAGTCTGGGGGATTTAAATGTGAATTGTTAGGTGGAAATACTGTCACCACTTTTTCATACATGAAAACACACGCGCGCACAAAAAAAAGATGTACATGATGCCCAAAAGAAAAGTGTACTCCACATGAAAGTAATTTTCCTTAAAACTTGTTGAATGTTGAGAAAGAATTATCAGATTTGGCAAAATGTTTAACTTCCTCTATAGTTTATTAGAAGGACAGCAATGTGACATGACAGGGATAATTTTGTGGACATTACAGTGTAGATGGCTGGGAGACGAAGAGAGAAGAGCGACTCCTGATCAGGATGCTGTGGAACACATCATTGGTGGAAAGGATAAATCTTTCCTCGAAGAAAGATTTATTAACACATTTAAGGGTGAGTCTTTCATTTAGTATTTTAATATCCTGTTTCTAATGGTGTGGGCACCTTATGCTTGCTGTAGTTAAAGACACTGTATATTTTTACAAGTGATCTGTGTAGATATGTTGTCTAGATGGTTTCATGGATTTTAAAACTACTTAACAATTACTACTACTACCTACCTCCTTGCTGACATGAGGGTAAAGAAGATGATTGAATTATCATTCCTTTAGTTTCTTTTGTAAAAGACAGCCATTAATGAGGTATTTTGCCTAACAAATATTTGAGCTGATTTTGCTGTTTTCTGTCATTCTTCCAGGGAGAGGAGTGTTTACTCGAGAGGGTATTGAACCACAGAGTTTTGTCGTAGAGTATCGTGGAGTTTTGTCATTGAGTGACTCTGTCAATGACCAAAACGGCAAATATTTATTTGATTTCATATGGAATGGAAAGCACTATTGGTAAGACTGCTGTTCGTCAAAGTGTTTCTTGTTGTTTAATTTGTAGAGTGCATTTAATAACAGAATGAAACTGAAACGGATCGAGATACAGTTTGCGAGTTGAATTCCTGAATCCAGTATTAATTTATTTAGTCTTTCTAATCTAACCGTAGCCTCATGCTGACCGAAAGGGTGTGTCATGTTTTGGTACTGCTGCAGACTGTGAAATGTATAATAGAACATCTGATTTAAAATTGGTATTTATTTTGCAGCATTGATGCTTCAGAAGAAGATGGAACACTGGGACGACTAGTAAATGATGATCACTTACATCCAAACTGTAAGGTCAAGAAAATAATCGTCAAAGGAAGGCCACATTTATGCCTCTTCGCTTTCAAGGAAATCTTTCCAGGCGAGGAGATTACATATGATTATGGAGAATCCTCTTGGCCATGGCGTTCGATGGTGAGTTAAGATTCAGATTTTCTTAATGCACTTTGTGTAACAGTTGATTTTGACTTTAAATTGCTTTGGCAAGAGACACTATCTGAGAGCCTTTGTGAGGTAATGTGAGGATCAGTCTGACCCGAAGTGCAAGAGGACACAGGTGTTGAAGATGGATGGGTGGATGTTATAATAAGCATAATTTTATGAAAATCAAGTTGAGCTAGTTGATATTCAAGTACAATTATGGTCTGGATGACTGGGAACCCTGAGCCAGCCTCAATGTTGTGCCTCTCATTGATTCTTTCACAGGATGTCTCTGGCCTTCCTGAGAATGTGATGGTTCCAGCCAGTTCAACTCCTCTAGCATCAATGGTCAACACTGTAAGTTGACAGTTCATGTTTCAATAATCTTTACTCTACATGAAGACTAAGTTGAACTAATTGATCATAGAAAACTGTTGTTGCTCTAAACCTAAAAACAAAAAAACAACTGTTCCCCAGGAGGTCCCAAGTGGTACAGAAGACATCACTGCAATAGTCAACTAATTTCTTCCACCAGCCTCAATGTTGTGCCTCTTATTGATTCTTTCACAGGATGTCTCTGGCCTTCCTGAGAATGTGATGGTTCCAGCCAGTTCAACTCCTCTAGCATCAATGGTCAACACTGTAAGTTGACAGTTCATGTAATATTGTGATGTTGCAACTTGTCATGATACTTTTCTGTTTGATTTTATGACATTACTTAGAACCTAAGACGCACATACACACACAACTGGTGTCCTGACAGGATTGTGAGGACAGTACTTGGGACTTAAAACTCGAATACCCACACACACACACATTTTGTCCTGACAGGATTGTGAGGACACAGTGCTTTGTTAGGACAGAATCAAATCTTTAAACAGGCTGCAAACTCAAATACGTGTGGTGGATGGGCACCTCAAAGACCATGAGGTCAGAAATCCTGAAAAAAATCATTCAATATAATTATTTTGGCTCATTATGCCTATTTTTCTTCTTCCCTTCTTGTGCAATAAACATATCCAGTATCATAATTTGATGTATCTTTGAAAATGAATCAGTTCATGTTTGAATAATCTGTGCATGAAGACCAAGTTGTGCGAGTTGATATTCAAGTACATGTATGGCCTGTATGACTGAGAACCCAGAGCCAGCCTCAATGTTGTGCCTCTTATTGATTCTTTCACAGGATGTCTCTGGCCTTCCTGAGAATGTGATGGTTCCAGCCAGTTCAACTCCTCTAGCATCAATGGTCAACACTGTAAGTTGACCATTGTCAAGTTCATGTTTCAATAATCTTTACTCTACATGATGACCAAGTTGAACTAATTGATCATAGAAAACTGTTGTTGCTCTAAACCTAAAAACAAAAAAACAACTGTTCCCCAGGAGGTCCCAAGTGGTACAGAAGACATCACTGCAACAGTTAACTCATTTCTTCCACCATCACAGGAAGACCCTTTAAGTTGTACAGTTCAACAAGATGAATATCTTCCACTTATTTTATTTTATTTTTCTTCTTAAATTAAACAATATATATTCTCCGTTCCTCAGTGCCATCACCAAGTTACCAGCGCAGTTGTCAGTGCTTTGGATCATTGTGCAAATTGCTTTGGACCAGCCAGTGGTCTAAAGTGGATTGGCTTCACATGCAGATGTTTGTATTTGCATCACTAAAACTTATTGCTTATTTTTTTTATTGCAGTTTTTGTTCCATAATATAGCTAAAATCAGCAAATTAGCACAACTTGCTAACTTTTCATTTTAATGTGCTTTTAGTGTGTTCAAAATCGTGGCACAAATCCTGCTTTTTCAAAATGACTTCATCACTGGTATGTTAATTTTATTTTTATTTTTTAAAAAAAAAGGTTTCACTTTTGGATTGCACATTAAATAAATTCAGATGTTTTTGTTTTTTCTATCAGGATGTTGATGTTGAGCAAGTTCCTGACTCTGCCAGTAGCTGTTCTTCTGAAGAGGTTTATCTACCCGACACTGCATCATCAAGCGATGGATCCTGCTCTGATGAAGATGTTGCCCTGGAAACTGAACAAGACTGTCATAGTGAAGATCCACAGTGTTTAAGCTCACCACATTGCAAGGTTGGATTTGAAAAATCTTCACAGCAGAAGACAAAGAAAGTGCAGCAGCCTATATCCTCCTTGAAACAGAAGGACAATGATTGTTCCAGCTATGGCAATTTTGCTATGCCTGATAGTAGTAACCAAACTCTCCTACCAAGTACCAAACCGTCTTTTCCTACTGAGACAGCATTGGATCCAGAACCAGTAACTTCTTTTACGGCAAGAAATTACTGTTATTTTTGCAAAAAACCACAATCTAAAATATCCCGTCATTTTAAGAAACATGAAGAAGACCCTGCAATTGCTGAAGCATTTTCATTTCCCAAAAAATCCAAGCAGAGAAAAAGATTACTTGAGAAGCTGCGGAACAAAGGTAATTATGAACATAATCAGGAAGTTCAGAGAAATTGTGAAGGACAACTGAAAATAAAAAGAAGACCATCACGATCCAAAATCGCTGCGAGTACCACAGCGCATGTCCATTGTCCCTATTGTAAGGGTATGTTCGCACGCAAGGAGCTCTGGCGGCACTTGCGTAGATGCCCTTCAAAGATGGCCTCAGAAACTGGAGCTGCTGGTAAGGCCAACGTTTTAGTTCTGGCTGACATGGCAGAGGCAACATCCGGCCAAGCAATTTCTGCTGGATTGTGGAAAATCCTAG
The DNA here is from genome assembly GCF_046127955.1 of Nelusetta ayraudi. Taxonomy (NCBI): domain Eukaryota; kingdom Metazoa; phylum Chordata; class Actinopteri; order Tetraodontiformes; family Monacanthidae; genus Nelusetta; species Nelusetta ayraudi. The sequence continues at coordinate 3,768,413 of NW_027466098.1, forward strand.
GAAATATGAGGCAAGATGAAATTGCATCAATTGTACGAAATGACTTCTTAATTCTGCAGCTGGGTCAATCTCTTTTCAACAAACATGGGAGTGATTCAACAAAATTTGAGTATATCAGAACAAAAGTCAGAGAAATGGGAAGACTGTTGTTGACCTTAAGAACGAAATTCTCTATATTTAGCTTTGAAGATGCTGTTAAGCCAAACAATTTTTACAAGATCATCGGAGCTGTCAAAACAGTTGCAGGATATGATGAAGAGAAGCACTCATATCGCACACCCAGTCTTGCCCTGAAATTAGGCCATTCGCTCAAAAAGATTAGCGACATTATTCTCTGCAGGGCAATCGCAGCAGAGGATGAAAATATGATTAAAGCAGCTGAAAGGTTCGCCAAACTCTGCTCAAAGGAGTGGGCTGGACATGTCTCCCACACTGCACTGGCTAGTTTAAGCAAGTCAAAATTCAACAAACCATCCACAATACCATTTACAGAGGACGTACAGCTTTTACACAAGTACTTGGAAAGGAAAGCAGCTGACGCCATGGAAGACCTAAAAGTCCATGACTCTCCACAGGCCTATGCAGAACTTGCTAGGGTGACACTTTCTCAAATCATCCTCTTTAACAGACGGCGTGCCGGAGAAGTCTCAAAGATGAGTCTTGAATCCTTCAAGAAAAGAGATCAGACTGAGCTCAATAGAGACATTGCTGCTAGCCTGTCACCACTTGAACAAAAGCTAGCCAAGCACTTTAGCAGGGTAGAAATTATAGGCAAAAGAGGGAGGAAAGTAGCAGTTTTACTAAATCCAGAGGTTGTCAGTGCAACAACATGTTTATCAGAGAAGAGAGACTCATGTTATGTGCACAAGGATAATCCCTTCCTTTTTGGACGGCCACATTGCCCACCCACAAGCCACTACAGGGGACAGGACTGCATCAGAATCTTTTCACGCAATTGTGGCGCTAAGAATCCCGACAATCTGAGGTCTACATATCTTCGCAAGCACGTTGCAACATTGTCCCAAATTCTCAACCTCAAAAATAATGAACTCGACCAACTAGCCAACTTTTTGGGCCATGACATTAGAGTCCACAGAGACTTTTATCGTCTGCCAGAGGTAAGTGGTGGGAACAACACTTTCAATAGCTCCTCTTAAAGTATTACACATGATTTACATCAGAATATCTTTGGACTAGGTACACCTTGAGTGTTTTGAACAAATTTTTTTGTAATCTTGCTGTATTTAGATGAATTGGACCCAGATCTGGATGAGGATGAGGATGGTGATGATGACGACGGAGATGATGAACATGAGGTATACAAGAAAGGTAGTGGAGATGATGGCGACAGCAAAACCGTGGAAGATGATCGAGACGACAATGGTGGTGGAGATGATGTAGACAATGAAGAATGTGGAGACAGCGGTGGTGGTGATGAAGAGTCAAATGGTCATGGTCCACTTGGACTAAGAGGTATGATTTTAATGTTCTTCACATATTTTTCAGTATGTATTCATGGTAAAATTTGGATGACAGACAATATTTAACCCCATTGTCACATTATGGTATTTCACAACTGTCTTTATGTTTGTGGCTTCGCGATTTTAGCTCTAAGAGTATCCTAGTCATAATTTTATTTTCTGGCCTTTAACTTTTTTGGGGGGGGCAAAATTTTATCTTAAAAAAATATAAACCTTTTCCTTTGGAGATAAATTAAAATGATGTCCAATTTGAATGTAATGGCGTGTTCTCATCGCCGCGACTTGTGTTTTCATGGCCCCCGGATCACGAGACCGTGGGCGGAGTCGACAGTGTTTTCGACAGCATAATTTCTGTGCGATACACAACAGCGCAGCGATGGACAAAGTAATAGGTTGTTTCATACCTGCTGCTCGGTCTGTGGTTGCTTTTCTGTTAAAGAAAGAACAGTTTCCCTCACTGAAGTCACAGTTGATCATTTATGCAGGCAACATTTATAATTTCTTGTTTTGCTTTCTGGGAGAGTAAAGGTGTAGTTCAACCTTCATATTTTCAGCAAAAGTAAACACGAGACAGATACAACGGGAAATAGCATTTATTTAAAAACGAACAAGCAGAAAAACAGACAGTAAACACGCCTCCTTATTTGAAACAGCTGCCCTAGTGAGCCAAGGACGACTTTGTTAAATGCTGCGGTGTTCGAGGCTTCCTCGCGGCGAAGAGCCACGTCCTCTCAACGAATCCATATTTCCTCTCGTCTCAAGACTCCTCGGAATCCCTAGCTTAACGCGCCTCACACAGGAGCAACTCGGTTTGTTCCGAGCGCTTCGCAGTTTGCCACTCGTCGTTTTCGCAAATATGGTTGAACACACTCGCGACGTCGAGTGCATTCCCGGTTCGCCCGCCTCTCCCCAAAAGACAAAGTAAACATGTATTGAAAAAGCTATTTTCAAAAAATGTATACACATATAAATATATTTGTTCAATAGTAGCTGCTTGTATTCACGGTAAAATGTACCTGACACAGAAGTTCCGTGTCGAAGGAGTTGGCGTGGATGTCCACTCTGACAGGGGACATCGACGAGGACACTGAGCCAATCCAGTGCCCTGCTCGTCGCTACGTCACCACTAAACTCGCTTTCGTCTCGCTGGGACCCTGGGGGATTGAGGTACTAAAGCAGCACCCCCTACAACCGTGTAGCAGCCAGTGCGAACGCTCTACAACCGTACCGTGGCAAGGCAATGAGAACGCCCCCTAAGTTCCCCAATGTCCAATTTAAATGGAAAAACTACCCCAGATTTCGAACTTTCTGCCTAACAAACAAAACAAGACTTTTTTTTCTCTTTCATGTATGGTTTGCACTCGTGTAAAAGTAGTCTAGATTGTAGCTGACAAAAATAATGCATCAATTGGTGTATTTAGTCTGTTCGTCTGCAAAATTTGAAATGCTCCGGTCAGCCGTACCATACGCAACCAACAGGTTTCTCTGATTTTTATTTTTTAATATCACGTAAAAACAGAATTTCAAACGGTGGCGCAGTGGTTAGCGCTGCCGCCTCACAGCAAGAAGGTCGTGGGTTCGATCCCGGGCCTGGGACCTTTCTGTGTGGAGTTTGCATGTTCTCCCTGTGTCTGCGTGGGTTCTCTCCGGGTTCTCTGGCTTCCTCCCACACTCCAAAAACATGCATGTGAGGTCAATTGAACACTCTAAATTGTCCATAGGTGTGCATGTGAGTGTGAATGGTTGTTTGTCTCTATGGGCGTGTTTTCATTGCCTCGCCTCACCACGGTACACCATGCCTCGGTACGATTGCGTTTTCATTGGCTCTGTGATCACGAGACTGTGGGCGGAGTCGACGTGGTAAAGCGGGACAATGTTTTCGTCAGCATCATTTCTGTACAACACACAACAGCGCAGCAATGGACAAAGTAGAGGTTGTTTCATACCTGCTGCAACCTTTATATTTTCACCAAAAGTAAACGCGAGACAGATATAATGGGAAAATAGCATTCATTAAAAAACAAGAGAAAAACAGATTGTAAACGCGCCCAAAATAGAGCCTCCTACTTATTGAAATAGCCTGTATGAGCTGCCCTAGCAAGCCAAGGAAGGTGTTGTTAAATGTCGCGGTGTTCGAGGCTTCCTCGCGGCGAAGAGCCATGTCCTCTTGACGAATCAGTATTTCCTCTCGCCTCAAGACTCCTCGGATTACCTAGCTCGCCGCGCCTCACGCAGGAGTAACTCGATTTGTTTCCGAGTGCTGCGCCGCTTGCCGCTCGTCATTTTTCGCGAATATGGTTGAACACACCCGCGACGTCGAGGGCATGCCTGGTTCGCCCGCCCCTCCCCAAAAGACAAAAAACATGTATTGAAAAAGCTGCGTTCAAAAAATGTATACACATATAAATGTATTCATACAACATCAATAGTAGCTACTTGTATACACGGTAAAATGTACCTGACACGGAGCGCTGTGTAGGAGTTGGCGTCGATGTCCGTTCCGACAGGGGACATCGACGAGAGCACTGAGCCAATCCAGTGCCCTGCTCGTTGCTACGTCACCACTCAACTCACTTCGACTCGCTTGGCCCCTCAACAATAGAGGTACCAAAACAGCACCCGCTACAACCGTGTAGCGGCCAGTGCAAACACCCTTACACCGTACTGTGGCGAGGCAATGAAAAAGCGCCCTATGTGGCCTTGCGATGAACTGGCGACTTGTCCAGGGTGTCACCCTGCCTTCGCCCTAAGACAGCTGGGATAGGCTCCAGCAGACCCCCGTGACCCTGATCTCAGGAAGAAGCGGGTATGGAAAATGAATGAATGAGTTTCATTGTTGAATCACTATATAAAAACATTTATTGGTGGCCTATTTTTCTTTTCACCAGAAAATCAAGAAATGCAGATCCCTGAAGAGTCCAGCAGCTCTTCTGGTAGTGTGTCAAAATAATATAATTTATCCTTGCTTGTTTGCAGTTAGTACTGATCTTGCTGCAAAGCTGTTAAAAGATCTAAAGTTCTTAAATCTGAGTAGTTATTTATTCCTTTTTTTTATTAGGTAAAAGAAAACGCGTGGGATTGCCCCAGGGCAAGGCCAAGAACTGCAAAGGTAAGGTTTTTGTTTTTTATTGTCATAGTAATGGTTTTGTTTTCCATATACCTGGTTTATTGAACGCATGAGTTTATTTGCGTTGTGATGAGGTGAGTTCTGTTTTCGTATCATAGAGGGCCTTTTTTCAAGGCACAATTTGCTAAATGTTGTTGTGCACTGTGTATGGATTTGTAAAAACATCTCAGTTATATCTCATCCCTGCTCCAGAGGCAGTGCTTTGGGTACTGAATATTATTCTTGCCGTTTTAAATAGAGATTTCCTATCTTCTCCAGGGCAAAGAAATGAGTGTGCGACTCAGAGTGTGGTATCCACCTCTAAAGGTAGGACTAAAACTAATAATTTCTTTCTTTTTTTTAATTTATTTTTTTGGTACGGAAATAGTGATAGAACACCCCAAGTACAGTTCACTTCAGTACATGGTATTGTCAGCTGATGCAGACATTACTATGTTGTTGGACTCAAAAAATCTTTGGCCTGAAATTTAAACTCGACCTGTAACAGCTGTCTTCACCATTTAACGTTTCTTTTTTTTTTTTTTTTCTTGTTGTTGACAGATATTAACTCAAGAAGATGTGTGAAAAGGCAGTGGAGCAAGGATGAAGTTTGTGCTGTTATGAAACACTTCAAAACACACATTTTAAATGGACACTTGGCAACAAAGTTGGAGTGTGAGCGGTGTAAGGTTTCTGAGCACCCTGTTTTGGTGGACAGAAGTGTCCAGAACATAAGAGACTTTGTTCGGAACAGGGGCATCATGTTAAAAAGAGACAACGTAATCATGACCATTTTGCTGTGGCTGTTGGTCTTTGGCCAGCAGCTATTTGCTGTACGTTTTTTGTTTTTCAGGTGCAATGCACTTCGTGTTTCACTCACGTTATTGTTTACATTAAAAAAAACATCAACATGTTTTACATTGTTTTCAGGGCAGGTCCCGCAAAGTAAGCTATTTTCTGCTCTGCATTTTATGTTGAAATTATATGCACTTTTTTCAGTATTCTCAGGGCAAGACTTGTGAAGGAAGCCTTTAACCTATCGGCTGCTCCGTACTTTATGTTTGAATCATACCTAGCATTTTTGTTTGTTTTTTGTTTGTTTTTGTTTTTACAGTATTTTCAGAGCAAGACTTGTTAGTGAGCCTTTAACCTTTTTTTTGTTCTGCACTTTGTTTAAATTATACTTGCCACTTTATTTTAATTCAATTTATTGCTCTCTTCAAAGAGCTGAGGTTTTTCCTCTAATTCAAGAAAATAAAAAATAAAAAAGCAAGACACAATTTTCCTTATTTATTGTCTTTTCAGGACAAAAGGGTATTTGAAAGGAACAGAACTATTTAAACAATGCCAACGTGTTGGCATTGATTGCATGTGTGTGTATGGGCAATAACTATCTAGACCAGTTTGGTTCTCATGATGAAGGATCTTGTCCTGATTGTGTGTGTGTGTGTGTATGGTAATGTCCTAATAAGCAAAGGGGTCCTCAGAAGTCTCCACTAGGATTGGAAACGCCTCCTCCCGCCCCCGTCCTGATAAACCTAAAAATGTCAGATTTTAATATCTTCCTATTTTTTGACAATAATTCAATCCTAAATAGCCAGAAAAATCGCTGATTTTTTTAAAACATAATTTATCTTTGCTGCACCTGTCTGGGACTAAGACAAAGGTGGGCCCCCATAAACCACAGCAGAGCCGGTTTGGAGAAACTGACCTTATAAACCACCCAAACGTGTGTGTGTGTGTGTGTGTGTGTGTGTGTGTGTGTGTGTGTGTGTGTGTGTGTGTGTGTGTGTGTGTGTGTGTGTGTGTGTGTGTGTGTGTACACTGTTATATTTAATTAATCAAATATTTAATATAATCATGTTATATCTGTGTGTGTGTGTGTATATATATATATATATATATATATATATATATAATTAGTTATACATCATCAGAGCCACAGCCTGGACCGTCTTCACAGTTATCGGCAGCACCCACTTCAGGCATGGTATGTTGCAAATCATGTAATGACTTGTATTTGACTAAAATGCCAATTTGTTGTTTTATAGATAACCTGTGGTACAGGCCAGATGAGGGAGTTGGCAGGCAGACAAGCAACGCCACAGCAGATTCCATCATTGAGTTCCAGAGATACCTCGCAGAGAGCAACCTGCCATGATCCCAGGATCCTTTGAGGTATTGGGCCAGCCAGAAAAACACTTATCCAAACCTCTTCCAACTGTCCCTACAGTTTTTATGTACTCCAGCGTCATCGGTGCCGCGTGAGCGGGTGTTCTCCAAATCTTGAGAACTTTCCTCAAGAAAACATAACAGACTGAAGGCAAAACACAGGAAAAACGTATATTTTTGAAGAAAAATAGGTAAAGAAAAGTCCCAGTCCACAAGCATCCTCATTCACAACACGTTAACGTAGATTCACGTTATGATACATCTTCACATTATTTATTGACTGTATCTAAAGATATCAAAAAGTTTTAGAAATTTAAATGAAGATATGAAATATTACAATTTAAAATACAATGACTTAAAATGATATTATTGTATCTTCTAGGTCATCAAATCAGTGTCAGTTCAGTCTGTCAACGAGGTTGCTTGTAGGGATTTTTAAGGTCCAGCAGGTGTCAGTATTCAGTGACACAGTAACGACACAGTAATACTGTGTGTTCATTTTGGCAGTGTGTCGAAACACTTCATGACGCCTCATATACCCATCACTGCTCTCCAGGTACTCCGACGTCGTCCCACCGTCCAAAAACATGCATGTAAGGTGAATTGTTTGGACGTGTGTACGTGAGTGCGAATGGTTATATGCCCAATCCTGCGGTCCTGTCTTTACCATGTCGTATTGTATTTGTGTTGTTTACATGTGGACGGGGATTGTCAGTTTTCCATGTATTTCGGTGCATGTGACAATAAAGCATTAATTGATTCATTATTTCATTCATGTGGCCCTGAGATTAACTGGTGTACACTGCTTTCACCCTGTGAATGCTGGGATAGGCTCCAGCAGACCTCCGTGATCCTGAGCTCAGGAGGACACGGGTAATGAAAATAGATGGATGGATGGATGGATTCAAGTTCTGAAGACCAACAGTCGTAGACAATATTAAGGGTTGAGAGTGGCTAAGAGAGACACTTTGCCTGTGTAAGCAAGATTAAAGTTAGTAATGAGGACAATAAAGAAGTAAATTAAAACGTGTAAATGAGTGGTTCAAATGCTGCCACTGTGAAAACAATGAAATACTGACCTCCTGAGGACAGAAAATGAGCTGCAGTTTGCCTCCGTTTTCTTTGGAACCCCCCCCCCCACCACCACCACCACCACCACCACCATCACCACCACCAAAAGTAAAGGCCTTCTCAAGGTATATAACAGAAACGTGCCGTGCCTCTCATTGCCAGGAAGTAGTCAGTAATCTGAGAAGTTAATGTTCCTATGCTGAATGAAAGTTTAAAAGTCATTAGGGGTGAAATGTATAGATATGTGTGACCTTCAGAGTCTAAAGAACGGTTCGGAACAAGGGACTTCATTGTGTTTGTAGGAAAATCAACCCCACAGTTGTAATGCCCATAATAGCCTGAATAAGCAGAGAGGAAATTTCTTTTTCTTTTTTTTTTTTCTTTTTTTTTTTTAATTCTAAAAGGAGTGTGTCACTATCAGGTTGCTGAGATGAGCAGATTAGAGTTTATGGGGTACTGAAATACAGGCCCTAAAAAAAACCAAAACAAAACGAAAAAAAAACAAGGAAAAAAACCAAAGAATTTCGTATTGAGTATTCACACAATTTAAGTTTTCTTGACCATCGCTGTTTCTTATGTTTGTTTTTTTTTTACATTTGTAATTGTTACCACATTTATAGCCTAGTTTATTTACATTATTTATTTACACATGCGCCTGTTTGCTTATATTCATGATGATCTCCCAAAATATACCTTTTAATGAAAAATGGTTTCCTGCAAAAGGGAAACGATTTTTCAGCAAAAAAACAATTTAGTGGACTAAAATAGTTACTAAAGATGCTTCAAATATTGTAAAATTTAAATGTCCTGTAAAAAAAAGTACATTTTACAATACATCTATTATGCGTGCAACTAATTCAATTTAATTTTTTCAGTCATGTGGGTGTGACCATCTTTTTTCTGTTACTCCACCTGTGGTACATTTATGATGTGGAGTGCCTCGTTCCCACTAGCGCACCTGTTTTCATGACACATCTGCTCCTGATCATCTTAATTAGTCACCCTCACAGCTGCTGTATAAAAGACCAGACTTCTATTTGCTATGTGGATTCTCACTACACTGATAACTAGCGCCAAGTTTTGCCTGAACCTCAACATTTTGAATCATTGCTCACTTAATTTATTTTGGCCCTTTAGAAGTTAATTTTCTAGTCTTCTTCCAAGAGCTGTCTTACTCACTTTTCATCTGCTGAGTTTTATTTTTGTCTAACCCATTTCGCCTTTCATCCTCCTTGTTTCTCTTAATCTTAAATCGGCTTCATAACCTGGGGCCCGTTGCATGAAAGTAGGACTCCATCATCCAAGATGAGTAGGTAAGCCACGCTCAACCAATTCACAACACGTGTGTCCAGGCTTAAGCGGTTGCACAAAAACACATCCAGGATGAGAGCACACGGATTCATCAAGCCAGGTGAAACCTATCCGGGATAAGTGCACTCACGCGGCTTCCTCAGATAGACCCCTGTTATCGAGCTCAGAATCAAGGATTCGCCATGAAAACGAGAGCGGCGTCCTTTTCCCTTCCGAGGCGGAAATCCTCACGGAGGCTTATGAGGAGGTAAAAGAAGGAATACAGAAGAAAGGCAACACCACCACAGCATTAAAGCAGAGAGAAAAGCGTGGCAGAGTGTCGCAGACAGTCTGAATGCATAGGAAGTGCACAAATGCGAACTCGCTCCTCCGCTGGAACTATCGCAATTACGATCATAATAGTTATTATTATCATTATTATTATTATTATTATTATTATTATTAATAATAATAATAATAATAATAATAATAATAATAATAATAATATTCATAATAATATCCGAAAACGAAGTCGTACTCCGATTTCGAACCAGTCGAAATTGTAGGTAGATATTGCAGATGTGAGTGTAAATGTAGATCCAAAAAACCGTAACAATTTTGATAAATAGACCTGTCAGACAGCAAATTTTCTCCTTTGGGTTTTGTATATCCTCATTTTAATGGCAATGTGTTTTGATGAATGTGCACAGTCACTAGGTGGTATTGAAATTACATACCATTATATCTCAGCAGTTACTAGCCTCCTATGACTGTTTTCCCCCTCCCAGCCAGCCACAGAGGGGCACTGTTGATTTTGTTGCCCTGTGCTGTGGCCTCTTTGGACTGGCTCTGCATCCCCCCTGCCTCAGAGGCCAGGCGCTTGTGGATCTCAGAGGCCAAGGTTAGGAAGGCCCTTCTTTAGCCAGTTTAGCTCCATTGTGTTTCCAGTAATCACCTCTCAGTTGCATTTATGTATTTATTTGACAGCACCCTCTCTGTTTGGCTCTACTTTGTATGACATTTATTAGTTACCACAATATAGTAGAGTTCTTTTTTTTTTTTTTTGAGTTGTAGACGTGTGTTGCTTTCTTTTCCCTTCTACAAGTGCCGTTGTAACAAATGTGGGGGCTCAACCGGGAATCCGAACCAGTCTGCAAAATGAAGAACTTGGCATGATAACTCAGGGTGAGGAGCTCAGTCACCCGGGAGGAGCTTGGAGTAGAGCCACTGCTCCTCCGCCTCGAGAGGCGCCAGCTGAGGTGGCTTGGGCATCTGTTTCGGATGCCTCCTGGATGCCTCCCTGGGGAGGTGTTCTGGGCATGTCCCACCGCGAGGAGGCCTCGAGGAAGACCCAGGACACGCTGGAGAGACTATGTCTTTCAGCTGGCCTGGGAACGCCTCGGGGTCACGCCGGATGAGCTGGAGGAGGTGACTAGGGTCAGGGAAGTCTGGGTGTCTCTGCTGAGGCTGCTGCCCCGTGACCCGACTCCGGATATTGCGGCAGAATAAGAAGAAGGCATGATAACTCGACCCTTACAATCTGCAGCTTCACCATCTTTCCATCCATGTCAATGGTCCTGACCTTGAAGTGAACTCCGATAGTGGAGATATAGCTTTCCATGTATGTGTCATCCTCAGGGAGGGTAACATGCAAGTTATTAACAGCAAGTTACAAGATGGTGAAAGTAAAGGTTCTTTGACAAAGTTTTAAGTAGCATACCGCAAAGCGCAGGATTTCCCGACTCCTGAGTCGCCAGTCAAAAGTACTTTGAACAAATAGTCACTGGGGAATACACACAAGTACACTGACTAAAGCGCTCCACAACGATTTGACATTCAGTCAGTACATTTACATGCAGAGCTTAATCGGACTAAGCTCATAATTCAGTTTTCTCGTCTAATCGGACTTCTCTCCCTGTCCCAGTTAACCTCTTTCATCGCACAATCACGAAACAACTGGAGCATGATACAACGGCGGTGTAGTGTCCGTACTGGTCTTCAATTTAACAAGTTTTCTCAACGAACAGCTGCAGATGTGCCTCGCCAGCGTCCATGGATAGGTCAGAATATTACAGTAGAGCTTTTATCCAATCATATTTCAGCTAGCTTGTGTTGCCAGGTGCTGAGAAATCTGCTCTTAGGCCTTCAGAATCGACATTGAAGGCTCTTGTCTGCTCTCAGTGAACGGACCTCAGTCAGTTGCGATAGGCAATCAGATCTCGTCTGCGATGCAGAGGCCTCCGAGAAGGCCTTACGCTGAACGTGAACAACACAAGTACGTGTTCTGTGATTGGAATTGAACTCAACTCGGAGATCCGGCTGCCACCACAGGGAACCCACAAAGGCACGAATGCTGAAGAAGAATATGAAGTTTTAGTTTGACGAATTATCAGCAAATTAAAATGTAATTATCCTGGCGCATTGGTGTTTAATTGTTTAATAACTTAACAGTTCAATAGTTTGTTTCGCTATCGTCTCGTTGCACTCATATGAATTGGTGACAATGGGCAGTTTGATGGACAAGTTTGGACAAGAGTTTAAAACTCACAGAGTGCAGTTTAGGTGGACTTATTAAATATTTTTTAAAGGTCACCTATTATACTAATTTTCGGGCCTTTGTATTTGATGTCTGGCCCCTCCAGAGCAGCAACACACGATTCCCCGCACTGAAAACTTTGTAGATCTGTGTATCTCGCTGCTCGTTTCCTCGTATTTCCTGCATCCCGCAAAAACGGTCTATTTCACTTCACTCCACCCAATCACAGCCCACTCCGCTGTGATTGGTCACACTCTTCGTCGCTGCTGAGCCTCACTTCCTCAGTTTGCCGGTGCGGGAGTGAAGAGTAAACAGCAAACTTTACGAAGCAGGCACAATTTAAACACTTTCCGTCGTTGATGCAGCTCTTTAGCAGCTGTTTAGCGGCTAATCCAGCTTCGTAGGGACCCAGCGAGGGCTGAGTTACGGCTGCAAGGCGGACCGAAGGTCCCTGGATGTTTTTTGTGCCTTCCGTGTCCCCGGAAATATATTTTACTTTGTGTACTGACCGTGTTTTTGTTTTGCATTTTTGCGAGGCATTTTAATAGGGCTTAGAATGATTTCCTTTCATACTGTTGACTTGTATCAAAACACTGTCCGAGCAGAGAAAATATGTACGCTGAAACAATCACTTCAGTCATAGAGTCGTTTATTATTAGACAAGAATATCTGCACAACTTAAGTCCACACCAAGCACAAAGCAGGAAGAGCTCTATACAACCCATATTACCATGCTGGCAAACAACACAAAGCACATAACAAGCAGAGCACGGAGTTAGCGGTGGTGGCTAACAGTTCCTCAACACGATTCAGCAGTTGTACGTTGCAAGTAGTCTTAAAACTAATGTTGCTTGAGGTCACAATACACTTACAGTCCTCATACATGTTTTCAAATATTGCCATGGCTGACTATTCTCTCGTCATCCACCGGCCGAGTCGTGCCCGTCTCACTCCCGTTGTCGACCGAACCGGTGTTCCATCGCATCCGCATTAGGCTGAACAAACCTCCAACATTTTCTCTGTTCGTTCCACTCCAACGGTTGTGGTCCTTGGTGCTTCAGTAGTCGCTCGGTATTTTTGTTTTTATTTCCCTGACACCGAATAAACATGAAGCAGCGCACAGCGACTCACTTCCGGGGCAGAGCGGGGGAGGGCGGAACCAGTCCGAGAGTGTGTCTGAGCTTGGCCATGAAAGGAGCTCCGGAACGCAATGACGTCATTGCGTTCCAAGTGTTGAAAAAATCTCTGTGAACAGAGCGTTTAGAACCATGCCAAACAATTTGCAGGGCTCACGTCCAAACGCATGAACGTCATTATTTGACGATATCGAGATCGTTTGACGATAGGGTTCAACATTGTAACAGTTTTTAAAGCTCAGAAAAGTGGAAAAGCATCATAGGTGCCCTTTAAGTAATCTCTCTAAATCACCTATCGTCTGATTCTCTATGGATTCATGAGCTGCTGTGTCATATTTAGGGTAATGTGAGGTGTATTATTACACAAAAATTTTGTGTGTTTTTGTGTATTAAGATAGTTTTATAACCATAAATCAGTTGTAGAGGCTAAGCCTACTGCTTGAAGCCCCTGAGAGAATTGCTTGACGAGCATGTGTCCTGTGGAACCAAGGACCAAGACAACACTACTCCCAGTCATAGATGGTCATCCTGATTTATATTTTCTGTTAATAAAATCATTTTTTCTACTTTTCTACCTCATGTGAACCTTGAATTTAAAAGCAAGATTCACAATGCAATTTGAATTTTCTGTCTGCATCCAAATTTCTTTTCTCTCCCTCATTTTTTTCCTGCCACATCATCTCGACTCCTATATTAATTTCCGTTCCGTCGCTTCTCCTTTATCTTTACCTCCTTTATGCTCTGATTTTTCCAGAAACAGAGAGGACAAAGTGACACATTTTTTTATTCGTCGCTGATACCCGTGTTTGACCCTGTGGTCACGGGAGCGAGCAGAGAGCAGGGGGGGATTGTGGGATACGCAATGCTTGAGCAGCTGTGCCGCAGGTCACGGGTCAACCGCCCCTGACGACGACACGTTGCCGTGGCAGAGGCGGCGCCGCAGTGGTTGCTGGGGCAGTGGCAGGCCACACGCTGTTCCTGGTGGAGTGCGGAGGTGGGAAAACTGGGGGAAGGGAAGCGGAGAAAGAAACAAAGAGAATGAGGAACAAACAAAGACATGGTTAAAAAAGCAAAAGGGGAATGGTGGGAAAAAAGAAAGACGACGCTGATGTATGGTGTTGCAGATACATCCTCTCATCTTAGCATGCCAACAGTGACCGGCACACCTTTCTATGTGCTTGTTTGTGTGGCTTCAGGTGTGATAATGAGATATTTCAACACTTACTGTACATCCATCTTCCCACTGAGGGAGGTATTCGTGTTTTATAAAAAAAAAAAATAATAAATAATAATAATAATAATAATAATAATAATAATAATTAGATATTTTGCTAAATTTGCTAAATTTTGTCTCTGTGCCCTGTCCATGTGTGTCAATAGATCCACGCTCCCCTTGAAAGGTCCAGTGTGTAAAATTTTTAAGGAAGCCCATCTGACAGAACATTTCATATTTAACGCACTGTCCGACGGGATCTGTTAAAAAATGGCTGTGCAAAGATGACAGCTAACTGGAAGCAAGATGCTTTTTGCTCTGTTTATATTGTTATATACAGTCAGGTCCATAATTATTGGGACATCGACACAATTCTGATCTTTTTGTCTCTAAATATTACCACAATGGATTTAAAATTAAACAAATAAGAAGTGCAGACGTTCAGCTTTAATTTGAGGGTACTTCCATCCAAATCAGGTGAACAGTGTAGGAATTGGGACAAATTAACAATCATAAATGAAACTTTCACTTTTTAATAATTGGTTGCAAATCCTTTGCAGTCAATTACAGCTTTCAGGAATTTCATTCCGGGTGATGCTCTGCCAGGCCTCTACTGAAACTTCTTTGTCTTCAGTTCCTGCTTGTTCTTAGGGCATTTTCTCTTCAGTTTTGTTTTCAGCTAGTGAAATGCATGCATGAAGTGCCATCCAATGAGTTCTGAAGTATTTGGCTGAATATGAGCAGATAATATTGTCCCAAACGCTTCAGAATTCATCCAGCTGCTTCTGTCAGTACTCTCCAGGAGGTAGGTGTATGTTTGTCAAAGTCAACAATCAAGAGAAGACTTCATCAGAGTGAATACAGAGGCTTCACCACAAGATGTAAACCATTGGTGAGCCTCAAAAATAGGAAGGCTCGATTAGAGCTCGCCATACAACATCTAAAAAACTCTTGTGCCAGAGTGATGGGAAGAGAAGACTATGGAGAACAAAACAAACTGCTCATGATGCAAAACATACCACCTCACCGGTGAAGCATGGTTGTGGTAGTGTCATGGCTAGGCATGTATGGCTGCCAATGGAACTGGTTCTCTTGTATTCATTGATGACGTGACTGCTGACAAAAGCAGCAGGACAAATTCTGAAGTGTTTCGGGTAATATTTTAAGCTCATATTCAGCCAAATGATTCAGAACTCATCGGACGGCGCTTCATAGTGCAGATGGACAATGACCCAAAACATACTGCCAAAGCAAGGCACATATATATAACGGTTCTAATTCCCACACCATTCACCTGATTTGGATGTAATACCCTTAAATCAAAGCTAAAAGTCTGCAGTTAAAGCACATCTTGTTCAGTTCATTAAGTTTTTTTGAATATAAAAATCGTAAACCAAGCCAAATTGTACACCCTGGACCTTTAAAGCTGTGCCCTCTTACCATTAAGGATGAAATGTTGAACTGATCACTTCACATCACTCCTGTGGAGTCCACTTTTCAACTGTCTCTCTGCCTCTTCACATGGGACTGCAATAAGGGCCCTGTTGAAACATTAACCTGCTCGGTCAAACGATGAAAATTCTGATGCTGGCAATAAACTGAGCCTTCAAATGTGAAGGGAGCCACAGACATAAAGTGTTCTGTGTGTTTGTGTGCGTGTAAACACAGGTCATTGGCTGGAGTTAAACCAGTCATTGTTCCCATCAATGTGTATCCCCAGAGACCTGAGGGAGCGGGGATAAATAGGTGCTTTTCACTATTCACCCTTATTTTTACCACGCTCCCCAGCTCTTGTGTGTGTGTGTGTGTGTGTGTGTGTGTGTGTTATTTTCTTAAAGTATTAACATTTTAAGCAACTTCACTTATTTCAACTGCTCTTTGTAAATGTAAAATACAGCACAATAATTCCGAAACAAAAAGATATAAACATTTCTGGTTAAAAGCAAAAAAAATATGTTGTCTGTTCTTCCAGTGGTAAATCTTGTCAGTCTTTTTCTATCCTCCTTTAACTTTTCCAAACTGAAATATCACATTTCAGAAACACAAAAACATAAAAAATTATTCCAAGTTTGTGTACAAGGTCTTGCGTGGCTTTGTGTATGCTATATCAGTCTGTTTGTATAGCTGTTGTGGGCTTGTGCATGCATATTTAATTATTTTAAATTATTTATTGTGTGTGTGTGCGTGCGTATGTGTGTGTTTGCAAATATTGCTGATGCTATTTGCTAAAGATTTATATGGAGTCATTTTTCTTTGTCTTCATGTGTGTGTGTGTGTGCGTGTGAGTGTGCAAGTATGTGTATTCCGCTCAGGGACACCCCGTCCCTAAGGCCAATTAGGTGACAGATAATTAACCTCATTGAAAGTGGATATTGAATGAAGGCCTTTTTGCAGACAGTGGGAGCAGGGTTGTGGGGCGCATGAGGGGGCGGGGACACACAGTCACGTTGTCAACCACTTCTGACAAACAGACTGCATTCATAATTCAGCAGGGGGAGAGACAAGAGTGCGTGAGAGAAGAGTGGCTATTGTTTAGAATAAAAACAGCAACTAAATAATCATTAATAACATCAAAACCAGCGTTTTTCAAATGGTTTTCCTTTTTTCTTTTCTTTTTAAAATAACTAATAACTGCGTGTGTGTGTGTGTGTGTGTGTGTGTTTGTGTGTGTGTGTGCGTGCACAATGACCCACCACACACAAACATTCCTTCTCGCAGAAAAATATCCCCTCTTGTGAAATTAAATTACTTCCCTACGCTGTGTAGTTCATTAAGAATCGATCATGGAATTCGGCTGGACTTTCCCCAAATTCACATTGGCTTCTCTTTCGCCGTCACATTCGCCCCTTAATGTCAAAACCACATTGTTTACACACAAAACAGTCATCGTGGATTTGTTATCCAGAACATTCATCCTTAATCTAATGACTCAATCTTAAATTATGTTACATAACAATGATACAATGCTAGCAAGAATCCCCAACAAACACTGTACAGCGCGGTTACAATATCCTGTGCAGCATGTATTTATAGTGCTGTGCTACACACTGTGATTCCTTGACTTTGGGATTTTTGTTCATAATTACTGATTTAATGTCCTGAATTTTTACTTCTTCTTCTACTTTTACTATTCTTACTCTTTATTTCTTCTTGTGGCTTCTTGGTGTGTCTTTAATAGCTTTCCCCTCCACAAATAAGTGAATATTGATACACGTGTCTTTGTGGTTGTGTCTGGCATCTTTCGAGTGAGTTTCCTCACTTCCTCACGGGGTGCTGTCTCTCTCTCTCACTATCTCCCAGTCTCTCTCTCCCTCTCTCTGTCTTTCTCTCTCTCTCTCTTACACTCTCTGTGTCTCACTCTTTTTTCAGTGACAGCTGCCCTGTGCTTTCCCGCTAACAGACCAGCTGTCCACACAAACTGGATTTAAAAAGTGTGTGTGTGTCTTGATAAAGATAACAGGTCTTATTTTGTTCGGCCTTGCGTTTACACGAAGGCAGCGTTTTCACTGAAACCGCACATTTTCTGAAATGCTAACTAGGGTGAATAAGTTTGAAAACGCTACCCTGACCGGCTTCATGTAAACGCAGAAGTCGACATTTTTTGGAAACGCTAATGTCACAGCTCTAACCCCGACCCCCGCCTTGCAACCTGAGTCGTCCGTGAGGCAAAGACAACCACTCACAAAAACCAGCAACGCACTTGTGACCATGGCCGTAACTAGCGATGAGGTACCCATGGTAAATACCTTGGTAACTATTTCCTGGACTTTTTTTTTTTTTTTTTAATTAAAATATACATTTTACAAAAAAATATGAAAATCTAATTCATAGAAAGATCAAAAACTGTATTAACCGTTACAGCCGACAATCAGGAGTTGTGTTTCTATATAAAAAAAAAAAAAAGTAAAATAAACCGAGTTATGTTTCTACTAGGGCTGGGCAACGATTAAAAGTTTTAATCGCAATCAATCGCATGATTTCCCTGATTAATCACGGTTAATCACACTGTATACGCAAAATCCAATAATCTACAAAAAAAAATCATTCATCCCCTCTGCAAAAACTGTTCTGAATAGGTAAAAATAACCCACTCTACTATTTTTTTTAACTGAAAACAGACAATAAAGTTCTATCTATCTATCTATCTATCTATCTATCTATCTATCTAATGAATTTAAAAGAAGTGTATAGTGCACTTTTATTTTAATGTTCTACCATTTGAACAAAGTCTTTTCTTTTCTGGTTCCACAGAAGCCAGCGACACACTTTTACAAAATAAAAGCACGTATTGCAGCTAACTGGCTATCGATACATAAATAAGCCGCAGTGGGCTAAACAAAGGAGTAATTGTTGGTGCGCATGCAAAAATAAATCCAGTCTTGCTTCGAGGTTCTTTTTTATTTATTTTATTCCTTATCACAATGACCTGCGACGCTCACCCCACCACACCAAGCCAGCCGAGGCGCACAGGTGACTGTCATTAAATAACGTTGTGGCTACACCCCACAGTGACACCGCAAGTTTATTCCTTGAAGGCGGAAGAAGAAGAAGAACGCCTGAAGCCGTGTTTGCAGAAGCAGTAGATCGCTGAAAACAAGCGCCAAGATCGCTCTTGAAAAGACGGTGTGGATAAACGACAGAGTTCAACGTCTGCTTCGAGTAACTTTAGAACACAAAGCCTGAAAGGTCCGTGCTAAAATTGACTTGGAGTTGTGCCAGTAAAAGTATGCGAACATTTTTGCGTTTCCGGCCTCACCATCCCGGTTCGCCGACCCAAAAGAAAATAAATGAAAAGTAAAACAGGATGTTTGCAAATCGTTTACGTGGTGTTTATTTTCACTTTGCACACGATCCACGATGGATTCTTGAGCACGGTGGGTGCGCTATCAGCCCCGTGCTTGTTAGTGTGCGACACATGCTAGCAGCAAGTGCGTTGTGCACGTAATTACGTCATCAACACGAGTTTATCGTTATTACCGCGAGATGACATATTCTTACTTATTATTTCATGATGTATTTATTTATTTAATTTTGGCACTTCTGGTCCTCCATAGTCTCGCAACCCCCATTTAAAAGCACTTATACCAGCGCTAACATAGTGAGCTAGTGAGATGTAATGTTACTGCACATTTTTCTCTTATATCCACGCTACAACAATATCTGGTGCAGACGGTGCTCTAGTTTTTCTTTTTTCTTTTGACACTTTAGTTCAGGCTTCATTCCTCCTCCCTAGCTGTGATTACTTGACAAAGTGAAAAGCCACTTGGCATATTTATTTGGAGCCAGGTTCTGAAGAACTTTCTTTGAATTATAAAAAATGTGTTGGCAAAAAAGTGATTGTAACGTTACGTCATGCGTAGGAGAAATGTTATGTCTACATACTTTTCAATAAAGCATTCAGGCTTTTAAAATCTGCCTACCTGCCAACTGCTCAGATGTGTGACAGCAATATATAAATAGTCTTCTTAACATTTGATAGCAAGACTCTCTATTGTTAAAGGGCACCTATGATGCTTTTCCACTTTTCTGAGCTTTAAAAACTGTTACAATGTTGAACCCTATCGTCAAACGATCTCGATATCGTCAAATAATGACGTTCATGTGTTTGGACGTGAGCCCTGCAAATTGTTGGGCATGGTTCTGAACGCTCTGTTCACAGAGATTTTTTCAACACTGGGAACGCAATGACGTCATTGCGTTCCGGAGCTCCTTTCATGGCCAAGCTCCGGCACACTCTCGGACTGGTTCCGCCCTCCCCCGCTCTGCCCCGGAAGTGATGTCGTAATGCGCTGCTCCAAGAAAATGTTTTTTCGGTGTCAGGGAAATTAAAAAAAATAAAATAAAAAATACAGAGCGACTACCGAAGCACCAAGGACCACAACCGTCGGAGTGGAACGAACAGAGAAAATGTTGGAGGTTTGTTCAGCCTAATGCGGATGCGATGGAACACCGGTCTGCAGCCAGACCCCTCTCGTCCGGTCGGCAACGGGAGGGAGACGGGCTCGACTCGGCCCCCTGGTGGACGACGAGAGAATAGTCAGCCATGGCAATATTTGGAAAACATGTATGAGGACTGTAAGTGTATTGAGACCTCAAGCAACATTAGTTTTAAGACTACTTGCAACGTACAACCGCTGAATTGTGTTGAGGAACTGTTAGCCACCACCGCTAACTCCGTGCTCTGCTTGTTATGTGTGTTGTGTTCGCTGGCAGCCAAACTGAAGCGGCAGCGATGTTTCACTCCTTATAGCGATGTTCACGCTGCCAGCATGGTAACATGGGTTGTATAGAGCTCTTCCTGCTTTGTGCTTGGTGTGGACTTAAGTTGTGCAGATATTCTTGTCTAAAACGACTCTATGACTGAAGTGATCGTTTCAGTGTCCATATTTTCTCTACTAGGACAGTGTTTTGATACAAGTCAACAGTATGAAATGAAATCATTCTAAGCCCTATTAAAATGCCAGTCAGTGCGTTTACATGGCACTAGAGAAATTCAAATTATTGCATTAGTCCGATTATGATCGGAGTTTCAGAACTCCGATTGGAATCGGAGAACTCCGATTGAGACACCCAGATAATGCGATTGGAATTCGAATTTCTCTGCCATGTATACGCCTTAATCGGACTATTAACTGGGCAATGCGAGTGCGCACGCGCCACGCCTCGCTCTCGCGACTCATGCCTGCAGAACTGCATCGTCTAACAAAACAGACAGCGCGAAATAACCTGGCAAACGCAAATAAGAATGTTGACATTTGGAGAGAGGATGAGACCGGGGCGATGCTTTCTCTTCTAAAAGAGATGGACATATTAAAATAACACGCAACAGAGACCTTTTTAAAAGGGTAGCGCAGCAAATGCAGGGCTCCAGCTTTGCGCACCCCTGAACAAATACGTATTCCTTCGTATTTATATTTCTACCTTTTCGTTCACATTTTTTGTAAGTTAGAAGAGTTTTAACTTTGTAAATAAAAGCACACCAAAAATATGTTTTTCTGATTTGTTTTTATTTGGGTAATTTCGCTGTTATTCTGCTGGGAACGGCGTGCAGCGGCACCAGATTCCTCCACGGTCTGCACTCCACACTGCAAAAACCTGTACACAAACTCTCCCACCAGTCTGCTCCGAACCCGCATCCAACAAGAACGAGAGTTTGGGGTCCGTAGCGACGGCACAAAGCGTAGCATCGAGGACATTGTGTTGTTGTAGCCCTCCAACAGCAAACAACGTTCTTGTCTGCCTTTTAAAATAACCATGAGCACAAGAAATAGGATACACCTTATCTGCAAAGTAAGTAACACGTACATTATGAACTATCGTTCCATATCATAATAGATTTAATATGTCAACCGAACGTAGCTGACCGGCTGAAAAGACTCACTCCACCCCCTAGTGTTGGGAGGAGGACACGTTCCCGTCAATAATTCGAATTTCTCAGCTGATTGTATACGGGGAGAAGGTGAGAACTCCGATTGGACGAGAAAACTCAGAATTATTGCTTAGTCCGATTAAGCTCTGCATGTTAATGCAGTGTTTTGATACAAGTCAACAGTATGAAACGGAATCATTCTAAGCCCTATTAAAATGTCAGTACACAAAGTAAAATATATTTCCGGGGACACGGAAGGCACAAAAAACGTCCAGGGACCTTCGGGCCGCCTTGCGGCCGTAACTCAGCCCGCGCTGGGTCCGTACGAAGCTGGATTAGCCGCTAAACAGCTGCTAAAAGGTGAAGCCTTCAACGACGGTAAGTGTTTAAATTCTGCCTGTTTCGTAAAGTTTGCCGTTTACTCTTCACTCCCGCACCGGCAAACTGAGGAAGTGAGGCTCAGCAGCGACGAAGAGTGTGACCAATCACAGCGGAGTGGGCCGGGCTTGGGGTGGAGTGAAGTGAAACAGAGCGTTTTCGCAGGATGCAGTAAATACGAGGAAACGAGCAGCGAGATACGCAAATCTAAAAAGCTTTCAGCACTGAAAATTGTGTGTTGCTGCTCTGGAGCGGCCAGATATTACATACAAAAGCCGGAAAATTAGTATAATAGGTGACCTTTAAGGATAACTTTAAAGAAAGCCTGAAGTGGCCAATGTGAAATTGTCCCAATAGTCAATTTGTACTGTGGTAGAAAATATTGCTGGTCATTCTCAACTAGCATTAAACAAAATTATTAATAAGCCAGACTAATTTCAAACGTGGGAACTGTTAGCTATGATCCATCTAGCCTTCCAAAAGATAGTACTGTGAAGATTAGACAGCCGTTGTAAATAAGAATTTGTTCCCAAATGCTTTGCACACTCGCATGGTTTGTGCTGTAGTGAATTCTTCAGGTGGATCCAAGATATGTAGTTGTTGAAGGAGTCTCCGTTGACACCGACTTGGTTGTATAAAAACAGATTTATTACAAAGAAGTCAGAAGTCCAGAAGAACAGGCACCATGGTAGCCTGGGGATGTCTCGTGGTCAGATGTGAACTCCAATGATTTAATGATAACATCACCTTTTATACCCCGTAATACAAAGAAGCAGAAACGGCTGTGAAAAGTGGAGTATACATCTTACGGAAAGCTCCTCGCCACCCCGAGAGGGTCCTCAATGTTCTTGGCACAGGCATTGCGCCATCTACAGAGTGAGATGTGTTGCTGTAAACATGTGTTTCAGGTGTTCTCCTTCTTCCACCTTCATGGAGTAAACTTGTGGCGCCACACCAGGCCTGGCATAGGTACTAGATCCTTTAATCATTTCCAGCATCTAATAGTAATAATAATAATAATAATAATAATAATAATAATAATAATAATAGATTTTATTTATAAAATTGTGTTACTTTTAGAGCAAGCCTGCAGGCGACATTTGTGACCCCTCGATATGACTATTGAAATGGCAAACACAGAGAAAGAACAAATATAACACACAGTCAATTCACGAAGCACAACACAAAATCCATCCATTCAAAATCAGTTGACTTAATCCAGCACATCAAAACAATGTCCCAATATGAAAACACAGTGACATAAATAGTACTGTAGAGTGAATGTAAGAGTTTGACCTCTGTTGCAATTATGTTGCTTTGAAGTTGTGAGTCTGACGGGACTGTTGGCCAAAACCGTCAGCATGATCTCTTTCTCTTGTTCTGATGTCAATATAGGCATGTCTTTCATGCCTATATTGACACAGAAAGGGCTGTCCAGAGTGCTGATGTGATGCACACAATAAATTAACTTGTTGATTTCTTTCACTATTCATCAGAAATAAAACTTTACCTGTTTTCTCAAAATGCCGTAATGAGAGATGCCATTGTAAATCTGCTAGGAACTCTTAATCCAACCTCCCTCAGCGTCAAATCAGAAAATGGTCAACTACACTTAAACTACACCAAATTTCATTTGTCAACAATTCAACAATGGTGTTTGCAAATATAATGGCTGTGCTTAAACTGACTGTGCTGATTTGTCAGCCAGTGCTTTGGACCTGCGCGGAAGTGACATTATGATCTGTGTTTGTGTATAACATGTTTTGTGTGTCTTGCAAACTGCTGTGTGTATTGTTTTGCCAAAAATGTGAGGCCTGCATTGTGTTTACAGTCAGGGGGAGATCTGGCCCTGTGTTTTTTTTTGTTTTTCTCCTTTAGTTTTAGGCAGGCATGGGCAAACCCTTTGACTGGTGGGGCACAATGGGTTCTAAAATGTGACAGAGGGGGGCGAAGCAGGAGCAGATGGATGGAGTCTTTTGGTGACCCGCCTCATAGAAGAACAAAAACATATCATCGGTTATGGAGGACAAATATGTGCTTTAATGTCAATTGAAAATGGACAAAAACAGTTGCAACAAAATATCTGTCTTCGAATCCCCATGGTATTTAGCTCTTAATTGAAATTACTCTTAAAACACTGAAATGGATGAAATACATCTATATTATGACTTACTGATTATTAATATCCTTTCTTGAAAAGCTTAACAGGCTGCATATGGCCCCCGGGCCATAGTTTGTCCACGTCTGGTTTACGGCATTAATCATTGTGTTTTTCTTATATGTTCACGCAAAAAAAAATACAACACGAAAAATCCCGAGTCTGTTGCCGCACAACCCCCGACAAAAGCTCTCAGTAGAGGAACGCAGTACATGTCAGCAGTAAACCACATCCAGAACCCTGGCGCTACTGTCTAACTGACGGCAGCTGCGTTCGTTAAGCCCTCGCCCGCTCAAACATTACCACACAGCCAACCGCACGCACACAGACGTATCACACACACACACACACACACACACACACACACACACACACACACGAGCAGACGGAGGACTTGTAACCACCAGTTGTCGCTCGTTAACTGCTCAGATTATCGATGTGAGGCAACAAATGTGGTGTGAGCAACTTATTCCCTTATCTAACAACATGTATTTCCATGTGGCGGCAGTCCATGTGTCTGCGCAGCGTACGTTGTTGTTTGTTTTCATGTCGGCCATCAAGTTTTACGACTGTGACAGACCACCCCCAAAACGCACACACACACACACACACACACACCTCTGTTGGCCCTCTTTCTGTTCCTGTAGTAATTATGTCACCATGTGTTTGGTCTGCAGCCCCGTTGACAGGGAACACGTGTCATTGTGCACAAAGACTCGCAAATGCCCAGTCCTCTAAACAGGTAGACATGTGTCTGTGTGAGGGGCAGGAGGTTTTGTGTGTGTGTGTGTGTGTGTGTGTGTGTCCCATATGGAAAAAGTTATATGTAATGTTTAAAATTCTAGTGTTCAGGTGAACCAGTATTGTTTTTGTTTTTTTAACACATGAATGAATGGGAACATACATTTGAACGTATGTTCCCATAAAGCCTTTGAGGCTTTAAGGAGACTCAAATGAAATTTGAATCAGCTTCATCTGCTTCAAATTGAGGTTGTCAAACTCACTTGAGGTAGCTTTTTTTCTTTATGAACAAAACGTATGGAAATAGGTTTACTGAATGAACTCAATCTCTAAATTTACATGATTGGCAAAGTGCTCTTTGCTCACCGTCAGGATGGCCGCAGAGCTTAGGCGAGCATAGCCTCTTGGCTAATCAGTCTGCAACAAAAAAAATAAATAAATCTGGAAAATCGGCCAGTCACTACGACAAAAACAGTTTGTTATCTCACTGGATGTGCCTGGACAGATCAGAGGATCTCTTACTCTTCTTCCATTACTTTCCATATATTTCTTTTTACAACACATCCTTTTCATATAATTTTTAAAACTAATTAAATAATAATAATAAGTTTGCTTAAAAAGAATGCACATTTTCTAAGTCCTAGTCCTCATCAGTTCGTTTACAGCTGGAGTGGGCAAACCTTTTGCCTGGTAGGCCACGATGGGTCCTAAAATTTGACAGAGGGGCTGGAGCAGAAGCAGATGGATGGAATGTTTTGGTGACCCATCTCATAGGATGAAAAAATATCATGTTGAAAATTAACAATGGCATTACAACAAAATATTTTTCTTTGAAGCAACACGGTATTAAGCTCTTTATTTAAACGACTCTTAAAATACTGAAAAAGAAATGAATGAAATACAGCTATTGTATTAATTACCTACTATTAATAGAATTTGAATTGTTTGGCGGGCCGGATTAAAAAGCTTAACGGGCCACATATGGTCGTAGTTTGCCCATGCATGGTCGACAGCCCACATTTGGTACCTGGCTTCGATGCAAATTCATACAAGAAACAGAGCTGCCACCAAAAGCTATCCCTCAAATCTCCGGTCTCTCCAGAAATTATTTCATCTGTAAAGCAAAGCCGTTTCCTCCTCTGAAGTGCATGACGGGAGAGGTTTATTAAATGTAAACAGCAGTACAGTATGTGAGTATGAACTAGTCTGTGATTTTGGGGGTGAGGGAGGAGGTGGTTGGTATAGTATATACTGAGAAAATGTCCATTTTGTCAGACTGTTCAACCGTGTCAGTTTTTGAACATGAACAATAAAGCAACGTCCAGCATTTAATCACATCAGTTTTCTTAGCATTTTTTTTAAAACTTTTGATCAAAAGTCCAAGCTTTGCATTTGACATTTACCTGATATGATGTTGGTCATGTCTTGAGTGAAGCCATGTTGTCTACGTACTGTACTTTGTACTGTATTTATGATTGCAATGTAGACAGATTTGACTAGAATGGATTCTTCTCCAGAGCTTCACTCTGTATGGAATTTCAGAGCAAAAGATGTCATGAAAGAACTCAATATGAATAGAAGCCATTCTTTTGATTATGACAGTTTCTTTTTAGCAGTCACATCAAGTCACATCAATTTCTTGGTTTAAAATTCCGATCATCGAGTGACTGGGATTCGCACAAAATATTTGCCTCAATATTCCGACCTTGACAGCAAAAGCAACATGTAAAAATAATTGAGCAACAAGGCTTCAGATGCGTGAGTCTGACGAAAACACACTCGTGGTGAGCAAGATCACCACGAGTGAATCTATACATTCACAGGATAATACATAACCTAGGTTCTCTGAGCAACCTGAATTCTTGGTATGCATTTACTGTCTGACAGTGACTGCACTTCATAAGGATTAATGGGGTCGCCGGGAGGGGGGGGCGAGTGTAAAAACAGAACCGCAGACAATGGTAGTGGAGAGTAAACAGTTTAGAGGGCTACGCATGAACACGGCTGGTTGGTATTGTACAAAAAGAGGGCGTGGATTCCTGAGGGAATTAATGTTTGTTATGGTAATGACTTAGTTAGATATGGTTGGGTGAATGCGTCCAGAAAAAACATTCACTTCTCAGGGATGCGCCTCATTATGTTGTAGATGACCTGAAGTTCGAAGAAGAAGAAGAAGAAGAAGAGAGTGACTGTGGTCACATAACAGTCAACCCTCTCCAACGGGTCGACTTGAGATATTTAGGTGTTCTGAATTACCCCTTGACGTACACAAAACGAAAAATTTGCATCGCGTTGTCGGTGAAAGTTCTTACCCTCACGCTTGCATGGGGTTGTGCAGAGGAAACAAAGGAAGAGAGACAACAAGGCTGTATTGGAAAATATAAAAGTATGAGGACTTTTGACCCCCTTGACCTCCCATGTTGCAGCTCCAGAGTGAAGATTCCATAAATCCCAGCCGAGTTCTGCATCGTCTACTGAAGGGAACCATTGCTGTTGTTGTTTTTGCGCAACAAAGTGAAGTTCAACTACAAAATTAGAATTTTAGGACACGTTGTATTTTATAAATTTCTGCCAACACTGAATTTTGCACAGACAAACAGACAAAGACAAAACAAAACATTTTTAATCACATTGTGATTATAACGATTTGTATTTATTTAATCACACAGCATCTTAGGCTCTTGCATCGCCATGGTCACACCTGCCTTGACAACAGAAATGTTTTGGCTTCTTCTGTGAAGAAACTTCACAGACTGTGTGACATTGACAATGGAATGAACAAATTGCTTTTTTTGGAAGAAAAATTACCTATTAAGGATCATAAAGAGAAATATTAAGATTTTTCTCCTTGTAATGGTACAAGGAGAAAAATCTCCTTATAATGGCTCGATCGTATGGTTTATAGAGCGCAACAGAACTTGCTGTCAAAATTATAAAGTTATATTTAGTATAAGTTACATACGGAAGCGCATTGCATTCACTGAATAAAAAAATTAGGCACCAGGATCTCGTAATCATGAGATCAGGCTCTCTTAATTACGAGAAAAGATCTCATAATTACAAGATCCTGGCGCCTAATTTTATTTTTATTAAGAGAATGCAATGCTAGTTACAAGATCAGATTTTTTTTTGTTTTTGTTTTTTGTTTTTACTCTGTGAAAAGAGTTAGCTGGCCAATATTCTTAGTTATTGTCTCTATAGTCCATGAAATGAAGACTGAATGTGGCTGATCTAAGTATTTAGATGTTCATGTGCGCATGAATTTGTGCTTTTTCAGTCTGGAGATCCTTATGCCGTATGGGAACAAACTGGTTACACCCAAGCTTTCCAGAGGTCAGCGGTTAGATGCCTCTATGGTGCATAAGATCTTCAAAAGACCTCCACTCTATATCCGGCCGTCAATAACACTTGAGGTAAGCCGCAGAGTACAAATAAGCAAAATTTACCTGACCTGTCCCACTCAGCATTAGACCTTTTGGCAGATAACTGATCTCAAACCTGGGTTTCCAATCTCACTTTGTTGGCTCTCTTTCTATCGGATTGTATGGCCATTGTAAATAATGCTGTGAATGCCATGATCTAAAAACCATGGTTTATATTTTGCTTTGCCTTGCTCCATTTTGTGGCATTGTAGGTAAATAAACACTTAGATAATTAGTGCACGTACAATAAAATATTTATTTTTGTGGACATTTTATAATTCTGTTATGGCATGGACTGTTTGGACCTTAAAGAACAGATAAAAAAAAAAAGCAGAGGTTTTGTATTGCACTAAATGTAATAAAACATAAATCAATATTAAAGAAAACAATTAATTTGTTTGTTATTTGGTATTTCAGCCAGAGATGACGGATACAAGCACAGAGGAGGATGAGGGTGTGGAAGAGGATATGTTTGTCCCAGCCACTGCAATTGCTCATGCTGCATGCAGCCCCCAAAAGGAATTTGAAACGCTTTCTTCACAGCCCTCCACAAGTCACCACACCCCTAATCGTTGGTCAGACCCCAGACCTGAAGTCCATGTCCCAGCCACTGCAATTGCTTCATCAGTTCCCTCCACAAGTAACCAGAACCAGAACTGTAATCGTTGGCAAAATGATTATGAAAGTTACATTCACCTCATATATGAGACAACCGATGAAGATGATGATGACCTGTACAGTGCCGTCATTGGCAGTGTTGAAGATCAGACGTAAGTGATTTCATCAAGTGTAGAATTGTAGGCAGATACAGTGCAGACTATAAGCATTAAGACTTAACACTTTTTCAGTAGCTATGAGCTTTAAGTGACTTTGTGCTCTAATTAAAATGTATTTCCATTTCTGTCAAATTAAGCTTTGGAGCTTTAGCCCTTTTTCTTAAATTGATCTGTTAATCCCTAAAGACAAAACAACGGACAGAAGACCCCTATTATTGTAGCATAGTTACTAATAGATCTGTCATTCTTTTTTTTTTTTAAGCAGCCAAAAGAACACATCCCCATTGCAAAAATTCTGAGTGAACTCTGTGAAAACATTGATAACCTGCAAGTGTGCAAATTCAACGTCAATCGTTCTGCAGTCCTCCATGGAGCAATAAGGGAGTTCAGACGGCTCTCCTATGACCCAAATAAGATGATGTCCATAAAGTTTTCTGATGACAGGGGAACCACAGAAGAGGCTGTGGACCTTGGTGGCCCTCGCCGAGAGTTTCTACGTCCGCTGATGGATTCATTGGCAGAGTCCGATATGTTTGAAGGACCAAAGGGACACCTCAATTTGGCTCTTAGTTCCTCTGGTGTGTACATCTGAATTTTTCACAATATATGTATTAAGGGTGTCATTTTTGTTGTTGTTCTTCTTCTTCTTCATTTGATTTATTTGAACAGTGCTTTCGATACAGTGGCGTGTGCAGGGGTCACTCATGGTTTTGTGTTTTGGACAGTGTTTCTGAGGTCTGTTTTTTTAGATTAAAACACCATGTCGGGCAGTGTCACAACCCATCCTAAACAAAGTGATCTAGAAGATTCACTGATGTAACCAGCCATGGTGCAGTTTTATTACCCTTGTGCTGCTACTGATTTGTTTCTATCTTGTATATCAACTTTTTTTCAGCTATGCGAGAGGACAGATATTTCATTGCTGGCAGAGCAATTGCTGTTTGCCTGGTGCATGGAGGCCCCCCACCGTCCAACACATACACTTTGTTCATTTAATACCTGGCTGTGTTGTTCTTTACCTCTACATAACTTTGCTCAAGACTGATGTCACCAGAAGCCACAAACATTTAATATTTATTCTGACTGCCTCTGTGTGCCCTCTCGTGTATCTGTGTTTTGTTGTGTGTGTAGGTTCAGTGAAGAATTACGAACACTTGGAGTGCTCCAGAAAATAAAATGTCATCCTGAAGCGTTCCGTCCTATCCTTTGCCACAATCCTAGAACCCTGACTGCTGAATGTATGGATGAACTTTTTGACATAAAATGGTCAGAGATGGGAGGCAACAACAGGACGGATGAAAACAGAGTGATTGCCTTCTGGAGGGAATATTTACAGGATGCCGAAGGTGGGTGATTTTATCTGTAGTGGTATGGATTGTGGCCTGACATCACTTTGCAGCTAATGTATGCATATGGATTAGACTTTAACTATTGTGCACCGTTTGATAAGTGTTACCTCGAATGTTCATGGTCAGAAAAAAATGTCAACATAAAACCTTTGAAAACACCAGTTCATTATTTCTATGCATGTGAGCATTTTTTTGACAGCCATTGTATAATATTGCTTCACATCTAGGTAATGGTAATTATACCAAGAGGAAAAGAATATCATTTTACTTTTTACATTTACTTTTAGTTGTTTTGGTTTCAACCGTTAATGTTTTTGTGGTATTTTTCAGAGGACGAAGGACCGTCAAAGCTTGGAGACATTCTGTCATTTGCAACAGGCTGTGATGTGATGCCCCCCCACTGGGTTCTCTCCTAAACCCTCACTAGAATTCCAAAGAGGGAGATACCCGATAGCAAATACATGTGTCAACTGTCTAAGAATACCTCTTCATCGGTCCTACAAGGACTTCGAATATAACATGGATGATCCGAAACACTCAGGGTTTTGGAATGGAGTAAAAGCCTAGCCTAGTGTTCACAATTTTGAAATCTGTTTTTTTAAAATGTTTGTATTTCTTATTCAGTTGTTCAGGTGTAGGCTAGGTTAGAATCGATAAAGATGGAATTTATTCATTATCTTTTCGCTTTTCATAAGCTTAGTGTTTTTTTGTCAAGACAAGGGTTTTTGTTCTTACCTTCTTGACATGTTTCGGCAGAACTTGCGTCTTCCTCAGAAGTGTCACAGGATGGTACGTGTTAGACATCTAGGTTAGACACGCCTCCATAACATCAGCTGGTAAAACGCGTCACACGTGCCATCCTGTGACACTTCTGAGGAAGACACAAGTTCTGCCGAAACACATCAAGAAGGTAAGACGAAAAACCCTTGTCGGACATTTGTTTCACCGGCATTCAGTGTGTTGGCTAAAATCTGCCCAACGATTGCCATCAAACGTTCATCTGACAGTGATGCATATTCCTGTGATGGAATACCAAGACGTTGTCTGTGACGAAATATGGTTCACCGATCGATGCCAAACAGTGAAGCGATTCCTTGCCCATTCATCAGTGCCTTGACGTGCCGGATGTTGAGGTTGCTGTAGAATGAGAATCATTTGCCCGTGTGTTGACTCTAAGAGAGTGGTACAGTCTCTTGATTCTGGACGTTCGGCCTAAAAGGCAAGCTAAAATGAAAAATACCAACTGCATTTTCATCTTTGAGAGTACCGCACAGGCATGCAGCCTTGATCCAGTTCCTTGGTCCAGACTGTCCTTTTTATGATCGACCTTTAGCACAGGTTTCAATTAAAAATAAATAGTGAAGAATACAAACAAAAAACATTTCTAAAAATAAATTTCCATTTAAAGTAACAATAGAAAACAAAACTGTACGAACAGTGAGGTGCATGATACTTTTATATTTATACAGACCGCTGTGAATGAGCAAAAAAAAAAAAAAAATCCCAAAGCGTGCCTTCCGTTTACACTGAAATATTTTTTACACGCACACACACAGAGATACAACCCCTTTCCCCATATCCCACAGTAAAAAGCTGGTGGAGTGTCAAAAATGTTTGAATGAATGCGACCATGGTTGTTGTTTTTTTTTATTATGATTATTATTTTATTATTTCAATGTGTGCACGCATTTCAATGTTTTTGCCCTGAACGGCCTCCCATAATTACGCGGTAAAGGACACCCCCTTCTTCGCAGCCCCAATCTCGCCGCAAATTGCACCGCATTTTACCGCTGCGTGCCCTTCTTTGAGGATCTGCCCCTCAGTGATGTAATTTTACTCACCTTAGCAGTTGAGGGTTCATGGGGTGCAGACTCTCACACACACACACACACACACACACACACACACAGAGACCCATGGAAATGACAGTCCGTGTTAAAATAACATGAGTGCAGCTGTTGAGTCTCATTTAGCACCAAACAACACCTCTTACACTCTCCGACCCGGTGTGTGTGTGTGTGTGTGTGTGTGTGTGTGTGTGTGTGTGTGTGTGTGTGTTGCTTCATGCTATATTAGAAGACTGGGCTGTCTGGAGTGAACAAGGTCCAGTTTGTCCCTCACACACACGAGCACCTTCGCAACCATCCACCAGTTGTGGTTGGTATTGGAGGTTTAGTGTGTGTGTGTGTGTGTGTGTGTGTGTGTGTGTGTTCGTCTGTTGGCATGACTGTTAAGGACATTAGTTCTAATCGTTTGAGTTTCTGAAAAGCTTTGTCACCATTTGTTGTTGAGACACATGTCCCTGTTTCATCTTTATTAACCCGGATTTCATTTGTACGCACCTCTGCAGGTTTCTACTATCACAGGGATTCAGAAGCTCACATACAGTATGCTTTGTGGTTTAGCTTTACCAACTAGCCCCACAAATACTAAAGGAAACATATTTAAGGATTTGACCTTTCAGCCCCTAGATATTTTAATGGGGGATCACGCCCTTTAAAAAGTTTCCTATGACAGTTTCCTTGAATCAACTCATGGACGTCTGAAACGTTCAACCTGGTTTGTTAAATCAGCATGTTCTGTCCTTCTGGTCAAGTTTTAACTGTCTGATGCCGCTTTCCCACTGAAATTAGGGGGGTTGACACTGTGTTTTCTGAACACTGGTCGACTCTCTATCAATTGGCATTTGGCCCTTTTCCCACTGACCAAAACCAACAGGGTCTGACGACTGCCGGTGTCGTTCATGCCAGACTTGAAGCAGCACGCACCTCCGCGGCTACCTCGCGCTGTGCAGCGATCGTTTCCGCGTCTTGTCTATTTTGTGCACAAGCCGCTAGCGAAAAAGCCAGAGGACAATGAACAGTTTTCGAGCGCTGATGGAACGTAATCAAACACCTTAGCTTCGGTAGGTGATAAACACAGCAACTGGCACGATCTTACGCCATCACGTGCGGCAGGTAAAAGATGTGATGTTGACGCGGGTCTCCCTTTCCCACTGCAAGCCAATCGGAGCCGAGCCGATCGGAGCCGATTTCAACCCGGATTGCTTGCCGGGTTGTTTTTGACGCTTTTCGACTCGAGTCGGTGAGCCTTTCACACTGCCACCAAATGCCGATTCACTGTGATAATGTGAGTTCTTGTGAATTGTGTTCTAATTTTAATAGTCTTTTAAATGTTTTTCACATGAAATTCAACTTGATGGCATTTCAAAAAACAATTCAAGAAAAAAAATCGAAATGTTCTGCTCTTGAAACTGAAAGCAAATGGAATCTTTATGTTTCTTTATTCAAGAAAAAAAAAAGACCCTAGTTCCAGTGTAGGTCATCTTTTCATTATTCTCATGGGCTGAATGGGATTGGTTTAGATTGTATGTCCGGCTGTTTTTAAGGAGATTTCCAAACTATGTGGAAAAAATAACATATGGATTATGTTACCATAGATTTGATGAAAGGAAGTCCTTATTAACCAGATGTCCTGAGGGCTTGCTGGTCACTCGGCTGTTGCATCATTGTGAGCAGCTGGCACAAAATAGCCTCTGTACGTGTGTGTGTGTGTGTGTGTGTGTGCGCGCGCGCGCGCGCGTGTGTGAGTGTGTAGCACGCTGCCAGATTCCAGGAAACAGGAAACTGACTGGCGGGAAAATTATAGCAGTGGGGGGTCCAGTCTTTTGTCAGAACATAATCCACTGGACACTCTTGACACTCTGATCACCCACCCTCCGTCCCACCAAGTCCTCCCCCTCCTCATCAAGGAAAACCTTTTTGGGGGAGGGTTTTTTTTTTGTCAAGAAACAGATTGTTGCTCAGCTCCACCAGAGTACATTAAACTGTGGGGATAAGGTTATTCTCTGTCGCTTTTAGGGTAGCAAAAGATGATGTAGATTCAAAACCTTTGGCGTTCCTGTTAGCTTTGAGTGTTTTTGCAAGCACTTAAAGCTGTGAATCATGGAAGTTCAATGACCCCTTCTTTCATTCATTTGGTTTGTGTGGGCTTTCTGGTGATTGTCATGGTCTTATACGGGATAATGTTGTGCCATAAGACAAGGTACATGTGACTGTTCACCCTCTCTTTGACCCCCATTATTTAAATAAGACACACTGAAGTCAAAACGCAATCACATTTTAAACAGTCAAAATGTTGCACGGATCTTCAATTGTCACATGTTGTCATCAAAGTGTGTGATTGTGATGATCTAATAAACTATCCCAACCATTAAGGATCAGCATCTCTGCAGACGTTTGCTTTTGACTTACACTTGTGCAACTGTTCATAGCTATTTATTCCATCCATCCACCACTTCTCCTGCACTTGGGGTCTTATAAGTATTTCAGCCTGTTGGAGCTGGCTAGGGCGAAGGGTAGGTCTCACCAAAGACAAGTCATCCACACTCTGTCTACAGCCAATTTAGAGTTTAGAAAGTTTACTGAAAAGCAACAACGCTGCATCACTGTGTCGCCAAACTCTTTCTGGAGACAAAATTAGGACGCTAGAAATGTAAAATGTGCAAAAAGCATTAAGGATACAGATTTAGATTGACTTTTTGGCAAGGTGCGTCCTCCGTGTCACTGCTTGTATGGTGATTTTAAGCAGCTTTTTTTATTTGTTTTATGTGTTTTTATGCAGTTTTTTTAAGAATATTCAGGCATACTGTCAATGGCATCTTGTCCTTTATATCTTGCACAACTTGTGCCTGTGTAAGCGACCGTGCAGAGCTTGTTGTGTGCCGTTGGAGGCTATCTGAAGCACTAGTTTCAGCTAGTTAGCACTAGTTCCAACTCACCGAATGATGGATCCAGGTGCAAGAACAACATTATCCGCAGGATAATGTTGTTCTTGTTGTTCTTACGGTTCTTGCTCTACCGTTCATACGGTAGAGCAAGAATGTTGTTCTTGCTCTACCGTATGATCTACTTCTTCAGCCTATCAAGTGGATTCATCCTTCCAGACACACAGCGGACTATATATTTCAGGGATCTGCTTTTGCAAGCCACCCAAGTTGTCTTTCACTGGGAAGCTACTGGAGGCGATACAACCTAAACACACGCCTGATCATTCAGACTCATCACGAATAAAAGGTAACAGGAAGGGGGGAAGAAAAAGGCAGGAGTCAGAGCTCGACTCAAGCAGGGGAAAGTGAAACATCGGACTCTTCCCTCAGTTATTCTAGCCAACATACGCTCACTGACTGACGAACTACAAGCCAACATCAATCACATGTATGAATATTGGACAGCATCAAGCCTAGCATTTACCGAAATGTGGCTAAATGAAAATAACGGTGATGATGCCTCGCACATAGATGGTTTTGACTCTCCAATAAGGCTATATAGAGACTCTGTACTGAAAGAATCGCGGAGGGGACGGGCGTCTGCATCTATGTGAACACACACTGGTGCTCGTCTGTCGTGGTCAGAGAAGAATTGTGCAACCCGATACTATACTGCTGGCTATCTCCATTCACCCATTTTACCTTCCACAGGAATTTCCACAAGTCTTCATCTGCTGCCACTGAACATGTTAAGAACACCATGTCAGAATCAGTTTCTCCAGATGCTCCCAAATTTCATATCGGTGATCTTAACCACTGTTCACTTGATGAAAAACTTAAAGGGTTTGACCAATATATGGGCTGTTCACATGATTTGCCAAGATATTAGACAAATGCTATGGTTCTATCCCAAATGCATACGGAGCTCCTCTATAGGCTCTGCCAACCATAACAGCATTTTGCTGGCTCCTGCTTACCTACCTGTCGTCAACAGATCAGACAAATTAACTTGGAACATCCAACACTGGACTCCAGACAGTATTGACAGACTACAAGGCTGTTTTGAACAGACTGACTGGAATTGTCTACTGTCCTCTAGCAATATTGATGAGCAGGTAGACACAGCCACTGCATACATCTCATTTTGTGTGGATAGTATAATGCCAACTAAAACGGTTACAATACTCCCCAACAACAAACCCTGGGTCAATCGGGAGGTTAAGCGCACCATTAAAAAGGCCAAGCTGGACTACATAATCATAGTGGAGGTCTCCGATACCCAGGGGAATCTTTGCTCTTCCTGGCAGGGCCAGAAGAACATGGCAGCTGTGAACTGCACAACATCCATCTGCAAACCCATACAAGTTTATGGCTGCAACACAAAATCTGTACTCAACGATCTCAACTCATCCTTCTCAAGATTTGAAAAGGACAACAGCACAGAGCTAAAGAACATCATCTCCTCACTCCGTCCTGGTGACACTACTCTAACCTTTAGCAGGGAAGAGGTGGTGAGAGCCCTCAGAAGAGCAAAAGTCAACACTGCTACTGGACCTGACAACATCTGTGGGCGGAGCCTAAAGCACTGTGCTGAGCAGCTGGGGGAGGTGTTCCAGCAGCTGTTCCTGACCTCCATGAACTGCAGCACAGTGCCTTGGAAGTGGAAAGATTCTACAGTCATCCCCATCCCAAAAGAAGGGTCCCACTAAAGCACTGAATGATTCGAGGCCAGTGGCCCTGACCTCTCTGGTGATGAAGGCAAATGAAAGAATTGTTATAAACTCCATCAAAAAGTCTGCTTAGCCTCTGATGGATTCACTGTACTTTGCCTACAGGGCCGGCGGGCTTCTGTTTGTGGACTTCACTTCTGCAGCCACACATCCTCGCTGAGAAGTTAATGAACCGCTTCAATTC
Organism: Nelusetta ayraudi; assembly: GCF_046127955.1. Lineage (NCBI taxonomy): Eukaryota > Metazoa > Chordata > Actinopteri > Tetraodontiformes > Monacanthidae > Nelusetta > Nelusetta ayraudi. The sequence continues at coordinate 3,805,293 of NW_027466098.1, forward strand.
GGATCACAAGGTCATTATGTGGGTTATTGACATTCTAACCAACCGGTCACTAAGGTGTTTGTTAATGGCTCCTACATTCTCCACACCTCCACTTGCTCCCTGCAAGGCTGTGTCTGATCGCCCCTGCTCTATGTATGGCTGGAAATATTGTCTGTCAGCTTCGGGCAGGATCTCATAAATCTGCTGCTGTGGTTCTGTGGGCTTTTTTGGACCTAACAGATGACCCAGAGGTTTTTGTTCTCTGTAGGAAAAAAAAGGACTCCCTTCAGCAGAGAATAGAGAGGTTATATCATCTGAACATAATTGGGCTGTTACAAGAGACTGTGTGTCGATCTCCAGTTTGAAGAATTACATTGAAAGCAACGCTTTTAGGCTGAAAAGCATATTTATAATGTCCACACCAAATAAACGGTTGTATATTATTAGCCATTAGTGTAATTAAAAAAAAAAAGCAGGCAGGATTTATAAAGGAAAGTAATCTCAGGAAACTAGTGAGGTGCAAAAGTGAGAATCCATTACAGAACAAAACAGCCAAATTGTTTAATCAGCACAAACAATATGAAGTAATATAGAGGAAAAACAATTGTTTTAAGTGGACGCATTAATATCTCTGGAGGGATTTAGTATTGTTGAATGGGCTCACAAATATACCGATGACAATGTGCTCTAAATACCCAACTTATAAAAATACGTTACCATGTGGGGCAAACAATAAAAACAGATTTTGATGGAGATGATTACAAATAAGCTCCAATGCTGTCATTACAGCATCATCAGGACCAACATGAAGAAGGTTGTTTGCTAGTGCTGTCCAGGACTGGTAATATTCTGTCAGCGTCTTCCAATCACAAATTATAACAATTATACAACTAACAAGTATATATATATATATATATATATATAAATATATACATATATATATGTATATATATGTATGATAACAAATTATAACATATTACTGAGCTTATTTTGATAACCGATTCTCTACAATACAATAAAAACCAAAAAAAAGAGAGACAATAGCAAAGGGTTTAGGCTAAAGTGACTTGTAAATACTAAACCCTTTTTCGCACAATGATCCAGCACAAAACACAATTACACCCACATAGATCATTTGATCAGATAAACAATTTTTAATTGTGCTACTTTTTCTATACAGAGTAGAAAAAGGGAAACAGAACACGTGTATTTACAATATATGCATACCAGAGAAAGAAAAAGTGTTCAGATATAAGTGATATGGATATCTGATGGCTACAACCTCCAATCTCACCAGTGGCAGTTCAAGAAAAAGTGCCACCATGACAAACAAAACATCGCAGGCATCAACAATAGACTGGGACTTTACACACAGTGCACTTGATGGCCTTTTAGGGACACCCTGCGATTGAAATGAACAGGAAGGCCCACATGTATGATCATTGGCATGCTGGGAGGAGGTTAGGATGAATATTAAAAGCATTTACAGGTTTAATGTACATTGCAGATCACATGAAGGATAATGGCCAATTTATTCAGTAGCTGCAACAGAGTTTCACAACTCTCTTTGTTTATTTAGTATGTTTTTGGACTGTGGGAGGAAGTTGGAGAACCTGGAGACGTGGAGAGAACGGTTAAAAGGAATTTGAGTTATATGTGTGTGCATGACGTGTACACACACATATATATATATACAGGTTCATAAAACAGTTATGAACCCAGGGGCAACTATATATTCATGTGATAAAAACAAAACAAACAAAAAAAACGTTGAGTGGTTCTCATGCTGCTGAATGGGTCAGTTCATGCAGTTTTAAATCATTGTAATCAAGCGCTGATGAGGGCAGATCAGCCATGAGGTGCAGTTAGATCCTGTGTGCTGGTATTGTCAATAAAGCTTCTCTGTGCTTATATGGGAACATATGGAGGAGCCTCTGGACAATGGAGCTCTTGTTATACTGGCCTCAACAAAGAGGCCAAGACAGGCTAAGGCAGGGGAGACCATGCTGGAGTGTGTGTGTGTGTGTGTGTGTGTGTGTGTGTGTGTGTGTGTGTGTGTGTGTGTGCGCGCGCGCACACGGGTGTGTGTAGGTCTTTGGATTACTGAATTAATCATTGCCTCCATTTCAAAAAACTGTGTGGCTAGTTTTTTTCCTGATAATTCAAGCTTACCACCTATATGTTTGCCCCTGTTGTTTTTCTGATTCTCATGCGAAACGGCTAAAAAAAAAAATCGATTGTCTTTCCACACTGGGCCGAAACCAACACGACCAACAAATTATAGCACAGTGAACACATTTTTGTGTGTTTTCGTGGAGCACTTTGCGTTGCACTTTTGCTCGGAGAGATAAATCAAGTTTAATTTGATTTGAAGATGGTCCACTATTTGTGAGGTCTTTATCAGTTTATGAATTACTCTTGCCTTGACTAAATTTTTACTTGCTTACTGATAACAGATTACTTCACCCATGTTTATAACTTATAAACTTGTACATAACTTGTACTCAGAATGCAATTATACAGTTTTCTCACGGTCCGGTATGCAACACAGTTTTGGGCTATGGAAACTGTACGGTTTCGATATCTGAATGTAAAGCTAATCTGACTAGCAAGGCAATATTGTATTGTAAAAATAATTAAAAGCACAGATATAATCAAACCACAAACTTTATGTAAAAAAAAATAATAGAAAGAAAGAAACGTGCACTAATGCACTAAGGATCTAATGTTGATATGTTAGTTAAATGCATATGTTATGTAACCTATATGTGCCGTGACGCAGATGCAGCCACAAAAGCGCTGAATGGTAAGCAGCAAATACAAATAGGAAGGAGAAAGATTAACGAGTCTTAGGACTGTAGTTAGAAAGGTTTATAAGGACTTTATTATCTGAGGCTGCAATATTCTACTTTGTTTTCCCAGAGAGAAACACTAGGGTCAATGTGGTAAATAAATGTTATTGTTGTTCATTGTTGTTTCATGCACTTGGCAGTTGGAAGTGACGTTAGGCCATTTAAGGCTGTTTGCAACCACCTTTATGACAAAATAAAAATCTGTGTCAAATTTTATTTGATGACAGCGGGTGCGGGCTGACGCGGGTTGTAATAATAGATGCAGTTGTGCGGGGCAGGCTGGGACAAGTCAAATTATCGATAACTGCGGGCCATCAAAAAGCCGCGCACCACTAGTCTTGGCCCCTTAGTGGATCTACTGTCACAACATGCACGGCTGCACCAAGTTTTGATAAAGTTTCATGACTGGCAGAAATGTACCAAAATACCGTTGTGTGCTGTTATGTATCGAACCGAACGCAGCGTACTGAACGGTACGGTAAAATACCAAGTACTGTTGAATTCCTAACTTATACATAAACCAAGCTACCGGACTCGCTTTTCTTGGAGGCTCCTGGGAGGGTAAAAATCACTCAAAACACACTTCACCTCACCAACCTCACAGGAAACTCCAACAAGATAATATTTCCTGCCGCCAGATACTGTTGCTGACTTTGTTTGAGATGCTGGAACCCCCCCCCCAAAAAGAACTTTGTTCATCCACTTTCCCATTGAAATTGGGGAGTTTACTCCGTGTTTTTTGAACACAGTTCGACTCTCAATCAATCGTTATTTGGCACTGACCAAAACCAGCGGGGTCTGACCCCTACTGGAAAGCTGCAAAGCCTCCACTTTCACCGCTTTGTGTCTGCTGATGTCATCGCACTGAGATCATGTACATGAAGTGCGACAGAATTCAGGGAGGTAAACAATGGAGAGCAACATGGAAGCGAGTCCGGCGGTGGCCAGTGTTCCATGTTCGGCACTTTTGAATGTAGAGTTGTTCCGCAAAGTGGCTGCGGAACGATTGTGTCGTTCACGGCAGACTCGAAGCCGCATTCACCTCCACGGCCGGCTTGCGCAGTGCACTGATCATTTCGGCGTCTGGCCTTTTGGTGCGCAATGAACAGTTTTCCGAACAGCTTCGCTTCAGTACGTAATATACGCCGCGACTGGCGTGATATTATGACTTAGGACACATAACGCTCAATGTCATCCTGTGCGGCAGGTAAAAGATGTGATGTTGACGCGGGTCCCCTTTTCCCACTGCAAGCCGATCGGAGCTGTTTTCAACCCGGGTCGCTTGCCGGGTCGTTTGACGTGTTTCGGTGCAGGTCAGTGAGCCTTTCCCACTGCCACCAAATGCCGTTTCTACAATAGGTTTTTTGGCCAGTGGCAAAGGGGCTAATTTGTACCAATAGTTGTAGTGCGTACCATTCTTAGAATCAACAGCATTATGTGATATATTATACAGTTTCATGTATGTTTCGCACATACTTCAGAAAATATCTTATTATAAGTGAAATGTTTTTTAAGTATTTAAGACAACCTGCAGCTGTGAATGAAACCTCGAAGTGCATAACCCAAGGATCCAGACTCAGCTGAGCATCGTCCCCTTCAGTATTTACTGCTGCTGCTGTTACAGCTTGTTTGCAGGTGTCTGTTTGTTAACAGTACTAAGTCTTGTCCCCCTTTCAAGCCTCGGTCATGTTGGGCAGCAAGCTCGACATCCTTTGTCCCTGCTGTTAACATAGTACAATCCATAAAAGTGATGAGCGCTGTGTTGCTGTTTAGACCTAGCCTCCCACAGCCGCTCCTCCCTCGTCTCCACCCAAACCACTGCCAACTGACGTTTCCTTGCCAAATGTACAATAAAACCGCACTGTGTGCCTTACGCACACACATTTTTGACAAGATGTACTTCTGATGTGAGCTACTTACATCTGAACACTTCTTTCTGATTTGTAATCCTGCTTTAATAATGATGGTTTGTGCTCGTGCAAATTTATTTTCTGTTTTTACAGACAGATTGTTTTGTGAAAAAGTAAAAAACAAAATTCTCAATAGAATTTTTTTTTTTCAATAGCATGTGAGCTGACTTGTAGAGCACTGAAAAACTCTTTTACTCTTTTATATTCTGCAAGGTGTTGACATAAAGTCAAGTTAAACCTCATCATTATTATATTATAATTATTATTATTAATAGTAGTAGTAGTATCATTGTTATTATTATTATTATTATTATTATTATTATTTCTGGGTTGTTGTTGTTTTTTTCTCCCCACTGTGACATTTCCCACATAACACTACACATTCTGTATTAGAGGAAAATACAGAACAACAGCCATCCACGTCCCACAGACAGATGCAGGGGTTCTACAAAAACAGCGACAGTTTCTATATCACAAGACCGCATCACAACAGAAACAAACACTTGAACTTGTGAATTTCCAGAATCCTTTGGGGCATCATTCATCTCAACAAATGAGTGTTTAATGACCATGAATGTGACTTTTACTTGGGGAACAGAGTTTGTTAGCCTCAGGGTGCTGTATGTGTGCTTTAAAATTAAGGCACAGAAAGAAAGGAGGAAAGGAAAGTAGAGACATAACGACAGTGAACCTGTTACCAAGCCAGCCGACCACAAGGAGGAAACCACAACGTATTACAGTTATTTAACCCTGAACACACACACACACACACACACACACACACACACACACACACACACACACACACACACACACACATGCACACGCACACGCACAAAACGGTAACGTATCAGTGAGGCATTGTGATAAGAGTTTTTTTTACAGTTTGTCTTAAATTATGTCCCTTAAAGCCACACTCAATGAAAACAAAACCAAAAAGTGTGTAAGCGTTGTGGTTATAAAATACAAAGTGTAAATTTAAAGACAGACAGGGCTGTTATACTACATATACTTCTTCTTCTGTTGTGTCAATGGCTTTTGTCTCGTCCGAGAGGGTTTTCAGCAGAAGAAAGAAATGTGTACATTAGTTGGGTCAGGGGACAAGTATTCATTAGGTGCAAAAGCAGTAGTCAAAGTTTCAGATCTAGATGATGTGCTTTATAATTATGGCACAAAAGCAACCAGTTTCCCAGTGGACTTCTGTTAAACTAAGCTAATCTGCGCTCCTGAAGGAAAAGTTAATGTAAATAACAGCAAGATTTTACCGTGGACAGACTTCATATCAGTGCTGTTATGATCAGCGAAGACCCCTATAGGGCTTTATACCGGAGTTAAAAACAATGAATCAGATGTCGACATATTTAAACCCAATTCATGGCGGCTGGTCACCCAACTTTCTCATGTCGAACCATCTTTGCCAGGCAACATTAGCATAACACAACACAATGAGCTTGGAGCCACCAAACCCTGTGCTCCAACGGGGTGGAGGAAGGGCCAGGGCCACAGCTGATCCACTTGTCAAGACTTGTTCTTATCTCTCGTAAATTTTCAGGTCACGAATACAATGGGGACAGTGCTCCCCGTGCGGGACCCCCATGAAAGGTAAACGACGGAGTTAATGTAGTACGAGTGGCAGATGGCAACAACGGCACAATTTTCTTCGGCCTTGGAAAGCCTTCCCACTCGCGCAATAAACTGCATCGCCTTCGCGATGGTGATGGTACGCCCTTTGTCTGTTGTCTTCTCCAGCTTTCTTGATTTTTTTTGAAATTCAGAGCATCTTCATCCATGACATCATTTTTCCTCTGAGACCCTTTTTCCCCTCAAGGCATCTCCGATGGAATGTTCAAGGACTAGGGCTCCTCTGATTGAGCACGAGGTGTGGTGCAGTTTGACTGAACAACAGGGCAATGCATTGATAGGCCACTTGCTGCTATTTTTTTCCTCACCAGCCACAATTTGGCTGCGTGGAAAGTCAAAAAAATATTTCTTTCAGATGCCCAAAGACGCCATGTTAGTGTTTCAAACTATTGCAAGCAACTTTTACTTTTACGCATTTTTAACCTTTATTCATTCTTATTGGTCATTTTTATTGAGGTTGGTTACAAAGAAAACCAGTTGTACTTAGACAGAGAACTATGCTGTTTTATGTATAGTTGTGTTTTGGTTGTACTTATACTTAGACAAAAAGTAATGAGCTGGCATCCTTGTGCCCTTATCACGTTTGTACAAAACTGGACTGCTGACTGCTCGGCAGGAAGCGTAACTTTAAAAACTACAGACAACTCGTGCACACAGCAATCTTTTGTTGCTTTGTGTGTAAACGTAGTTCCCACACCACCAGTTGATCCTAAGAGTCAACTACAACATCTTTTTGGAGTTGTCCGAATGATGCCATTGTTATTACGCTCCCTTCCAAGCCAACTCTGTATCCAGTTCCACGCTAGTGATTCTGTTCACGTGTAGTGTGGTGCGGTGCACAAAAGATTGTGTACTGCGCTGGGTAATCCGAATCCCAAAAATATAAATTAAAAAAGCAACTTGTGCTGCCAGCAGTTTAAAACACTCTTCCTTAATTCAAATTGTGCTGGCAACAATAAATGTGTTTGCAACAGTTGTCACCGTGTCCTTAACTGCGATGCCTCGTAACAAAATGAGGGGAAGATCTATGGAAGAAAGACCAATGCATCTGGAGGGATTTGTGATGAATGGGTAGAAAAGTAGACCTATTCAGGGCACTGCCCCCCTCCCCCAGCACACCATCACAATGCGGGACTCCCCCGAGTCCCTCTTGGGCCCTCCCCTGCGACACAGACACTCACATTAATGCACACACACTCTGGCCGGCCAGCCCCCTGAGGAACAGAGGAGGGAGGGAGGGTAGGTGGGTTTCCCCTGACTATTTAAGCAGATTCCAACAGATGGTCGAGGAACTTTCCTCCTGAGATCACACAGCTCACTTATCCAGCCTCCCTTACCTTAAAAACCCCACTTCTCCTCCTCCTCCGCCCTCCAAAACCATTCCTCTTTCTCCCCTTCCTCGTTCCAGCAAGTTCCAGGATCAGAAACCCTTCTTTTACACTATCCCCTTCCCCAAGTGCTGGACCAGACCCCCTCGCCCCTCCTGCGGGTCCTTGGCTGAGTCGAGGACGTTGGAGCAAACCATGCCCTCCGACTTTCTCACGCCGTTCCTCGAACTGGACGAGGAGTTTTGCAAGGTAAGAGTGTCAAAAAACAAATAACTTTTGAAATGGCTTGTCGTTCTTGTTCTTTAGCGGGAGTGCATGGCGGTGCATTCCCCCGGCTACTGGAAAGGCTATTTGACTGCATGATGCACACAAAGTTGAACTGTTTTTTAAAAAAAACTTTTTCCAGTTGTTGATGTGATTCATGATGAAATCATCAAATTAAATCTTTTTTACATTATGTTGTGTCACTTGTGAGGGTGAAAATAAAAAAGACATAACGCTTTGTAATTTACACTCAAACTATCAAAGTATCAATGTTTTTTAACCCATCAAACCCATTGTTTCAAACATGGTACCAAGGTAGTGGCCACTGAAAGAAATTGCTTGAAAAAAATATCCTAAATCTTTAAACCATGCTAAAATCTTGACAATAACTGAGTCATAATATTAAAAAGTACAGACTTTACTCTAATGTCTCTATTGACTCAATTTAAATCGACTAATTACAACCTCCAAATACTTGGAATTTCTGTCAACAACTGTCAACAGTTTACACTTCCAAGTGGAACTACACTCCTTTTCTTCTTTTTCTTTTACCACCTTCATGAATCTCGCCCATTTCTTTCACCGTGGCTCCACAGTCTCCTTTCAGCTCAACTCAGCCCTTGCCGTCACGCTCCAGTGCTCTAGGAATGCTAGAGAGCTCACATCCATTCTTCTCTTTTTTCCTTTTGTTGTGACAGAATTTCCGTGGCCTGGAGGCAACAGATGGCTCAGGTCCTCACTCCCAGCAGCAGCAGCAGCAGCAGCAGCAGCAGCACACTCTCAGGGTGCTGGGCTTCCGGCGTCGACACTCCCTCTGCCCTGTCACCCTCCCCAACTCTAAGTTCAATGGCGGCAGCTCCGAGTCCAATGACTCGTCCTGCTGCTGGGGGCTGGACTCGACCTCCTCCATCCACCCAGAGCAGCAGCAGCAGCAGCAGCAATGGAACCAAGAGGGCCGCCTGCCGCGCTCCTCCCTCAGCCACATCCCGTTCCGGGTTGACCGCTCGGTCAGCATGATTGAGGGCAGCCTGGGCCGCCAGGAGAGCAGCCTCTCGCCGCCATTGCTCGTGTCCCCCCCGCCGGGCCTCGGCTCACCCTCTTCTGTCTCCCCCTCCCCGACCTCTGGCTGCTCCTCCTCGCCGCCACACATCTCCACCCGCTACAAGACGGAGCTCTGCCGCACGTATGAGGAGAGCGGCACCTGCAAGTACGGCGCCAAGTGCCAATTTGCCCACGGCGTGGACGAGTTGCGGGGCCTCAACCGCCACCCCAAGTACAAGACAGAGCCCTGCCGCACCTTCCACACCATTGGCTTCTGCCCGTACGGCGCCCGCTGCCACTTTATCCACAACGCCGACGAGATCTCGGGTGGCTCCCCCACCACTACCTCTGTTGCTCCTGCGGCCCAGAAGCAGCAGAAGCTGAGGCCTCCGCTGCTCCGCCACAGCCTGAGCTTTGCCGGGTTCTCCTCGGCCGGCCGGAGCTTCCCGCCGCTGGAAGAGTCCCAGCAGGGGACGCCACCCTCGTCACTGCTCTTCGCCCGTGCCTCCTCTGTCTCCTCTTCCCCACCCTCCACTGGTAGCCCCGAGCTCCTCTCCCCGCTCTTTCCCGAGCCGTGTGCCCTTAAGCACTACCCGTACCCTTTCTCCGGCATACCTGACCTGGCCGGGGACGATCTGGCCCTGCACTTCCGCGCCGTGACGGATTCGGCCCGCTGCCTTGCCTCCAAGGGTGCCAACCTCACCTCCAGCCTCCTCCCCCCACCGCCACCACTGGTGCTGACCACCACCACCACCACCGTCAACCCCCCGCCAGGGCTGCAGCGGTGCTCCTCGGCCGACTCCCTCTCGGAGGAGGGCTACACCTCCTCCTGCTCCCTCAGCTCTTCCTCCTCTGGCGGTGCCGAGTCGCCCAGCTTCGAGGGCCGACGTCTACCCATCTTCAGTCGCCTGTCTGTGTCAGACGAGTAGGGGGCCAGAGTTTTACTGTGGGGCTGGAGGTAACAGGGGGACAGATGGTCTGGGGAAAAAAACGTTAGAGCCATTTGTAGACACGTGAGAGAGAAAGACTGAGATGAGCTGAGTTGAAAAACAGGCTTCCAGTCCTCCATGTTTCCAGCCAAGTAAACGTAAACCCAACTTTGTGCATATTGCATCACATCCTAGCAGCTGTAGCGCTGCTCAGTGTTTGTCGAGTTTTAGCTGACCTCTTTTATGTTCTATTGTGATTTTTTGTTTTACTTTATTTTAAGCCATTTGTACTGCTGTATACTGTTGTATACCCATTCCTGAGGAATAGTAGCTTGAAGATACTTCATTGAGCTCATTCAACTGAGTGGGAACATTCTGTACCCCCCGATTGCTCCGCCACTGGTGTACTGTCCACTTTCAAGTGTACATGTTCTCATATATATATATATATATATATATATGTATATATATATATATATATATATATATATATATATATATGTATATATATATATATATATATATATATATATATATATATATATATATATATATTTATACACATGTATATATATATATATGTAAAGTGTGTATGTGTATATAGATAAATAGATAGATAGATACACACATTATTATTATCATTATTATTATTATTATTATTTACATGTCTCACAAAAGGTTCCAGTCATGCAAGCCTGCAGCAGTTTTCTAGTCACGTGTTGGGCTAGCTGACTGAAAGGAAAAAAAACATTCTTGCCTATGCACAAGAAGCTTGAATAGCTGTGTGCTGTCACCAATTGATAACTGATTGGTTGTATAACCTTGGCCACTTGATTGTATTTGTCAGCCTATTTAAACTGCCCTGATAACGACAACGACAACACTGCACAAAGTAGGCACATACTGAGTCTCTAGTTGCCAAAGTTAGTTTTAGATTTCCCCAGCTAACCTCCTGTTAACACCTAGCTTAGCCAATTACACCTTAATATGTTTATAGATCTATTTATTGTAATAATTTCTGCGAGAGGTGATTGTGTTTACAACCTTTGGATAATATAAATGTCAGAGAAATCACGCTTTCCTTATGCATCCATGATGTCTGTCTGCTTTTCACACTATCCAGTGGCTTTAAGGAGGCTTGTGGAGAGGAGGGGACAGGAAAGGAGGGGGAAAACATTTTGGCATTCCACGTGTATGTTGCCTTATTGGCTAATGGGCCTGGCTGAAATCAAAAGCTCACTATTTTCAAGTCAACAGCAGCTGGTCAGTTGGAGCTGTTGGCTTGAGTAAGAAAAAGTGAGCTTGTTCCCCTCTCTGCAAAGCCTTTACAGCTGGAATTGTTTTTTTTTTGTTTGTTTTGTTTTGTTTTTGCTGCTGTTTTTCAATGACAAAGTAAAAGCATTGAGAAGGGTCAAGACAAGTGCTCGTGCCTGAACATTGGAGCAAAAATGAGCACACTTTGACCATCAGTTTTTGTGTATTAACGCCTACACTGCATCTCGAGAGTCTCTGGAAAACTCCCATGTTATCTTTTTCTCTTGTTAAGCCAACAAACAGGTGAAAAGGGGACCTTTGTTTATTGTTGATTTTATCTATCAGTGTTGACATAGTGACAATGTGTTTGTTGCACGCTAGCTCACTTTTGCTAGCTATCTCAATAACCGCCCTAGCGGCAGGTTAAAATCAAGCAAGTTCAGGTGAAACTACGCAAGATTCCTTTGTTGTTGTCATGAAGTTGACTTAACCTGTGCTGTAGACGTTATGTGTATATGTTATATTATTACCATGACCTGATGATGTAAGCTTTTCATTTTGGTAACTTTGTTAACTTAAAGTCCTATTTATTTTCTTTTTCAAAAGCAAACCCTATATTGTGTTTTTGAATCTTTTTTATTTCACATAATTTAAGTACATTTATTGTTTACATTCCATTGGGTTGTTGATATCTTAGCTTTTTATCTTAATATATTTGTCCATCTTGATTTCAAAATAAAGGTTTTCCAAAAAAAATTAAGAGGAGAGTTTACTTTTCATTACCTCTTCTCACTATTGGAACTTTTCCATTGCTTTATGAATAAGGGGATATTTGTATTACTGAGGAGCCAAAAAAATAAGGAGATGGCAGCTTAGTGCAGCATGTTTTCTACTACACAGTTCCCTTTATTCCAACTGTGATGAAATAGGCTCTGTTGACAACAATGGACCACTATTACTATCATATACTCTATAGAAATATTGTCTTAAGTCCTTTATTCATAGCCTTTTTTATGATTTTTGTTTTATACGGGTTCTAAATCAAAAAATGGTCTCAGATTGACAGGGTCCGACCATTTCATTGTGAAACTCTCAACCTCAACGGATTGCAACATGTTGAAACTCAAAACTGGGATGCGATGGAATAACAACAAGTATTACAAATGGGCAACCTTTTATGTGTCGGGGGGCTTCATTGGCCTTTTGCGATCATCTGTGTCAAACAGCCACAAAGAGAACAAAAGACTGTTTCTCTTACTTACATTTCAGGGATCTTTCAACCATTCCCTTTGTGTGTGTGTGTGTGTGTGTGTGTGCGCGCGCGCGCGCGTGTGTGTGGGGGGAGCGACCCATCTAGCAGCCCCGTCTGAACAGACCAATTTAGAGTGAGTGACACCGAGGAGAATGTTTGGGCAACAGATGCTGGAACAAAGACTCCCCGGAACACAATGGGACTGAAGTGATACTTGTGACTGATTTCCATCCATTCACTCAAAATGGAGCAGAGCAGAAGTTGACACACCCTCCTGTGTGTGTGTGTGTGTGTGTGTGTGTTGCATAGTAAATACATTTGTTTAAAAAAAATCAGTAAATTCTCCTCCAGGAATAATACACATAACTATTTGTCAATATTCTTGGTATAATTATATCCTAATATAGCAGCAGCTCACCATTTACAGCTATGGTACGATGTTAATAATTTAGAGACAGCGATAAGTATAAAAAAGTGTGTGTGTGTGTGTGTGTGTGTGTGTGTGTGTGTGTGTGTGTGTGTGTGTGTGTGTTGGCATTCTCCTGAGCACAGGCTGAGGATTTCCTTCTGGTAAATGAATACCAGTAGGGTGAAGCAGGAGCAGACTCCCACAACCCCCACGGCCACTCACCATTCAATCCCCACTATGGCAGTGTGTGTGTGTGTGTGTGTGTGTGTGTGTGTGTGTGTGTGTGTGTGTGTGTGTATCTGGAAGATCTTAAAAAAAAAAAGGCCAAGGGCCATCACTGTGCAGCCCCTCCGGCTCCTCCCCCTCCCCCTGGGCCATAGGCCCTTTGTACTGCCCTGCTTTCACTTTTCAGCCTCAACATCTGTATGCTAATGTTCTTGAATTGGAATGGACCGGAATCATCCTGGGAGAGAGGGTGAGGGGTAGCTTCCCTGCTTCCCTGTGTGTGTGTGTGTGTGTGTGTGTGTGTGTGTGTGTGTGTGTGTGTGTGTGTGTGTGTGTGTGTGTGTGTGGATAGAGGGGGTTGTGGATGAAGCGGGTTTGGGAGAGCCCAGCAGCAGCAGGAAAGGTTTTGTGGAGGGTTTTAAAACTCAGGGAGCGAAGGGAATGAAAAAGAATTATTGATTAATAGGTGGTTCAGCCTGGAACAAGTGGGTGTGAGGTTTTGAAGGCCGTGTGTGTGTGTGTGTGTGTGTGTGTGTGTGTGTGTGTGTGTGTGAGTTTGTGGATTAAGCAGCATCAAGAGCAGAGTTGTGTTCATTTTGCTGATATGCAAAAGATGAAAGAATAAAAAAAATCTACTCTCATGGAAGTTTTTAAAACATGTCATCGCTGCCACTTACAGAAGTTGAAAGAAGCTGAAAAGTGGATTTTAAGATAAATTAAGATAAAACTAAATTTGAAAAGTGGTGTTCCATTGGTTAAGGCCTCTGGGAATGTCATGTATCTGTAATAATTCGTAAAGGGTGGATTGTACATTTTTCACTTTTCCATCCTGAAAAATCATTCTGTCAGATGTTTCTGCTGACAAAAAAAGCAAGCAGAGTTGTCTAATATATTTATTGTCTGAAGTCAAACACAAATGTAGTCATATCTGGGCATATCAATAAAATACTAAGTAAATCTATCTACATCTATTTATAATCTTGATTTTATTAATAAAACTACTCACTGCTTTGGAAAATGTGTCAATCATTCTTAACATTATTATCAATATAATTTGATTTTGCTTTTTGGCTATCTATAGAAGTTCTTTGGCCTTTTCATTATTGTAAGTTTTATTTATTTTACATACTGTTGGTCAATTTTATATGTACTCTCTGCATTATTGCAAATGAGGGACGGCATCAATAATCCTTCCGAAAACTTAAAATGAGGGTTGATTAATTTAAAAAGGTTGCTACTAAGAACAGAAATGTTAAAAACTTTAGAGCATTGTTGTCTTACAATTGAATTTACATGTAAATCAGCCTTGCTCAGCTCGTAGTAAATGGAATGTGGCGCAATCTAGAGGCCGCTGGTGGATGTGGAGCAATGGTGGCAGCAAATAGCATATAGTGGGGGAAAAAGAATATAATATAGTGTCGGGGCGACATGGTGGCACAGTGGCCTCACAGCAAGAAGGTTGTGGGTTCGATTCCGGGCCTGGGACCTTTCTGTGTGGAGTTTGCATGTTCTCCCTGTGTCTGCGTGGGTTCTCTCCGGGTTCCCACAGTCCAAAAACATGCATGTCAGGTCAATTGAACACTCTAAATTGTCCGTAGGTGTGCATGTGAGTGTGAATGGTTTGGTTTGTCTCTATGTGGCCCTGCGATGAACTGGTGACTTGTCCAGGGTGTCACCCTGCCTTCGCCCTAAGACAGCTGGGATAGGCTGCAGCAGACCCCCGTGACCCTGAGCTCGGGACTAAGCGGGTATGGAAGATGAATGAATGAATGAATATAGTGTCGTCTAGTGGACGTTTGAAATATTGCACTCATCCATGAGGTTATTCTGTCCTGAACACAATTATTCATCAAGCACGCAGCTATTCATGAACTGAATAATTATTATTATTCAGTTCATGAATAATAATAATAATAATAATAATAATAATAATAATAATAATAATAATAATGCCCTGCGATGAACTGGCGACTTGTCCAGGGTGTCACCCTGCCTTCGCCCTAAGACAGCTGGGATGGGCTTCAGCAGACCCCCGTGACCCTGAATAGGAATAAGCAGTGTTTTTGTCACCCCCATGTGTCCCAACCATGGGTGGTCATGAGGACAGCACCTGCAAACGATAGGCCATAGGCACGACAACCTGGTAAGTTGTACTCCAGTTTGGATCCTCCTCTGAAGGATCATTAACCCAATGACACATCAACAGGCCATCATTATAAACATACGCGGCTTTCTTCATCTTGGTTTCTGCTTCCACCTGGCTGAGAACAGAAGAATGACATTTTGAAAGCGTGCTATCACATCACCTTGCTGTGCTGCAATGAATTCCTCTCGGGTGGCTGGCAGGTTCATAACCTCTGAACTGGAAGAGGATGATGCAGCATCAGAAGGTTTGGTTTTAACCTTACTTTCAGACTCAGCTACCACAGCATCAGGATCCTGCTCAATAACCATGAAAGAGTCAGACAAGTCAACACCATATTTCTTTGACTGGGCTCGGGTTACCGCAAAAGCAAGAAAGATATCACATTTCTGGGCTGTGTAGTCAGATTCTAGGTCAGATTGGGTACCTGCTATACCTCAGGGGCTGGCACAACTTTGTCTCCTGCTATGTCATTGCCAAGAATGAAATCAATACCTTTAATGGGCAAGGCAGGAAGAACAGCCACTTTAAATAATCCGCTGACCAGGGGAGACTGAAGATGAATGTTGTGCAGAGGAGCAAGTACAAAGCCCATTTCAACACCCCGAACAACCGCACTTGAGCGGCATGAAGATTTGGACGTTAAAGGCAAGATGCCCTCTAGGATAATGGACTGGGCACCTCCTGAATCCCTAAGGATGGTTACCAACTTTTGATCGTTTGGATCCCCTGTTAGTGAAACAAAGCCCTCTGAAATGAAGAGTTTAAAACAGGGATCAGGTTCAACGTCTTCAGCATCATCTTGTGACATCCTAGTGACTGGAGGGGAAACAGTCTCAACCAGACCCATGCCTTTTGGTTGTGAGAAATTGGATGGAAATTGTTGTTTACGCTTGAAAGTAAAACAATCAGCAATAACATGACCCTTCCTATGACAGTAGAAGCATTCTCGAGTGTCAGAAGGGGACTGTGGTCCCTTAGCCTTTTCAAAAGGAGGGTGGCCAGAATCAGGTCTCATGGAGCGAGATATTGAGACCCTGTCAGAGCGGGAAGGTGACATTTTGGATTGCGTCTGCGCAATCCAAAATGGCGACACCCTGTCAGTAGTAAACAAACTTTACCTGACTATTTTGCAGAATTACATATATTTATAAAATAGATTAAAACGATAAGAGATAAGAAGCCTGGAGGACGAGGAGAGCTTAGCCGATCTGGAAAAATATCTAGACGACATCTTCGACCGAAGAGTTATGGGGAAGACGGGCAAGACGCCAACGCCAACGTCAACGCCGTCTTCCAAGCGAAGCCGTCCCGAAGACTCCCCCGGAACAATTTCACCACCCGGCAATTCCTCGATTGACATATTATTGTCGATCGAACAAAGGCTCTCCAGCGTTGATGCCAGATTAAACTTAATGGAAACACTCCACAAGGAATTCCAGGCGATGCGCGAGTCGCTGGAATTCAGCCAGCAACAGGTTGTCTCACTAGCCGCAGAAAATAAGGAGCTGCGAGGGTCGGTTAAATCTCTCACTGAGGGAATGAGCCAACTCTCTAAAGACAATAAATACTTAAAAGAAACAGTCCTAGACCTCCAGGCGCGCAGCATGAGGGACAACCTGGTGTTCTCAGGGATCCCCGAAAAGGCGGAAGAAGACCCGGAGAAGACGGTAGCGGACTTCTTAACGAAGCTTCCTACGGAGACCGTCAAGAACATCACCTTCCACCGGGTACATCGTCTTGGAGGGAAGAAACCTGACAGCCGCCGGCCGAGACCCATTGTGGTAAAATTTGAACACTTCAAGCAAAAAATGCTGGTAAAGAGCCGAGGACGGGAACTTCGCGGAACCGACTTTGGAGTGAACGATCAATTTCCAAAGGAGATTCTGGATCGACGAAGAGTCCTCTTCCCGATCCGGAAAAGGTTCCTCGCTGAAGGCTCTAAAGCGGTTGTCGCGGTAGACAAGTCAACTCCGTGGTTGTACTAACCGTTCTCTCCACAGGCTTCAAGACAACAGGTAATATCGTATTAACGCAGCTTATGCCAATATTGTTGTCAATGATAATCACGTAAGCGCCATTTCAGTTAAAGTATGACTTTTCTGCATCGAACTGATTCTCCCCCCTCAATATCCCTCCCCTCAAACTGCACTAATGTCTCTTCCTCACTTCTTTTCTCTCTGGTAACAATGTTCACCGTGACAGATTGCAACGATGTTTGTTTACATTGGCAGTTGTACGCGCGCACGCACGCACGCACACACACACACGTAACACACACACTAACACATACACCACTCTAGGTCTATATAGTAAACATGACCTCCCTTAAGTTCGTCACTTGGAATGTGCGGGGTATAGGTACCAGGGACAAAAAATTTAAAATTCTCAACCATTTGAATTTTCTTGAAGCCGACATTGCCCTACTACAGGAAACTCACTTAACAAACACTACAGCACATAATCTAAAATCGACCCTTTTTCCAAACATCTACTCGGCGAGTTACAACTCGAAGCAGAGAGGTGTGGCTATCTTGATCAATAAGAGACTTAATTTCATTATAAATAGTACAATATCTGACCCTAATGGAAGATATATAATAATCAACACTAACATTGACAATAAAGATTACTGTATTGCTAGTATTTATGGCCCAAACGTGGATGATCCCTCTTTCTACCATGCCTTTTTCTTGTCACTCTCTGCACATGTAAACGCAACACTCATAGTAGGGGGTGACTTCAACCTAGTGTTAAACTCTGATATTGATAGATCCAACACCTCAGCTAGCCAACGACACTCATTAGCTGCAGACACATTAAAACAGTATATGAGTGATTTTGGTTTATCAGACCCTTGGCGTTCAAACCACCCAACTCACAGAGAGTACACCTTTTTCTCTTCTGTTCACCACTCATACTCACGCTTGGACTACTTTATCACCAGCAACTCACTCTTGGCAGATATCCGGGAAGCCCGGATCCACTCCATCACTATTAGTGATCATGCACCTGCCTCTATCTCCGTCTCTACAAAGGCACCTAGAGCACCAATCTGGAATTGGAGGCTGAACACGTCATTACTCATAGACTCAGATTTTATAAAATACTTTAATAGGGAGTGGACAATATTCCTACAAATTAACGACTTGCATGAAACTCCTGTACATGTTCTATGGGAAACAGCTAAAGCAGTAATGCGGGGCAAAATAATATCTTACTCATGCCACAAAAAAAAAAAAGGAATTAGCTCTGGAGTCTGAATTAGTTAATAATATTAAAACATTAGAATCTTCATATGCCATCCAACAGGAAGAAGACGTATGGAAAGAGTTATGCAAACTAAAAACGGAATTAGCCAAACTGACAGATAAAAAAACCAAGTTCCAAATGCAAAGATTACGCCTTGAAAACTTTGAATGCAATAATAACTCTAGCAAATTCTTAGCGAACCAGCTAAAGTCAAACAGAGAAAAAGCAACAATCTCCTCCATCAAAAACCTGGATGGCAAACTGACCCATAACCCACAAGAAATTAACCAATGCTTCAGAGATTTCTACAAAAAATTATATTCCTCCGATAATAATCCTTCAGAAGCCTCAATAGATAACTTTCTTAATAGTATTGTGCTCCCTAAATTAAATCAGGAACAGGCTACTACAATGGACGCAGATCTCACTCAGGAGGAATTTGAAGAAGCCTTGGCACAAATGCCAGTAAATAATGCCCCAGGACCTGATGGCTTCCCAGTAGAATTTTATAAGGCACTTTGGCCTACTATTGGTCCGACCTATAATAGAATGGCTAGAGAGATCCTAAATACTGGACTTCTCCCATCAAACATGAATTCTGCTAACATTAGCCTCATACTCAAACCGGACAAAGACCCATCGCTTCCGACTAGCTACCGACCAATATCATTAATCAATACCGATCTTAAAATTATTTGTAAAGCAATAGCTAGACGACTAGAAAAAATTACTCCATATATAATCCATCCTGACCAAACAGGGTTTTATTAAAGGTAGAGATTCAACCTCCAACGTACGTAGATTTATCAATCTGATAGATTATACTAACGACAACAATCTACAAACAACAATTGTTTCGCTAGATGCAGAAAAAGCATTTGACAGGGTGAATTGGAGTTTCTTATTCTCAACACTACAAAAATTTGGTTTCGGGAATTCATTTATATCCTGGATACGAACATTATATAGCTCTCCGTGCGCCTCAGTCAGAACGAACAGCCAGACCTCTCAAAGGTTTAATCTGCAACGAGGAACCAGACAGGGCTGTCCTCTCTCCCCTTCACTATTTGCAATGTTCATAGAACCTCTGGCAGCTGCAATTCGGCAAAATGATAATATCAAAGGAGTCCAAACTTCAACATCTGACCATAAAATAAGCTTATATGCCGATGACGTATTGTTATTTCTTCAAAATACACAATCCTCACTTACTGAAGTTATCAGCCTTATTGACAATTTCTCTTGTATTTCAGACTATTCAATAAATTGGGCAAAATCCACGGTGCTACCGCTTAATTGTAAATTTAAACGAACCACTCTAGCACCATTGCAAGCCGGTAACATACGATACTTAGGTATCAACTTCTCTCCCAACCTATCAGACTTAATACAACTCAATTTCATCCCGCTATTAAAGAAAATAGAAAATGATCTAATCCGATGGAGAAACTTACCCATATCTCTTTTAGAGAAAGTTGCAACAGTAAAAATGATGGTTTTACCGAAACTAAACTACCTTTTCTCAATCATTCCCTATCAACCCCCTGCTCAGTGGTTTAAAACCCTGAACTCAAACGTCACAATATTTCTATGGAAAAACAAACCACCCCGTATCAGTCTGAAGACGCTTCAAAAAGCGAAAGATGCTGGGGGACTAGAATTGCCAAACTTTTATTACTACTATATTGCCAACAGAATAAAATATATTCATAAGTGGTTCAACCCTAGCCCACATGATGTATCCTGGCATGTCATAGAACAAGCCTATTGTGGTGATATTCAGTTAGCAGACTTGCCATTTATCAGCACACCAAAACACCACAGCTGCATGAAAAGCGTTAATATAAGTCACTCTCTGACGGCTTGGATGGAATTTCTGAAAATCACAGGTTCTTCCCTTCTCCCGTGCGGTCGTATGCCCATCTGGAACAATCCTGATTTACTACAAAATAAAAAAGCACTTAACTTCACACATTGGGCAGATAAAGGTATAACTCACGTAAAACACATAAGAGAGAATAATAATTTTAGACCATTTCAAGAGCTTGTGATACAGTTTGGAATTAACAGTAGTTGTTACTTAGAATACATGCCAATTAAGTCCATAATTAAGAAAAAATTCAAACTTGAACAAACACACATGGAGGTCTCTCCGGCTGTACAGTCGGTCCTTAATTTCTCACCTCCTAAACTACTTTCCAAGATATATAAAATCCTTACAAACATAGATCGCACTATTTCTATCCCCATTGTTAAGTGGGAAAGAGACCTGTCTCTCCAGCCCCACTCTAATTTCTGGAGAACAATCTGCCTGAACACCTTTTCACTGATAAAACAACCTAATCTACAATTAATACATTTTAAAGTACTCCACAGGATCCACTACACCGGACAGCGGATGTTTCAGATGGGCATGACCGCCACTCAAACCTGCTCACACTGCACAGTTAATGTTCCAGATAATTACCTACACGCTGTATGGCATTGCACACCAGTAAATAAATTCTGGCACATAGTATGCAATGATCTATCAGCACAGGTCGGTTACACCATCACAGCCACTCCTTCTTTTTGTCTCTTAGGAGACCTTAGTGATATCACCTCAGATAAGGCAGAATCTCGCATGCTGATCACCTCCTTATCTATCGCTAAGAAAACAATCCTCATAAACTGGAAAACAAAGCAACACCTGCACATTGCACAATATAGGAACTTACTGTTAGACCACACCTCCTTGGTAGGAATGTCTGCTTCATCCTATAACTAAGTAATAAACAATCAATAGCTGAGGCTGCTGGTTGATGTGGGCGGCCGTGGTCGTGCTGCCGCGGGCCGGGTGCGGTCTGAGGGGGGGGGTTGGGCGTGGGGTGCTCGGCTGCTTTGCGGGTTGGTGGGGGGTCGGGGGTTGGGTGCCCCGGCGGGGGACGTCTTCCACGCGGGAGGCTGGGCCTGGTGGTTGGGGGGTGGTGCCACGGGGTGGGGGGCGGCGGCTAGGGTGGGTGGGCGGCGGTCCCTGGCTCTGGGCCGGGGGCCCTCCTGTTGGTGGGGGGGCTGGTCCGTCCCTGTGTCTGGGAACTGGCGCTGGATCGTACGCGGTGGGGTCACATGCCTGGGGTGGGGCTGCGCGGCCGGCGGCTACCGCTCCTGTGTGCCCAGGTGGTGCCTTCTGCCCCACCTTCGCCCTCCGTCTCCCTGGTCGCTGCCGCTGCCCCGGGGCCCTCGGGCGGTGGGGGGTGGCCCCCCTTTGGCTCCTGGATCCCTGTGGTGTCCCCGGCGATGTCGCTGAGGGGGCGCCCTAACCGGGAGTCCCCCCTGGTCACATAATGGGTGTATTTATTTATTTTATTTTATTTTATTATTTTTTTTAATTATTTTTTATTATTATTATTATTTTTTTATATATATATATATACATATATATATTTTTTTATTTTCTTTTAATTTAATTAATTAATTAATTTATTTATTTATTTATTTATTTTTTATTTTTTTATTTTTTTCCTTCTGTTTTGGGGATTTGTGTCTTGGGGGGTCGCTGCCCGGCCTTCTGGCCGGGCGCCGCGGGGGACTCGATATGGGCGGCGACCGGGTCCCTGGTGGGCCTCCCCCCGGTGCGGTCTCCTCGCCCTTGCATGGGGCACCGACTGCACCCTCGTTGGCGAGGACCTGGCCCCCACGCAGCCAACGACCCACTGACATTATCACTAGGGCTTTGGATGAGGGTCTCCATCGGCCGGCCACCGCTCCATCCGAGACCCTCTCCAATTTTACCATAGTCCAACACACCAGCAAGTGCACATATACACACACTGACACTCCTACACACAGTGGGGACGGCCTGCTAGTGGGGGCTGGACCCGACATCTTTCCCACCCTGGATGGGCCCTGTGCAGTCCGGTGCCCCCGAGGTGCGAGACCGGCTGGGCTTATGGGGACCTTGCCACTTGTGGCGGGGTCCCCCTTCCCCCAATCCCGGGACCGGGCCGCTGCCCGGGTGGTCCCCCTGCGCCGCTCGGGGGCGGGTGGGCGGCGACGACCCGAGACACGGGGGTCTGACAATGGTGGGCGGGGGTCCACGGATTGATTATTTAATTTTATCTTTTTAATTATTTATCTTCTTCTTTTACAGGGCACAGGGGGAACCAGGGGGGACTCTCGCTCGGGGGCCCGCTTTGCCGGCGTTGGGGGCGGGGGTGCGGCTGTGGCCCCGGGGGGCCGGGGGGCCGGGGGGGCTGTCCCCTGGCGCCTGGGGGTCCCGGGGCGGTGGGAGTGGCTGGGGGGTGTGGGGGGTGGAGGGGGCCGGTTGATGCGCCATACTGGGTCCGTAGGGGGGGGGCCTCTGGGTGCCCGGGCCTGCCTTGGGTACCGATCCTCCCGGTGGGTGAAGGGGCTGGGTCCTGTCATGGGGATGAGTCTGGTCTCGCTTGCCCTGGGGGGCCCCCGTCCAGGGGCCGGGCTCTGCTGCCTGTCCGCCCTGGGTGGTGTCCCTTCTCCTTGGGGTATCTGCCTCCCTGTCATCCTGCCCTTGCTCCTCGTGGGGCAGGTGCCCTCTGGCCCGGGGGCCTGCTGCTCCGGGCCTCTTCCTGGCCGGCTTTGCGGTGGGTATGCCGTGTCCGGGGCCCCCCCCCCGGCTCGTCACTGGCGTGGGGCGGTTGCGGCCTCGGAGACCGCACTAATTGGCAGCCTACTTCCAGTGACGTACTTTAACACACCCACCCCCACATTCAGGTACACACACCACCACATCCATACAGACACCACCACATCCATACACACACACACACACACACACACGCACACACACACGTATACACAGATGCAAACATGCACACACACACAAGTATACACACATGCAAATATACACACACACGCACACACACACACAAATATACACAAGCGCGGGTACACTGTTGTACACTATTGCATAGCTTATTGTCTTATTGATCCATGAGTAGATTATTATCATCGTTATTATTACTATCAACATTATTATTATTATTATTATTATTATTATTACTATTATTATTATTATTACTATTAACGTTGCTATTATTATCATCGCTATTATTATTAACATCACTGTATGAACTCGCATGTATGTTTGTATGGGTATATATGCACTATCTGACAGTTAGCTATGCATATTTACGATCTGTTTTGTTCTCTTTTAACACAATTGTATATTGTTGCCAGTTGCCTCCTCTACTCCTCTCTCTCTATCCCTCTCATCATCTCATCACCCCCCCCCCCCACACACACACACACACTCATTTCCCCTCTCTACTCACCCCCCTATCTATCCCCCTCAGTCCGGTCATGGCCAGAATGTCACCAAGAATATTATAATAAAACCACTGAAGAGGTAGCTCCTGAAACCACCCACGTGGCTCACACTCTCAAGATCTACCTCTGAGAATAAAATCTGTCAGCCATCATAGACATTCAGAGACACTTCTGCTTGTCATTATGGCCAGACCGGACAAGAAAAAAAAAAAAAAAACATTTTTATGTGTTAAAACAAACTCACCAGCTAAGACAGCTGCTTTAGACAAGGTAGTCACCTGTTGTGGAAAAGAGCAAAGCTACCGATGCAGAAATGCTGAGTAAATAAGTAATTTAATGAACATGAAATAAATGATCGGATATCCGAGGCACAAACAAAGTACAACCAACAGAACAGATGCAACAGGTGCAACAGCTCGAATGAATGCCAGTGCAAGTGCAAAGAGAGAAGGAAGAAGAAGGTCTTTTATGCAGTGGACCGGGAGGGGACGAGATAAGGAAGAAGGAGGGGAGGATGAGAGGAGACAAAACAACGAATACCTCACCCTGGCGGGCCACGAGGAGAATGTCTCCAACGAATACCTCACCCTGGCGGGCCACGAGGAGAATGTCTCCAGAAGGTTATACAGTGAAACTAACAGATTACACAGGAGGACAAGAATACTTATTTTCCATTATACACCTTTTGTTCGTTTTTAGATCACCATCTTTTCAGGCAGAGCATTCTTAAAGTCTTC
Source organism: Nelusetta ayraudi (assembly GCF_046127955.1). Classification (NCBI taxonomy): domain Eukaryota; kingdom Metazoa; phylum Chordata; class Actinopteri; order Tetraodontiformes; family Monacanthidae; genus Nelusetta; species Nelusetta ayraudi. The sequence continues at coordinate 3,829,792 of NW_027466098.1, forward strand.
CAACAATATCAGCTCACGAAGGGATTCAAAACTATTCTTGACATCATCATTTGTCAAAAAGAACCCCCTTTTCTATTGCAAATTCGACGAAGGTTTGACCACTTGTCTTTTTTTGATTCCTACATTTTTGGCTGTAAGCTTCTGGCACAAGCTCATCGGCACGCAAAATTGACTCTTTCAGCACATCATATTTCAAGCTATTTTCTAAGGAAAGAGATGACACAACTTCCTGGGCTTTACCAACCAGCTTGCATTGAAGGAGAATAGGCCACGTGTCTTTCGGCCATTTTAGTGCAGTTGCAATTCTTTCGAATGCACTGAAATAAGAATCAACCTCCATCTTTCAAAACGTTGGCACCAGGGCAATATTTTTACTGACATCAAAGCTTTGTTTGTGGAAAACTGTTTGTGAAGGTGCCGAAGTCTCAGCGGTGCGTGTCATCATTTGCGTAGAGGAGATCCTCATGGCCTCTACCTCAAGCTGCCGCAACTTCACTTCTTTTTCAGCCTCAATCTCTAACCTGCGAACCTGCAATTTAAAGTCATAATCTGCTTTGCGCATGCTCTCCTTTTCCTGTGCCTCTAGCTGAAGGCGGGCTAAACGAACCTTCAACTTGGCATCGCCACTAAATCCATGAATCTCTGGAGAGAGAGGCTCAAAGCGAGGCAACGTTGCAGGAGGACCCTCACGGACAGCCTTTGCCCCCCTTCATCATCCCGAACCGAGGAAGAACTTGGCCCAACTACAGAAAATACCCCTGGAGAAACCTAAGCCATAGGCTGAACAGAGTCAAAAGGGTCCGTAAGGATCCCCAAATCCATTAGCTTCTCTAGGATTTTGATTTGCTTTTTAACACCATACTTTTGCACAGTAATATTAAAGTGAGCTGCAATACATAGCAAATCATCCTTGCGACAGGAATCATGTTTTTCAAAACTGGGGTCATCAATGAAATTCTGCATGCTTACTCTCAATGCCACAACCACATCAACTCGTCCATTTTGATTGTCAGCTCTGGGAAAAGGAATCCCGAACGAGCCCCCAATTGTGTTACGTCCACCTGGTGAACCCAGTTGGTGGACAAACACGAGACAATCAGAAAATCAAACGAGTGTCAATGAAAGTGAACAAAGGATTTATTGTGATAAACGAACACAAGGTGGGGGAGGACGGGGCAGGGTGACTGTGCCAAAATAAATGAAATCACTATAACAAAAGTAGGCCTGCCTGGCTGAACTCTAAAGAAAAACAAACAAACAAGATGCCTCACCGGCTTATCTAAAAAAAAAAAGAAAAGGTCTCTAAAGTGTGGCACAACCAATACTACATGCGTGCAAAGTGTATAGGGTACCCCAACTTACCTACTCCCTCAAACCTCCCACCACAAATCAGACAAATAAAAACCATGTGTCTGAGCAAACAAACAAACAGCAGGAGCAAGAGAGCTTGAAGGCCGCAGACCTCCTCCTCCATTTCATCAGGTAGCCTCGGTCTTGATAGGCCAGCTCGAAAGACAGGAGGCCAATAAGAGGCGTGGTGCTGCCGCAAGCAAGCACCTGAAAGAAAAGGAAAAACACAAAGGGGAGGGGGGAGGGAAGACACAAAAATGCACGTTATTTGCTTGACATGTAACAGCGGGTATAGAAGATGAATGAATGAATAATAATAATGATAATGATAATGATAATACTTCATTCATTCATCTTCCATACCCGCTTATTCCCGAGCTCAGGGTCATGGGGGTCTGCTGGAGCCTATCCCAGCTGTCTTAGGGCGAAGACAGGGTGACACCCTGGACAAGTCGCCAGTTCATCGCAGGGCCACGAAGGCCCTGTTTGCACTTGGTCATTTCATGCGTTTTTCGTATTCCGATCGGAAAAAAACACATGAAGTAACCAAGTGCAAACAGTCCAAATCCGTTTTGTCATCCGAATACCAAAACCACCTCGGGAGGTGGTTTTGGTAGTCGCCTCGACTGTGTACGTACTTGGTCGGCGCCCCACCTCCCGGCGTCGTCATTATAAAGTTACAAACAAGAAGCGAAAACAAATCATTTTTGTTAGACCCGTTTATTCGCATGCTAATAAATTTCACTCCGCATTAGCGTATTTTGTCAGCAGAGCAGCGGTCGCAGTTTCCCACATATGAGATTAAATGTGCAACGTTGCATCCCAAATTTGCCAGCCACTGTTGATCCGAAAATAAAGTCGTCACCACTCTGTCCCAACAGTCGTTACTCCTCGTTCGGATCCATACGAGCTGCAGTAGAATTATAATGAGTGACTTGATATAGTCCGCAAACAGGAAGTTGATTCTTATTCGCTGTCATGTAAAACTCGCCGTGGTTTTGCACTTTACTGCCCCCAGTCGTTAAAAACGGAAATGACGCATGTTGCATTTGCATAGGTTCGGCAGGGGGGGGTGTAATGCGATCACAAGTGGCACGCTCAAGACGCATGTTAATGCTACGTGCGAACAGATGCTTTGAGATCTGTTCTCGTGATCCAATCCCCCAAAACAGTTCCAAGTGACCAAGTGAAAACAGGGCCGTAGAGACAAACAACCATTCACACGGACAATTTAAAGTGTTCAGTTGACCTCATATGCATGTTTTTGGACTGTGGGAGGAAGCCAGAGAACCCAGAGAGAAGCCATGCAGACACAGGGAGAACATGCAAACTCCGCACAGAAAGGTCCAAGGCCCGGAATCGAACCCACAACCCTCTTGCTGTGAGGCGGCAGCGCTAACCACTGCGCCAAGCCTTTTGTGTCATCAAAGTTTTGATTTCACTGAAGCAAGTTTCTAATTTAACTAACTGATGTGCTTCATTGGCTTTCAATGACAGATATAACTGTGTATCATCGGCATAACAAAGGAAACTGGTTATGTTATGCCTTCCAATTATATCACCAAGAGGTAACATGTCAATGTTAAAGAGGAGTAGTCCAAGAATAGACCCTTAAGGGACTTCTTTTTTGAACATGGTATCTGGAAGAAAAAATCCCGCACACTGGCCAACTTGCATAAAGACAGAGATAAGTTATTGTAGCTTTTCGGTGCAAGACCTTTATCAAGCAAATGTTTGTGCCAGAAGAGAAAGTCATCTTAAATAGGAGTGGCTATTTGACTCTAACCAATTGCTTTGTTGCAGATCAAATACCAAACATCGATATGCAAACAGTCAATACCTTTTCACTCCCATTTAATTTTGGTGCTGATGATTTTAAACAGGAATTATGTTTTACAGGACCTTTGGTGTTCAGTGTTTGGCACTTAATTATCTGGCTACTCACCCTGTATTGTAGATGCCCGAGGGGCCTTCTATGTCAACTCAACCAGAGTTTGGCAGCTTTAGAGTTTAGATTTTGACTTTGATAGTATATCATTTTCAAAGAGCTTAAGTTAGTTTCCTGGTGCTGTGCTGTTTGTGTTTGTGTGGTTCTTTAGCTGCTGTTATGCCCCGGCCTAGGGGGAACTAGGACATAACATAATGGCTCCGCCCCCCCATCTCCCAGCTCTCAAATTAGACCATGTGCTTCATCCACAGGATGAATTTCATTGAATATCACCATCATAGCATTGGAGTCAGGGAGGACATGGCCAAAACAACAAACAAAATGGCTCTGTTAGAGATCGTACCAATGAAGAAAACAATAATCAAATAAAATAAATCAAAACTAACCTCCTTAACTGAAACACAGGAGAAAAAGGTCACAACAAAAATGGTTTCCGTCCCCTACAGCCTAAGTGGACTCCAAAAGAACTGAAGTATATAACAAGACTGAGTTGATGGCCTAACAAAGAACGCTGGGTTGGCGGCGGCGGCTGCTGCTGCTGCTGTTGCTGCTGCTGCACGTGGCCTCTGGTTGGGAGCTGGGAGAAGAACAAAACAGGGCGAGGTGTTGAGGTCCTCCTCCTTAAATAGTGGCACCAGCCAATCACCCTTCAGCACCTGCAAACAAGTCAACTTTAAAGGGAACACAGGATCGACTGTGATGCCATCTAGTGCCTAAGAGAACACATAGCAGACAGGGAAAGAACAAACAACAATGTAAAACCAAAACTATACAATATATGTGTGCATTGACATAACACCCCCCCACCTAAGATCAAACATTTCCTCCCCAAGCAGAAATGTTTGATCCCAACATATACGTACCTTCAAGCTAAGCACCAACCCTGGATAAGGCATCAGCCACAATATTATCACCCCCCTTTATGTGGTGAATCTCAATATTGAATCCTTGTAAAATTAATGACCACCGCATAAGGCGATTGTTGTGGTTGCGCATACGTGAAAGGAAAACAAGTGGGTTATGGTCTGTGAACACTTGAACCGGGGTGGGACTAGATCCAACATAAACTTCAAAATGCTGTGAGGCCCACAACAATGCTTAGGGTCTCTTTTTCAATGGTGCTGTACTGAATTTTGTGCTTACAAAATCTTTTTGAAAAAAAAAACAGACGGGCTGATCAACTTCCTCATGATCCTCTTGTATCAGGATGGCACCAGCACCATGCATACTAGCATCCACTTCAATTTTAAATGGGCATGTGAAGTCGGGTGCGGCTAACACGGGGGCGCTATATCCTGGCATACATCAGTCCACACAAATTTCTGGGAAGGACTCGTCAAATCTGTCAGCGGTGCGACCACGCTAGCAAAAGTTTTGCAAAATCCGCGGTAGTAGCCGCACATACCTCGGAAGCAGCGGAGCTGCCGCCGTGTCACTAGAGCATTCACTTTGCTAGCATCCTCTGCCCTGTTTTCAAGCACACCATCTTCACCCATGCAGCTATTAACCTCTTTCAATGAACTCCAAAACATACTTTGTCAAAATCCATAATATAACTTGAATTTCCACCAGTTTCATGTAAAAAATACAGTCTGTATTTGTAGAGCACATCATCATCATCATCATTCTTCTTTTTTTATATATATATGTGCGTTAGTCTTTCATTTATCAATTCGTGTTAGTTTTGTAAGTAGATCGTGTTTTTTTTGTGTTGGTGGTTGGGTGGAGGACCGGCGTAGCCGGGAGCCAGCAGCCAGCATGCCGGTAGCGGAAACGCCGGCTACCGAGTTCGAGCGTCTCACTCGCCGGCACGCCATCAAACTGGTGCCGGCAGTTGAGTGCTCGGTGGAACAGGCGGGTCTGGCCGTTGGAAAGGTGGTGGGATACAGCAGCGTTAAGTCTGCATCCCGAATGAATGGAGCGATCGTTATCTTCCTTGACGACACCGACAAGGTAAGCAAGGTGGTCGAGAGCGGTGTTGTGATCGGTGACACTTTCACTCCCGTTCTCCCCCTCGTGAGCCCCGCCAAGAAGGTACTGATCTCCAATGCTCCACCGTTCATTAAAAACGAGGCACTGGCCAAAGAGCTGTCACCAATAAAAATGATGTCTTTAGGCTGCAAGTCACCGCAGCTCAAGCATGTTGTGTGTCACCGGAGACAGGTGTACATGGTGCTTAAAGACACGACAAGTGACTTAAACCTATCCTGTACGTTCAAAATCGACAACTTTCCGTACATGGTTTTGTCACTACTGAACATATGAAATGTTTTGGGTGCGGTGCCGAGGGGCACTTGGTTCACTCCTGCCCGGAGCGGAAGGCATCCGCCTCAGGCGGGACCCCCCCTCCTGAGGCAGCGGTGGCGGCGGCCGAGGTGGCGTTGCCGCCCCTAGAGTCGCCGGGTCCGGCGGCACCGTTGGATACGGTGGCGGCCGGTCCGTCGGCTCCGGAAGACCCAGTGCCGGCGGGGTTGTCGGCTCACATCGACCCGGTGCCGGCGGTGACTGGGGTCCCCGAGGCATCCCCAATATCTGTGCCTCCCCCTGATAAGGGGGACCCCCCCTTGTCACTTTATGGAAACGAAAAAAAGAAAACGAAGAAAGAAAAGAACAAAGCAACTGTAGACACCTTAGACATGTCCGAGTATGACGATGAAGCAATGTCCGATGATAATGATGAAATGTTGAAACTGTCACAAAAGAGAAAATTAATTGAACTTGTAAAAGAAAAAGCAAAAAATAGAAAGACAGCCACAAGTGTTGAGAGCGACTTTGTTTTAACCCAAGAAGACAACGATGCACCTTACTCGGTTGCACTGCTGAAAAAATTCCTTGAAGACACGAAAGGGGTGAGACCAACATCAGCATGGGAGCACTTCTCGGACCTTAGGCGGTTCATCAACTCCGCCAAACCCCTCACGAGGAAGTTTGGAGAAGTGCTAACCGACCAGGAAGTATACAGACTCAGAAAGCACATAGGAAAGGCCAGAGAAGAGTTAAACAAGGGGGAAATTGATGTTTAATTTACTTTTATTGTTCTTTGTGCCACTGGTGTGTTGTTTTACTGAGTTTTTATTTATTTTTCCATTCATGTGTGATTTTAACATGGGGAGTTTAAACATGAATGGAGCCCGGGCTGATTTTAAAAGAGCTGCTCTTTTTAAATTGATGGAGTTAAAAAGATTAAATGTATTGTTTCTTCAGGAAACACACAGCACTGACGATATTGTCAGTGACTGGAAGAGGGATTTTAAAGGGGAGGTGATTCTGAGCCATAATTCCAGTGCCAGCGGTGGGGTTGGGATTTTATTGGCTCAGAATTTTTTACCGGCTTCTTTTAGTGTTGAGGAAATCATTCCAGGGTTTTTACTAAAGGTTATAGCTTTTTATGAAAATGTAAAATTAGTGTTTTTAAATGTCTATGCTCCAACCACAGGGTTGGAGAGACTTACATTTTTAAAAAAGCTTGATGATGTTCTTAAAACCTGCCATGATGATTTTATGTTTTTAGGCGGCGATTTTAATTGCACTGAAGATCCCGCACTAGACAGGAATCATCCTGGGCCACATCCTGGGTCGTCTCACAGGCTCAGACAGCTCATCAAAGATCACAAGCTGTCTGACCTGTGGAGAGTTTTTAATCAAAACAGACGACGGTACACTTGGAGCCATACCAAAGAAATTTTTTTATCCCTTGCCAGACTTGATCGTTTTTACTGTTTTAATCACCTTTTAAATATTTTTAAAAGGTGTTTAATCCAGCCTGTTGGTTTTAGCGATCATTGTCTTGTGTCCTGTTCCATTTTTATTCAGAATATTCGTTTAAATAGTGCCTATTGGCATTTTAACACAGCTCTTTTAAATGACCAGGCTTTTAAAACTGCTTTTAAGTTTTTTTGGTTATCCCACAGAGAGAGCAGACCCAATTTCCCCACCATCCAACAATGGTGGGATTTTGGGAAAACTCAGACCCAACAACTTTGCCAGAGCTTCACTCGCTTTGCCACAGGTGAGTTAACCCGGACCGGAAGGGATCTGGAGAGACAGGTAGAGGAGTTACAGTCCTTAGCTGTTTCTACAGGAAATCGAGGGCATTTAGATTCCCTCAAGTCCAAACAATCGGCGTTAGCCAACCTGCTCAGGGTTTCTGCGCAGGGGGCGCTGGTCAGGTCGCGGTTTATGAACATCTCGCAGATGGATGCTCCCTCTCAGTTTTTCTTTGGGCTGGAGAAGAAAAATGGACAAAGGAAGATCATTCATTCTTTACGTGCGGGTAGCTGTTCCGAAATTTCAGATTCTTCTGGGATTAGGAAATATGCTGCCGGTTTCTACAGAGACCTCTATAAGAGTGAGTGGTCGAGTAATCCGGAGGCGCACAGCAACTTCCTCAGCGGTCTCCCTCAGGTGAGCCAGGAGCAAAGCCCCCAGTTGGCGGCTCCACTGACGCTCATGGAGCTGGAAGCCGCCCTGGGGAGCCTGCAGTGTGGAAAAGCTCCTGGCATCGACGGCCTTCCTGTGGACTTTTATAAGTCCTTCTGGCCGGTCATCGGACCAGACCTTCTCCTGACAATCAACGACAGCATCAAACAGGGAAAACTCCCGGTGAGCTGTAGTAGGGCCGTCATCACCTTACTGCCAAAGAAGGGAGACCTGCAGGACATCAGGAACTGGAGGCCGGTGTCCTTGCTGTGCACGGATTACAAAATCCTGTCCAAAGCTCTGGCCCTTAGGCTGCGAGAGGTGATGTCGTCCATCATCCACCCTGACCAGACCTACTGCGTGCCGGGCAGGCTCATAAGTGACAATGTCACTTTAATTCGGGATTTTTTGGACCTCTCCAGTTCATTGGCTCTTGAGACTGGTCTTATTTCCATAGACCAGGAAAAGGCTTTTGACAGGGTTGAACACCAGTACCTGTGGCAGACCATGGGTGCCTTTGGATTCAATCCTGACTTTATAGCCATGATCCGGGTGCTCTATTGTGGCATTGAGAGTGTTCTCAAGGTCAACGGTGGTCAGAGTGCCCCCTTCGACGTTCAGAGGGGGGTGAGGCAGGGCTGCTCTCTCTCAGGGATGCTGTACTCTCTGTCCATAGAGCCTCTACTCCACAAATTAAGGGAGAGTTTAAGTGGTGTGTGTCTTCCTCAGTGTTGCGTGTCTTTTAAACTGTCTGTGTACGCTGATGATTTGGTGGTTTTAATCAACTCGCAAAATGACATCAGTGTTTTAGAAAATCTTTTAACAGAGTTTGGTTTTATTTCTTCGTCGCGTGTTAACTGGGGGAAGAGTGGGGCTCTTATGGTGGGAGAGGGGCTGAGGAGTAGGCTCAAGTTGCCCGGTGGGCTGCAGTGGAAGACTGGCGGTTTTAAATACCTGGGCATCTACTTGGGGGACGAGACCCACAACAATAGAACTGGGACAATGTGTTGGAGACGGTGAAGGGGAGGCTAGGACGGTGGAAGTGGCTGCTGCCTAAAATGTCCTTCAGAGGCAGAACCCTCATCGTCAACAACTTGGTCTCGTCCTCCTTGTGGCACAGACTAATGGTTTTAGATCCTCCAGCCTCTCTCCTGGCAGAGATACAGCGGCTTTTAATTGATTTCTTTTGGGGGGGCAGGAAGCACTGGGTTCCACAGAGCATCCTTTTCCTCCCCAAAGAAGAGGGAGGACAGGGTTTGGTTCATCTGGCCAGCAGGGGCTCTGCCTTCAGACTCCAGTTTATTCAGAGGCTCCTGACTGGCCCCAAGGATGTTCTGTGGAGACCATTAGCCCGGTGCATCCTGCAGCATTTTAATTTTTTGGGCCTGGATTTTAGTTTGTTTTTAATGGACACGACTCGCATGAGCACAGTTTCTCTGCCTTGTTTTTATCGGAGTGTTTTTAACGTTTGGAACCTCCTGAAGAAGCAGAGGGCGGAGCAGGCCAACTCTTTGTACTGGCTCTTGCAGGAACCGGTCCTTCAGGGAACCCTGCTGGACTACCCTAGCTGGGGGGGAGTGACTCTCTCCAAGGCCCTCCGAGCTGCAGGGGTCACGACGTTGGGCAAGGTGGTGGAGCTGACCGGTCCTGGATTGGAAGATCCCGCCCCATTGGCCTCTACGCTGGGACTAAAATCCAAAAGGGTTGTCAAGCAGCTGCTGGACCATTGGAGAAGAAGGCTGTCCGGTCATGAGCACTCCCTCCTCAGCTTGCATGGCAGAGGTTCCCTGACCCCCGACCCAGAGGACAGCTTCCCCCATGTCGGCCTGCTCCCAGACTTGGACGACTGCAGCGGCCCTCTGCTGGAAGCCTGTCCAGCAGTTCCCCTGGAGGTCGCGATGGGAAAAAAACTCTATCAAACAATGGTGAAAACTTTGCACAAACACAAACTAGATGGACGTTGGGATACGCCGTGGAGGAAATACTTGAACTATGGAAATAAGCCCGCGTGGATAACTCTCTACAAAGCCCCAGTGGCCAAAAGACATGGAGACATTCAGTGGCGCGTCCTCCACGGCGTCGTAGCCGTGAACGCTTTTATCAGCATGATGAACCCAGCGGTGGAGGACACCTGTCCCTTCTGCACAGAGAGAGAGACTGTTTTTCATTGTTTTTATCTGTGTGAGTGTCTGTCGTCCGTGTTTGGTTTTTTAGACAGAGTTTTTATCCAATGCCAGGAGGTTTTTAACAAACACTCTTTTATCTTTGGTTTTAACTACAATCGCCAGAACAAGAGGAAAGGCCAGGTTTTAAACTTTGTTTTAAGCCAGGCTAAGTTGGGGGTGTGGTTGAGCCGTAAGAGAAAGATAGTTGATGGGGCAGAGGTCGACCCCTCTGTCATCTGTAAAAAACTCATCCAGTCCAGGCTGCGCATTGATTTTATGTTTTACAGGAGGGCAGGGGACTTGGAGCTTTTCTGTGACATGTGGACTTTTAACAGTGCATTGTGTGCAGTGACAGAGGGGGAACTATTTTTTAGTGACGTGCTTGCGTAAAAAAACAACAAGAATTATTTATTTATTTATTTATTTATGTAGTTTGATTGATTGAATGGAAATGAGAGCGGCAAATAAATGTTATTTTTCAAAAATCAAAAAAAAATCTTCTTCTTCTTCTTCTTCTTCTTCTTCTTCTTCTTCTTCTTCTTCTTCTTCTTCTTATTATTATTATTATTATTATTATTATTATTATTGTGACACGGGGGCGCAGTGGTTAGCGCTGCCGCCTCACAGCAAGAAGGTCGTGGGTTCGATTCCGGGCCTGGGACCTTTCTGTGTGGGTTTTGCATGTTCTCCCTGTGTCTGCGTGGGTTCTCTCCAGGTTCTCCGGCTTCACTCTAAATTCTCCGTAGGTGTGCATGTGAGTGTGAATGGTCGTCTGTGTCTATGGGGCCCTGCGATGAACTGGCGACTTGTCCAGGGTGTCCCCTGCCTTCGCCCTAAGACAGCTGCGATAGACTCCAGCAGACTCCCGTGACCCTGAATAGGAATAAGAGGGTATAGAAGATGAATGAATTATTATTATTATTATCATCATTATTATATCCACTGGAAACCATACAATCATCGAGTGCAGTCAAACAGAAAATTGCTATACAGTCCTATTTTTCTATACCTCCATGATACAGTCAGAAGTGCTGTTTTGGTTAGAAAGAATCGCATGGTTGATGACGTACAGTATAAACCAGTGTACTGCTTCATGAAGTATCGAAACCCTATCACTGGTTTGGTTGTCTCGACTCAGAGCTGAGTTGAGCTTTCAAAGTCAATTGAGAATTGATCGACAGGGGTTTGGTTTGACAGTGTTGCATTCAGTACTAAATATTCTATAACATTTAAAATCAATTAAAACAGTTGACGTAAGCGCCGTAACATGCAAATTGGTGGGAGTTAATGAGGAATCGAGGTGTGTAGACGCTAACGCTACTCAGACAGCTGAGATGAAAAAAAACGGAGTGTGATTTGGGTTTGTGGTACATTATGACAATCTTGGACGTGCAAGACTGAGACGACAGTTGGATTCCCATCAATGCGTAGTGTTATTTAGCTCATCTATTCTACATTTTAAATAGATCACATTTGACATCTGACCCACTGAACACTTACTATTTAACATATTTTTAAACTATGGGCTATTTAGTCTTGTTTTAGGATATAATTTAATTTATTGCACAAAATGTCAGGCTAAGTATAAGAGCTATAGTCTACTACAATCAGTCGTGCCAAATAAGAAACATTGTCTTTATTTTTCATTTTTATTTTATTGTGTCAGCATTGAACCATACAACCATGTAGTGTTGTACAACAAGAATGCATGGTGAATCAAATCCCAAACAACCTATGAAACAATGAACAACACGTTTCGATTGCACTTCATTTTATTGATCACTAGATGACCTCAGACCGCGCGTGAAATACGGTTGTGATCGGTTTCTGGATCGGTTCGACCGTGTTTCTTCTTTTATATGAAATCGGAATCGCACTGTGTCGTTGAAGCCTCGAGTAATGAACCATTTTTCTTCAACAAAGCCTCGATCGGCCATCACTAGCTGCTGCTGCTGCTGCTGCTGCTGCACATGGCCTCTGGTTGGGAGCTGGGAGAAGAACAAATTTGGCACCAGCCAATCATCCTTCAGCACCTGCAAACAAGTCAACAAAGGGAACACAGGACCCGGGGTTGGGGCTCGTATGCGAGCGCCTGGTGGCCGGGCCTTCGCCCACGGGGCCCGGCCGGGCCCAGCCCGAAGGAGCGACGCGGGTCCCACCTCCTGTGGGCTCACCACCGGCAGAGGAAGCCGTAGGGGTCGGGTGCATTGTGGTTTGAGCGGCGGTCGAGGCAGAGGGCCTCGACAGCCCGGGCCTCGGAAGCAGCCTCTGGCTGTAGGGACATGGAATGTCACCTCGCTGGGGGGGAAGGAGCTTGAGCTGGTGCAGGAGGTTGAGAGGTACCGGCTAGATATAGTCGGGCTCACCTCCACACACAGCATGGGCTCTGGAACCCAGCTCCTCGAGAGGGGCTGGACTCTCCATTTTTCTGGCGTTGCCCGCGGTGAGCGGCGGCGGGCTGGGGTGGGCGTGCTTATTGGCCCACAGCTTAGCTGTCACGTGTTGGAGTTCACCCCGGTGAACGAGAGGGTCGCGTCCCTGCGCCTTCGGGTTGGGGACAGGTCTCTCACTGTCATTTCGGCCTATGGCCCGAATGGCAGTGTTCAGTACCCGGCCTTCTTGGAGTCCTTGGGAGGGGTGCTGGATGGTGCTCCGACTGGGGACTCCGTTGTTCTGCTGGGGACTTCAACGCACATGTGGGCAGCGACAGTGTGACCTGGAGAGGCATGATTGGGAGGAACGGCCTCCCCGATCTGAACCTGAACGGTGTTTTGTTGCTGGATTTCTGTGCTAGTCACAGTTTGTCCGTGACGAACACCATGTTCGAACACAGGGGTGTCCACCGGTGCACTTGGCATCAGGATGCCCTGGGGCGGAGATCGATGATCGACTTTGTTGTCGTGTTGTCTGACCTCCGTCCCTGTGTCTTGGACACTCTGGTGAAGAGAGGGGCTGAGCTGTCAACTGATCACTACCTGGTGGTGAGCTGGATCCGCTGGCGGGGGAGGAGACCGGAAAGACCCGGCAGGCCCAAACGTATTGTGAGGGTCTGCTGTGAGTTGAGCCCTCTGTCAGTACGGTCTTCAACTCCCACCTCCGGGAGAGCTTCTCCCAGATCCCGGGGGAGGTCGGAGACATTGAGTCCGAATGGACCATGTTCTCCACCTCTATTGTTAACGCGGCTGCTCGCAGGTATGGTTTGGTTAAGAATTTCTAGGCGCAGCCAGGGGCCGGAGGGAGTCTGGTTCGGGAACCACATGATTGCGTCTCTGCTGTTTGCAGATGATGTGGTCATGTTGGCTTCATCGAGCCAGGACCTCCAACGTGCGCTGGGGCGGTTTGCAGCCGAGTGTGAAGCGGCTGGGATGAAAATCAGCACCTCCAAGTCCGAGGTCATGGTTCTCGACCGGAAAAAGGTGGTTTGTCCTCTCCCGGTCGGTGGGGAGATCCTGCCTCAGGTGGAGGAGTTCAAGTATCTCGGGGTCTTGTTCACGAGTGAGGGGAGGATGGAGCGTGAGATCGACAGGCGGATCGGTGCAGCGGCTGCAGTGATGCGGTCGCTGTACCAGTCCGTCGTGGTGAAGAAGGAGCTAAGCCGAAAGGCGAAGCTCTCGATTTACCGATCGATCTACGTTCCCACCCTCACCTATGGTCACGAGCTTTGGGAAGTGACCGAAAGAACGAGATCGCGAATACAAGCGGCCGAAATGAGTTTCCTCCGCAGGGTGGCTGGGCGTACCCTGAGGGATAGGGTGAGAAGCTCGGCCACCCAGGAGGAGCTCGGAGTAGAGCCGCTGCTCCTCCACATCGAGAGGGGCCAGCTGAGGTGGCTCAGGCATCTGTTCCGGATGCCTCCTGGACGCCTCCCTGGGCAGGTGTTCCGGGCATGTCCCACCGGGAGGAGGCCTCGGGGAAGACCCAGGACACGCTGGAGGGACTATGTCTCCCGGTTGGCCTGGGAACGCCTTGGGGTCCCACCGGATGAGCTGGAGGAGGTGACTGGGGCCAGGGAGGCCTGGGCATCTCTGCTAAGGCTGCTGCCCCCGCGACCCGACCCCGGATAAGCGGCAGACAGGAAAAGAACAAACAACAATGTCAACCCAAAACTATACAATATATGTATGCATTTACATAACACTGCTAAGTAGAGGTGCAATTGAATGTGAGAGGATGATAAAGCACTCAATAGACCACTGAACAATTTGTCCCCCTCACTTGTTACATCAGAGACGCCAAACGTTTTACCCTGCCTTCATCCAATGACAGCTAGGAGATACTGCAGCTATCCTCACAACCTTGAGGGCAGGTGTTGGAGGATATAGAAGATGGTTGGATGTGTCTTGTCCACCAATGGCCCAATCACAGTTTATTTGAGGGACAAAAAACAAAACAAAAGTTAGCACAAGCTAACAGAAAATAAGGTTTTGTTTAAAACAAAGAAACTTAAACTGACTTAATGTCTGTAAAAGTTTACAATCAAAACAAAAGTCTCAAAAGTATTGTTATAGTGCTTGAGACCAGTCTAAGTGTTGGACCAATCTCAAGATCACTTCTCGACCTAACACTCTTTGGTTTGGCCTTGTCTTGGTCTTGGACATTGCAGTGTTGAGGGAATTTCAAAAACAGGCAGGCTGGTCATGACTGTCAATGTCAATGCCATCATTATTGCACACCTTTCTTCAAACACAACTCCTGAGATGCTTCTATCTTAAAGACATACAATTACTCTAAAATAAGGTCTAATTCCTCTGAGAGGCAGTGATAGCTGTCATGCAGTTGCTACACACAATATATTTACCTAAATGCAACCCAAACGTTCAGGGAATTGTAAAGAAAGGCATGTCCTGTAGTTGAAAATAAGCTGTGCGTGTATCCAGTACGTTCGAGCCCCAATATGATGCTTTAGTTCTACAATTCACTCAAGTATTAGTATCCTGTAAGATAGATCAGATTATGTTTTCTGTCTTGGTCTCTAATTGATGTTATTCTCCACTCTGTCCCGGTCCTGATCTTGACTCGATTTTGGTCTCAACATCGTTTTTCATCTCGATATGCCCATTCTTAGTAGCACCCTGGTCTCGGTTAAAGAGTTCTTGACTACATCAGCCCCCAAAATGAAGGAGCAGCGAGCAAAACAAGGCAGCGGTCAAACAGAATGGGCCATAAATTAACATTTTAAAAAACAAAGACAAAGGAACAGGTGACAAATAAGCACACCCCCCACCACAATCTTCAAGGCTTATCAGAGAAGAGTGCTACAAAGAAGAAAGGATGTGTAACAGAGAACATGAAGAGGAGAATTATACCAAGGCCCTGTTTGCACTTGGTCACTTGAAACTGTTTTGGGGGATCGTATCACGAAGTACACATCTTGAAGCATCTGTTCGCACATGGCATAACATGAGTCTCTAGCATGCCACTTGTGATCGCATTAGTGCATTTTTAACCACTAGGGGCAGTAAAGCGCAAAACTACGGCTAGTTTCACCTGAAAACGAATAAGAATCAACTTCCTGTTTGCGGACTGTAGCAAGTCACTCGTTTTAATTCTACTGCAGCTCGTCCGCATTATCGGAAGTCGTGGACAAAGCCGGTTAAATGGTCTTAGGGCGCCGACTAAAGAGGAGAGCAGCATGGAGAAGAAAGAGGGCTGCAGCATTTGTCTCTGCTCTGATAGCCGCGGAACCAGAAATGCGTATGGATCCAAACGAGGAGTAATGACTGGTGGGACAGAGTGGCGATGACTTCATTTTCGCATCAACAGTGGCTGGCAAATTTTCGGATGCAACGGATGCACATTTAATCTCATATGTGGGAAACTGCGACCGCTGCTCCACTGACAAAATACGCTCATGCGGAATGAAATTTATTAGCATCCTCATAAAAGAGTCCAACAAAAATGATTTTTTTTGCTTGTTTGTAACTTTATAATGACGACGCCGGGAGGTGGGGCGCCGACCAAGTACGTACACGGGAGAGGTGAGTGGAGTAGGCGGTCGTTAATGTGGATTGAGCTCGCATTCTGTTCACACGTCCGTGAGGAATGCAATGCGAAGCGTCAAAACCACCTCCCTGAGGTGGTTCGAGTAATCGGATGACAATACGGATTTGGACTGTTTCCACTTGGTTACTTCGTGTGATTTTTGCCGATCGGAATACGAAAAACGCTTGAAATGACCAAATGCAAACAGGGCCCAAGAGGCAGACTAGAGATGAAAGAGGCTGCAGTGAAAACCCTGCTGTGTGGGAAAAGCCCTGCTAGTGAATCGTTCAAACAGGCAGCATATCATCAAACATCAGAAGCTATTATTAAGTGTCAGTGTCACGACACTGGATGGTTTGGATCGCCATTCATTGCAGCGTTCCTCCAGCTGGTAAATGTTTAATCCTACCTTGGTGCAGAGAGCAGAGTCCCTGTGTCATCAGCTGAGGGAGTCTTTTATTGTCTTTGTACCTTGGCCCTCTTCAGTCTGAGCACATACAGTCACACAAACACAGGACTCCATGAAGTCTTCGACAGGTAGGTAGTCATCCGCAGTGCCAACCCCTGTGCTGTTTTAGTTGTTAACGCAGCTTTTCTTGACAAGGTCCTTAGATTTTTGTCTGATAAGTCAACGCCACCTGCGTCTGTTATTGTGTATATGTATTAAAGTCCTTATTATTATTATTGGCTGTTTCCTCGAATTGGTCTTGAGAAGCTGTTGTTTCGCATCAGTGCTGTGAACTCATTTGTTAGGTTTTCAAACTGAATTTTTATATGAGACAAATGTCAAAAACATAAATAATAAAATAAGGTAATGAAATAAAAAAAAGCATGTCAGCAGATATGTGTTTATTTTGTTGCAGAGAGACTTTTAAGGTAATATACAAAGAGACAGCCTGAGCCAAAGCAGAGTTAAAACTTTGCTCTATTGCCCCAAAAGGGAAAAGATGACAGTCCAACAACCATCCTTTTCAATTGAGTTTTTCATTTTGCAGTTAGAAAAGTAAAAAGCGAAGGTGGATGGATCCAAAATGTTCAATATTTTTTTGCTATTATTCTTTGACTGTGTGGAATTGTGAACTGCGATGATTATCTTCTTGTTTTTATATAACACAGTGACAAAGGTTAATAGATAAATAACTGCAATGTTCCAGAGCAGGTCTAAATAAATAAATTACTGAGAGACGAACAATAACCTGTTGCTAAGCCCCAATCTAAACAATTAAAAAGCACAGTGCATGGAAGGTTTTATACAATATTTATATTGATTAAACTGCATAGCACTCCCTATAGCATCCGTTTATTAAACATTGGTCAGTCACAGAATGATGACTGTTTCGTTAACCTTCACATCACTTAAGAAAGGGTGAGGATTGAGGGTTGTTACTCAAAATATTTTGGTCTAAATTGTCCGTTGTGTAAATTTCTATTGCACAGTCTGCCTACAATAGGCAGTACTGCTGGTTATTTGTTTGCCAGCTTGCAGCATTGTTATTGTTTTTTTTTATTATTATTATTACTATAGTTAATCAAACCTGTTGCTTCAAAGAAATTCTGCTTTGCTTTGTGTTTCGGGGTTAAAGAATTCTTGTGTTGATTTCCTCAGCCGTGTGTCGCTGCAGTTGTACAAGTGTGTTACTTTGTGTGTGTATTTTCTACAGGTGGCAACAATGCAATGGAATTTCCACGGTAAGGAATAATATTAACAATTCATTATGTTGAGATACTGCTCAATCTATACAATCAATGAAACTGTAAGACACATGAAAATGTGTTGAGTAAGTTTCAACACCTGTAACATGTGCTTTGACGTGGACTAGGAAAAACCTTTTAGATTCTGACAGCTATAGGAAAATATGGGAAGATACAGGGGACGACTCACTGGAATCAGATGTGATTATTTTAAATACATGAGGAGGGAAAGACAATGAAACATGTGAGTAGAGACAATATAAAGAGACAATATAAAGGGAGGGAAGACAACAATAAGGAAAGTCAAACCCTGACTGACCGGAATTTGCAGATATGACAACAAAGCATTTTGGGGAAAACGTCTGCTGTTTAATGCGTGTATCAAAAACAAACAAACACATTTTCTTTGCATGACAGTGTTGACAGCTTTGCAAAAATGAGCCAATGGTGTGTTATAGTGTGTACATGTGAAAAAAAAGAAATCAAGTAATTAAAAGGATCAAACACAATATTAGCATTGCACATGAGATATGTGATGAAAAAACAAACAACTAGAAACAGAGATTTTTTTATAAGGTTATAAACGTTTTCACTCCCTTTGAAAAGACTTTATCACCTCAGGAATTAAAACTGCCTTAACTGCTACTGGTGTGACTGTGAGTGCAAATGCTTTTAAAACATATCTTGCTTTTGCTATCGGTCGTGTTTTCAGTTTGTGATACTTTCATTTTGCATGGAGCTTCTCCTTTTACTGAGCAGCCCCCAAAATACCTTTGCAAATTTTACTCTTGGAAAAGTCAAAGTGTGTGAGTCCCTTAAATCACTATGCATTGAGAAGAGAGTAGTCAATGCCAGAAGGATTTTGAACACAGTGCCAGTGCTTGACTTCCATCCAGGTACATTAACAGTAGCATAACATATAGATATTGATTATCTCTAGCGTAACATAGAAAATAAAAACAAAATAAAACCCCCTAAAATCCCTAGAGTTCTTCAGTAGGTCCTTAACAATTGTAACCTGCTGTCCAGTAGCTCTTTCAAATTTTCCTTTGCTTGCCATCAGTTTTACCTTCAATCCAAAGGAAGGGATTGATAATCCAGCTCTGGTCATTGCTGACGACCCCGGTAAGATTTTACTCTAACAAATTTTATGCAAGCTTTCTGCACCCCTTTTGTAGTGTCCTTACTGTGGTAAATGATTCCCATAACATGTCTGTGCAGAGACAGATCAGAGTCTGGTGCCCAGACTCTGTCAACTGAAGCGTTTGGAGGGACAAAGCTTTGGCTTCCACCTGCGAACTCACCAGAGTGGCCAGGCTTTTGAGATCAGAGCTGTGGAGCCGTGGAGTCCTGCAGAACACAGCGGCCTCAGAGATGGAGACCGAGTGCTTGAAGTCAATGAGGACTATGCAATCGACATGGACTTTCACACAGTTAGTGTCCGGAATTCAGTCAGCTATTCCATTGTAGAAAGTAGACAGTTTATTTTCTCTCTTTTTTTGCAATGGACAATGGACACGGTCATGTAACTTGCAACCAATGATCACAGTGAAAGGAAGGGAAATAAAAGTCCTTCATTATTATCGCCACATCATCCTTTTTATACAGACTACATGTTTAGTATGTTTTATTGATTGATTGATCAACTGGTCAACTAATTATTGGAATTTTACAGTCCATGTACCATTTTACCATACAGGACTGTTAACATTGTCATTGTGTGTTGATTGTATGAACTAATTATGGTACAATAATAACAGCATCAACAAATGGTAAATGGAGTGCACTTACATAGCGCTTTCCAGCACCTTCACGGTACCCCAAAGCACTTTACAATGGCCCCTCATTCACTCATTCACTCACACACCAATGGGTGGCTGCCCATCGGGAGCAATTTAGGGTTAAGTGTCAAGATCACTTCTCGAACTAACACTCTTTGGTTTGGCCTTGTCTTGGTCTTGGACATTGCAGTTTTGAGGGAATTTCAAAAACAGGCAGGCTGGTCATGACTGTCAATGTCAATGCCATCATTATTGCACACCTTTCTTCAAACACAACTCGTGAGATGCTTCTATCTTAAAGACATACAATTGCTATAAAATAAGGTGTAAGTCAGGGGTGTCAAATTCATTTATTCCCAAGGGGGCCGGACCAGTGAAATCATGGTATGATAACAATAACGTAAAAATAACAACAACTTCCAGTTGTTTTCTTTGTTTTACTTTGTTTGTGTTCTTTGAGCACTTTACAGTTGCTAAAAGTCGCCAAATGACGTCATTGTCTAATTTGCATAATTGACTATTTGTACTTGATCGCAACGTATTAACACCAGGAAAAGTCACTAGATTTGTCGTTAGCCGCTTTTGACAAAAAAAAAAATTGCTATGGGGAGAATAGCGACTTTTGGGGGGGAGAAAGTCGCCAAGTTGGGAACACTGCTCTGCATCAGCTTTTTATGTTTCGACAGAGACATTTTGGGGCAATGAGGGCAGCCAATAGGAGACGTGAGTGGCTGTAGTGTGCCAATTTGCTCAGCCCCAGTATTGAGTTTGTTTACACAGCAGAAACGATATTGCGACACCAATTGGACACATTTAGAACGGCACTTTCTTTCATTAAAAAAATTGCAGTTTTTATATTTTGCAAAATCATCTCGTGGGCCGGAAAAAAAACAATTTGCGGGCCTGATCTGGCCCACGGGCCATATGTTTGACACCACTGGTGTAAGTCCTCTGAGAGGCAGTGATAGCTGTCATGCAGTTGCTACACACAATATATTTACCTAAATGCAGCCCAAACTTTCAGGGAATTGTAAAGAAAGGCATGTACGACAGAAAGGATACGACAGACTGGGATGGAGCGGGATTTGAACCACAAACCTTTCGGTCATTGGACAACCAGCTATGCCTCCTGAGCTAACAATTGTCCCTGAAAAACAACAACTTTTTATGTTTAGAATGAGCTAGCACGGTATTTTTGATAATTTTAAGGATATGACTGATTAATTAAAGTTGCTCCCATTTTGAAAAAAAACTTAGCAATTAAAGAAATAGATCACTGGGGCACCAAAGTTGAAAATATCAATGGTTTCATTAACTGAATCTTCTGTGTCTCATGACTTGTGTGACAGGTGGTGAGAAAGATCCAGTCCTGCGGGCTACATCTGTTCCTGCTGGTGTTAAGCGCAGAGGAGTATGAAGAGGTCCATTCAGCACTTTTTAATTATCAGTTTGTAAAATAATCGTATTTTCCAAATCCTCACTTTTCATCTTGGTTTAAAGTGAACGCCTCACAAGGAAACTGTAAATCTTCTCTTAAGGGCATATTTATTCCTCCATTTACAGCCCTTGGCATAAATACTCTGAGTAATAGACTAAGAAGCTAAATACAAAGATTGTTGGTAGAAAACACTGGCAAGCCATAGGTGAAACCACTGTGGTGATGGCTCAGTAGTAGCAGTAATAGTAGAAATCATTTTTATTTAGAAGAAGTATTTTTACACTGACTTTCTGAGGTAGAACACCTTTAGAATGCATTTTTCTCCAACCTCTGAGATCAACAGGGCACATGTTGCTCACTAGATATGTCTCTCTCTTTTGGGGATAATTCTTTGTAAACCCTAAATATGTTTTTGTGTGTAAATCTCAGTAGATTAGCAATTTCTGAAATTCCCCCTTTTTTGTAAACTAAATCTCTTCCCCATTGTGACAATATATTTGAACTTCAACTATTTATGTACATTCCCCACTGAAAAACTTTTGTACCCTTTACAAGTACAAACTTAAATGTGATGGAGAATAGCATCAAAAATAATTGTTGGCGCTGTTAGCTGGTGTTGCCCTGTTCAGAGCGTGTCGGCATTGTTTGTTTGTTTGTTTGTTTGTTCAGACCCAAATGGAATAGTGACAAATGGATGCTGGTGTCTGTTGTCTGCAGGCCATGACCAGTGAAGTGAACATGCGGTGGCAGGCTGAAGCCTCGAAAGGTGACACCTATTCCAGACCGAGGCTGTGCCACATCCGAAGAGATCCCAAGCAAAGCCTCGGAATGACCATCTCAGGTTCATCACTACACCACTTTTGTGAAGATACAATAACATAAACCTTAATAGATTTAATAAAACTGAAAAGCGCTGTCAACAATTCAAGTTGATGATTTAGAGAATTCTGCAACACCAACTCTGTCTCCATGTAACTGTGTGGAAACAGATAATTTCTAACACGTCCAAAGGTGACAATGGTGGGCTTTCTCACTGTGTTGGCCCTCACTGATCTGGCAACTTGTCTAGGCTATAAGCCTGCCTCTAACCTGAGACAGCTGCAATAAGCTCCTGCTGCCCAATCACCCTATGTGCAGAATTAGCTGTGTCAGGAATTGGATGTACAGATGAATGCATTTGATGAATAATTTCTGCTCAAGGCACTGCAGTAAAGAAGGGTCAACTATATTCTGTTCTTAGTGGAGTAGACCCTATTACAGTGTGTGAACACTGGTGACATATTTGTGAATGTGCACATTTTGGAAGTGGAATGGTATGGCTGAGTTTGTCAGGCTATGAATCAGAATGAGAAACGTTTATTGCAAAGAAGGTTTAACACTTACAAGGAATTTGTTTTGGTGTAGTTGGCACTTGTAAAACCTCAGCAATACAAAAAAGATCAGCTTACTATACTAAGTACTGTATATAAAAGTATATATATATATATATATATATATATATATATATATATATACATATATATATATATATATATGTATATATATATATATATATATATATGTATATATATATATATATATATATATATATATATATATATATATATATACATATATATATACATATATATATATATATATATATACATATGTCCAGAGGTCCGACGTTGTGGCGTAGAAAGAAACGGATAACAGCTTGTTTTGCACTGATTCCCTGCACTCGTTGTACAGATGAGGAAGAGCTGTGTTTGAAAAATACTTAAGGTCGGGAACTTCATATCGCGGGTCAAGAGTGGCGAGAAGCTGTTTGAAGCCAAGCTTTTCAACGGTCGTTATTGGCAGCATATCCCTCGCTATGCAGCATGTTACTACATGGGTGATGTCCTTATGCCGCTTGGACGCTTTGTTGTATTTACTGCAAGAAGTCTAGTTTGGTCCGCTTTACTTGCTTGGTGCTGGCGCTGGCAGCGGATTCCTCCGACGACGTGGAGCCTGCGGATGCGACTGGTTGAGGTGGTAAAACAACGACTGCAGTTTGCTTTTTGACGGACTTGAAAAAGCCAAAATATTGCCATGCTAGTGAGCTACTGAAAACTTTTTGCGGGACTATTTCCTCCGCCTCTCCTTGCTGCGGCATCTTTCTACAGGTGCTCTCTGTTGTGGTTTGGGAGGGGCGGGGCTTGGTGACGGAGCGTACCTGGATCTGTGTTTGCGATTGGTTGGAGGAAGAAATGACCGTAATATTAAGCTACATGATTGGCTATGATGAAAAAGGAAGTGAAACTTTTTCCATCAAACTTTTTATCGACCCCTTTTTTTCCTATCGCAGCACACGTCTATCGATCGATATATATTGTTATCGAATTATCGTCCAGCCCTACGCCGGAGTCTCGGACATCATAAGTGTCAGCGGAGGCAAGGATGGAGAAGGTGGGGGAGGAGCAGCCACAGCCTCAGGCTGAACCACAGCCTTCAGCATGTCTCTGTGGACATTCCGAGTCCTGTCCGGGTCATCAACAGGAGCAACTGTATAGACCACACCTTCACCAGTAGGGGCTCTCACAACTTGGTGGACCACCGAACTCCAGAGATCTTGGATCTTGTGTCGGCCTCTGACACCATGGTTCCTCAAGTACACCAACTGCCCAACCGGCAGAGGTGCATCCCGGACATGCTGATCATGTCTCTCTTGCGTTTGTCAGCTAACAGTCGCTCACGAGCACGACCTAGAAGGAAGTCAACAGGGAGAAGAGGCTCTTGACCAAATATTAAATAAAACGGTGACTCACCAGTGTTCTGATGTGGCGTGGCATTGTAGCAAAAGAGCACTTGTGGCAGAACAGAAGCCCAGTCCCGCTTCCGAGAGGGTGGCAATGTACGCAGGAGGAAACGTGTGAAACGTTCGATTGAACCTCTCGGATGAGCATTACCAGCCGGATGGTAGGGGGTAGTGCAGGACTTGGAAACACCATACAAAGCACAGAGCTGGTGGATTAAGGTGCTCTCAAAACTTCTGCTTTGGTCTGAGTGCAGACGACTTGGAACACCATACTTATAAAACCATTCTGAGACCAAAACCTGTACCACTGTTGAGGCCCGTTGGTCCCGGATGGGGACAGCCACTATGAATTTGCTGAACACGTCAGTCAAAGCTAAAACATTATCAAACCCGTTCCGAGAAGGTTCGAGCAATGTAAAATGTTCGGGCAGGGCCAAAATCTTGTTTGGCCGGGATGCAAGTAGGTGACCCATGTAACTTTGAGGCACCTGCCCTGTGTCCTTGGCAACTTGACAGCGCTCGCATTGCTGGACCCATTTCTTAATATCTGAAGACATTCCCGGCCAGTAGCATCGCTGCCGGACCAGCTCCGTGGTCCTCTCTGTGCCTTGGTGACCGTGCTCCTGATGGAGCAGATGTAATGTTTCCTGCTTGAGCACAGCAGGCAAGATAATTCAGGGCTCTAGACTAACTTTTTACACTGGTTGCACCAGTGCGCCTAACTTTATTTCTTAGGTGCACCGGCACAAAAGTTGGGTGCACCCAAATGTTTGATCGCATTCAACACTGATTTTTCGGTTCACTTAATTAAAAAAAACAAAACCTGTCCAATACTGACTTGTAAATGATGAACTCGCAATCTGGTCCACATAGCACACATCTGCTCAAGAAATGTGACTGAACAAAAGGTGCCTATAGTGCTTCACTGAGCTGAAATTTAAACCTCAAACATATCGAGATATAATAAAATAAATTAAAAGAACTAAAATAAAAGTGCAAGTGTTTCAACTGAAAATCCTGATAATCTCATGGCGCATCCTGCACTGCAGTCACTTGCTCCTCTGGCCACTTCTTGTAGTTTTCAGCGTTTCAATCCGAAATGTATCAGAACCAGTCGCAAATGCGCTGTTGCCGGCCATGGTCTTTCCGCATTCATTACAGTAAATGCAGTGCATCTTAAGCCCCTGCTCCAATGGCCAAAAAACGTTGTGAAGTCCTGCTACTAATCGGCATTTGGTGGCAGTGGAGCAGGCTCACCGAGCCGCGCTATAGCGCAACATAACGGGTCAAACAACCCGGCAAGCGACCCGGGTAATAATCGGCTGCGGTCGGCACCGGACCGATCAGCTTGCAATGGAATTGGGACACCCGCGATATCACCACCTTTTTTACCTGGATGATGTTGAGCGTTACGTGCGCTAAGTCATAATGTCTCGCCGTATATCAAGTGGCTGGTCGCACCGGTGCGACCTGAGATTTTTCTCAGTTGCACTATGGAGAAATTAGGTCGCATTTGCGACCATTTTGGTCGCACCCTTGAGCCCTGTAAGTTGAAGATACTCTTCCCCCACCGTCGGGATGGAAGACCCGGCAGAAGGGCACACCATTTGCCTTCCCATTGCCGCACAAACACAATTGCCGGCTGAGAAAGCCGTCTCCTCTCGGCAGAGGTGGGAAGAGACTCCTGATGCCAAAATACCTCCTTCAAAAGAGGGTCCTCCTCCTGCATCAAGCGGAGATCGGATGCAGAGTGGGATGGAAGAATGGATGTAACCGGTTGAATAGTGTTGTTTGCGTTGTGTTGATTTTGAGTGGCCCACGCCGTGTTCAACTCTGAAGGGTGTCTCCGTTTATTCTGACAACAGAAAGTGGAACACAAAATCCTCCGTCAACTGCACATCTATATCTGGAGCCCCCTACACAAATGAATTGACATTAAGGTATACAACCAAATTTTGAAATGAAAGTAGACTTCATTGAGGCCCACCTCTCCCACGGAGTACAGGAACAAAAGGGAAGAGGTGAGGCGGGAAAAACTCTTTTGTAGGGGGGGTGTGCCCCCAACAGGTGTCCATAAGGGACTGAAGCTTGGAGACAAACGTTCCACGTTAAACGAAGGAGGCTTAATTGTCAGGTGTTAACACTAATAAATACATTTTGTGGAATTATACAAATTAATATCCGACTTCTTCCACAAATATTATTAATACATAAATGATCCTGTTACATGGAGACCAAAGACTGGAAGGCGGAGACGACCTGACCTGGCTGGATGTTTTGCTGAATACTATCGGGGACCAAGGTGCCAGGCAAAGCTGGAGTGGCATGATGGGGTGCAGGTAAATACTGCCGTGACAGTGAGCCGGCATTCCGGTTGCTGCACCCAGACCAGTACTTAATTTCCAGATCAAAGGCAGCAAGCTCAGCGGCCCACCTATGCTCTGCAGCTCAGAGTTCAGCAGATCGAAGGTGGCTCAACGGGTTATTATCAGTGTACACAATGCATTTGTGCCCCAATGGATACTCCCGAAATTTCTCCATCATGGCCCACTTGAACGCAAGAAATTCTAGCTTCATAGAGCTGTAGTTGGACATGTTACGCTCAGTGGGCCGGAGGCCCCTGCTAGCGTAAGCCACCGGTCTCACACCACAATCCGACTCTTGGGAAAACACTGCGCCAAGCCCACTATGGCTAGCGTCAGTTTCAAGAATAAAGGGACGCGAAAAGTCCACATAAGCTAGTACTGGGGCGGAGACCAACCTCGATTTTAAAGCACTGAAGCTCTCTTCACACTCAGGCGTCCATGCGACCCCCGGCTCCTGACCTGATCCCCTTCTTGCCTTGGTACCTGCAAGATCGGCTACCAACTGGTGCAGAGGCTTGGCTAGCTTGGAAAAGCCATTGACGAACCATCGATAGTAGCTGTCAAAACCTTAAAAAGGATTGCAGCTCGCTGATGTGACGGGGACGCTGCCAGCCAGCCACAGCCTCGATTTTCTTGGGATCAGTAGAGACTCCCTGGTTTGAGATGACGTGTCCCAAGTACGACACATGCTGCTGGAAAAATGCACATTTCTCTGCTTTGGCTTTAAGGCCCTCCCTCTGCAGCTGCCCCAGCACCATTTCCAGCCGCTGCAGGTGTTGCTCAACGGAAGACGAGAAGATGATAATATCATTGAGGTAAAGCAGTAGAGACTGATCCTGCTGATCACCAAACATATGTTGCATCAGCCACTGGAAGGTGCTCGGAGCGTTACAGAGGCCAAACGTCATTCGGTTAAATTCAAAAAGACCAAAGGGGGTGCAAAAGGCGGTCTTGGGACGGTCCTGCTCAGCCATTGGCACTTGATTATACCCACTGGCAAGGTCAAGGGTAGAAAACCAGCGGGCCCCTGAAAGTCTCCTCAATACGAGGCAGTGGAAAGGCATCCTTTCTGGTCTTGCAATTAAGGAGCCAATAATCCACACATAACGGCAAGCCACTGAACCAGAACAGGTACCAGCAACCAGCTTCGTCACCCCACCAGGCATCCGAACTGCTCGCTTTCCTCGGACTCTAACGTCACCCAGGAGGCTGATGGTGACCTGAGCTGAAGACTGGTGGCACTTCTGAAGGGCGGCCACAACTGAACTCAAGGAGGACAAGAGGATATGGAAATTTATCTTTTTTATATTCACTGCAATTTGGATCAGGCTTCATCACTTGAGTCCTATGAGAGAGTGAGTTCTTAAGGTAGCAGGGTTGTTCCATTTGAAAGGTATTGCTTGAAAGTACACCTTGACATTCGTAAGAGAGCACACCTGTTCAGTTTCATTGTTTCCAGTGATGCCAAGGTCATGGGCTCACACATCTCTTTAAGTAAATATTATAGTCTCCCTGATGTTGAGAATAAAGTGGTGACTGTTGTACTGGATTTTGAAAAGATGTCACTGAGTTGTTACTTAAAGAATGACTTTTCTCATTTCTGACAGCCAAGCAACACATTTTTAGAAAGTATTGACTAAGTGAATTTCACACAATATAGAGCCTTAAAAACACATTTTCTTGCACTGAACAAAAACCACAACAGCCTTATTTCTTGTTCCCATGAAATAATTTTTTTGGCCTGCTCTCCACACAATTATCTTTTTTTAAATACATTTAATACATCACACAAAAGCAGTGAACAGCTTTTACGAGTGCAGTTTGGGTCAGTCTGATATGGTCAGTTACACTAAGACAGAGTCTCCATCTTGTCGTAGATCTAGGATTACTGTGTCTGGGTTACAAATCTAACCAGAACTTTTTCCTACATGTGCCAAATTTAAGGGAAACGGGTAAGGGGTCATTTAAGTGGGTTATCCTCTTCATTTGGGTTGAGGATCTGTTTATTCTGAAGGATTTTTATCTTTATTTTTATTGCCCATTTAGCTTTTTCTTTCAGAGAGGGTTGACTACTCATTTACAGAAACTCTTCAACCAATACTCACAGACACCCTGTGGGATTGAATATTTCACAAGGGAAAATAAAACAGTGCAATTGTGTCCAGACATTCCACTTACCAATAACGATTCTCTGACTTGGTTCCGTGAGTCCATTTAGGCCCCGTTTACACAAATACAGTTTTTTCTGAAAACACACAAATATGTTCAACTTGTTCTATTTGTAATTTAATTGTGTGAATGTGTAAATGGAGAAGTTCAGAATGTAGAATGACTTGCAGTTTGGTTTATATTTGTTATTTGTGTTTGGTGTTGCGTAAAGACGATGATGATTAATTATTTTACAGTTTAAAAACTGAAAAGATGCTCCAATGCGTTATGATTAAAAAAAACCCCATTTGGGAAAGCAACACCCAAAAACCCACTTTTTTGGCTGAACATCAATGTGTTATGGTATGTAGTAGTGTTGCTGATTGGTTCTGTTCCACGTGACCCTGAGCTCAGGACTAAGCGGGTATGGAAAATGAATGTTAGTTATTCAGAGGTGCTCTGACAGTGTACCCGAGAGGACACAGCGATTGGGGGTCACAGCTGTCAATCACCCTAGCCCTCCCATTTCCCTTCCTCTACCCAATGCGAGCTGCCTGTGTGACTTGCATAACTTGACTTTGGTAAAGGAAGTGAACGCACAAGCCGTAGCCAACAATCAACTAACAACAAAAAGAGCCTGAACCATTGAAAGATTTGAAAAGAAAACTGTGTGACGGAGAGGAGCCATGAGGAGCAAGCAAAGGGGAACAGTTCCTTGTTAAAACCAGGAAGTGATTTTGCATGTTTCCCTTGCCACTGCCGGTTAGTAAGTTATTTCTTCAAAGTTGCGTACAACATGCACTTGTCCTGTCTTTGAAGCATATTTAATGAGAAATGTCACGTAACACAGTCATCCTTGGAACATTGTTTAAGCTCCCTCCTGCAGCGCAGTACCAGGTACAGTACCCACGTTTGTTTTTGAGAATGATAAAAAATAAACAAAAAACCTGACTCTGTCGCTGATTTTAATTAGCAATGAAGTGCTACAGAATTCAAGAGCCCGGCCGGTGATCTTAGTTGTTGGTCACTTTTGGCTGTAGCGGAACGATGACGTCGTTGCCGCCAGACTCGAAGCGGCGCGCACCTCCGCGGCCGCTTCCCGCCGTGCAGCGATTGTTTCGGCGTCTGGTCCATTTTGTGCCCGAGCAGCTGGCGAAACAGCCAGAGGACAATGAACAATTAGCAAGCGCTGCTGGAACGTGATCGAAAACCTTTGCATCAGTACTTGATATACGCCGCGACTGGCGCGATATTATGATTTAGCGCACGTTACGCTCAACGTCACCCCGTGCGGCAGGTAAAAAAGGTGGTGTTGTCCCGGGTTTCTCGATTCCATCGCAAGCCGATTGGTGCAGAGCCGATTTTGACCCGGGTCGCTTGGCTCGGTGAGCAGATTCCACCGCCACCAAATGCCGATTATTTGCTAAAAAAAGCCCACGTTTTTTGGGCAGTGGAATTGGGGCTATAGTAGAGGACAAGAGGAAACGTGCGTTGCTCATTCACAGGGACGGCATGGAGGTACAGCACATTTTTTTTTACACGCTGCCAGCGTTTGGTGATTCCTACGACGATGCACTGAAGGCTTTAAAGCACTTTTTTGTGCCAAAGCTGAACGTGCCCAACACAGAGCGGAACAAGTTTCGGCAGCTTGTTGGGCACAAACTGACGGATCTACGGCTCAGTATGTAGCGGCTCTGCAGGACATGTGACCAGATTGTGGAGAAGACATCAAAAGTACTCCAGCTCTCATTCCATACCACCGCAGGCTGCTGCTGTTCTCTCCACTGGCCTAAAGGTTGCTGGTAAGACTTGCTACAGATGTGGCTCGTCATCACATTTTGCAAATCATCCAAAGTGCCCAGCCTTGCTGCAATGACTGAACGACAGTGGACTGAATTTGAATGCAGAGAAGTGCTTGTTCAGAAAAAATGAACTTTTTTTGGGGACACATTGTTTCTGCTTCAGGCATCCGTTCAAACCCAGACCATGTCACTGCCATTACAGAGGCTCCACCCCTATGTGATGCTACAACCCTTCCTGGGCCTCACCGTTTGGTATTCCAAGTTCATCCCCGGCTATGCCTCTGTCGTGGAACCCCTTCGTGCTCTGCTTAGAGGGAATTCTGGATTTACATGGACTGATGCTGCCTAAGTAGTTTATTCTCGTATCCAGCACTGACACTGTTTGACCCTGCTCTCCCCACTCTGCTCACTACTGACGCCTGTGACTATGGAACGGGTGAAGTGCTCACTCAGCTGCATGGTGACTCTGAAAAGACTGTTGCATTCGCATCCAGATCCCTCACAGATTGTGAGATAATAGAAAAAGAGGCTCTGCCGTGTGTGTGGTCGACTGAACGTTGGCGCACGTATCTCTGGGGACGGCATTTCACCCTGCGAACAGGCTTCGGAAGAGGTGATATGAGAATTTCGAGGTGGTCAGCTGCCTAATTGCTTCAGCTACACTGTGGAGTACAAGCATGGTCGAGAAAATGTTGTAACAGATTGTTTCTCATGTCTGCCCCTGCCGTTTTCTGAGCCGCAGGAGCTGGAGGAGGACAAAATTGCGAAAGGTGACTGTGGACCTGACAGCTGTTACTACTGAACAGCTACATAACACCTACAAACTTCCCAGTGATGCAGCAAGTGCTCAAACATCTGAGAAATGGCTGGCCCCGTGCAGTCAAAGGCTTTGATCCTGCCCTGCAGCCCTTTGACAGGATACTGGCTGAGCTGGATGAGGTTTTGTTGAGAGGTCCTCACAGACTGGTGATCCCCTTGGCTTTGCAACCACGCACTAAGGTATAGTCAGGACTAAGCAAAGACTGAGAGAGCTCTATTGGTGGCCTGGTTTAGATAGTCATGTTGAGGCTGCCATTAGGAAAAGCCTGCAGCTCTCCCCATTCCCCACCAGAGTGGGGAGAGCAGGGTCAAACAGTGTCAGTGGGCCCATTCCATTCGGCTTCACCAGACTGCCGTTTTGCTATCACGTTGGTGGATTATTACAGCAAATGGCCAGAGGTTGCATTCACGTCCGATGTTCTATCTGCCACTGTAATTACATTACTGTCTACTGTTTTCAGCCGAGAAGGTGTAGTAGGAGGAGATTGAAGAGATTAAACTCACAAAGGAATGAAAACGGGACATCAAATAGATGTGAATGGGTTTTGCATGCAGTTCTTACCCTGTCCACCAGAGGGAGTCTGTGGTAGGTAGGAAGGGCATGTAAAGAAATGAATGATTTTAAAATTTAATATGATTTGATCAGGGCACCACCTGCTTTTTGGTTGTTGACGTCAGCAGGAAACGCCAGAATCAGTCTCAATACCGTTTCAAATTAGCGGGGAGTTCTTGGCGATACGCAGGGATTTGACACTTTAATAAGTCAGTCAAACAACGACATCAGACGTAATGTGCATTTATTTATTTATAAATCATTTATTTATAACAATAGATGGTTCACACAGACCAGTATGACATGAATGTGATCATGAAGATACAATCAGCAACGAACTGTGTGTGTGTGTGTGTGTGTGTGTGTGTGTGTGTGTGTGTGTGTGTGTGTGTGTGTGTGTGTGTGAATAAGACTAAGGAAAGAAAACCTAAACTTAAAGGGCACCTGTGATGCTTTTCCACTTTTCTGAGCTTTAAAAACTGTTACAATGTTGAACCCTATCGTCAAACGATCGAAAATTGGAGGACGTGAGCCCTGCAAATTGTTGGGCATGGTTCTAAACGCTGTGTTCACGGAGATTTTTTCAACACTGGGAACGCAACGACGTAATTGCGTTCCGGAGCTCCTTTCATGGCCAAGCTCAGACACTCTCTCGGACTGGTTCCGCCCTCCCCCGCTCTGCCCCGGAAGTGATGTCGTAATGCGCTGCTCCAAGAAAATGTTTTTTCAGTGTCAGGGAAATTAAAAAAAATAAAATAAAAAATACCGAGCGACTACTGAAGCACCAAGGACCACAACCGTCGGAGTGGAACGAACAGAGAAAATGTTGGAGGTTTGTTCAGCCTAATGCGGATGCGATGGAACACCGGTCCGGTCGGCAACGGGAGTGAGACGGGCTCGACTCGGCCGGTGGACGATGAGAGAATA
This sequence comes from Nelusetta ayraudi, assembly GCF_046127955.1. Classification (NCBI taxonomy): domain Eukaryota; kingdom Metazoa; phylum Chordata; class Actinopteri; order Tetraodontiformes; family Monacanthidae; genus Nelusetta; species Nelusetta ayraudi. Next base: position 3,861,961 of record NW_027466098.1, read on the forward strand.
GTCAGCCACGGCAATATTTGAAAACATGTATGAGGACTGTGAGTGTATTGTGACCCCAAGCAACATTAGTTTTAAGACTACTTGCAACGTACAACCGCTGAATCGTGTTGATGAACTGTTAGTCACCACCGCTAACTCCGTGCTCTGCTTGTTATGTGTGTTGTGTTCGCTGGCAGCGAAACTGCAGACGCAGCGATTTTGACTCGCAAGTTTCACTCCTCATAGCGATGTTCACGCTGCCAGCATGTTAACATGGGTTGTATAGAGCTCTTCCTGCTTTGTGCTTGGTGTGGACTTAAGTTGTGCAGATATTCTTGTCTAATATTAAACGACTCTATGACTGAAGTGATCGTTTCAGCGTACATATTTTCTCTGCTAGGACAGTGTTTTGATACAAGTCAACAGTATGAAACGAAATCATTCTAAGCCCTATTAAAATGCCTCGCAAAAATACAAAACAAAAACACGGTCAGTACACAAAGTAAAATATATTTCCGGGGACACAGAAGGCACAAAAAACGTCCAGGGACCTTCGGTCCGCCTTGCGGCCGTAACTCAGCCCTCGCTGGGTCCCTACGAAGCTGGATTAGCCGGTAAACAGCTGCTAAAGGGTGAAGCCTTCACGACGGTAAGTGTTTAAATTGTGCCGGTTTCGTAACGTTTGCCGTTTACTCTTCACTTCCGCACCAGTAAACTGAGGAAGTGAGGCTCAGCAGCCGAAGGGTGTGACCAATCACAGCGGAGTGGGCTGGGCGGGGGCGTACACCGGCAAGGCTGGGGTGGAGTGAAGTGAAACAGAGCGTTTTCGCGGGACGAGGAAACGAGCCACGAGATACGCAAATCTAAAAAGCTTTCAGCGCGGAAAATCATGTGTTGCTGCTCTGGAGGGGCCAGATATCAAATACAAAAGCCCAAAAATTACTTTGTCACTTTAAGCTAAAAGTGACAAAAAAAAAAAGAAGAAATATAAAAAGGTTTCCGCTTGACTACTAGACTTGTTATGGCTAAGTCTAGCAAAAATTTAAATATATTTGTAATATATTTTGGCCAAGTTAATGGTTTAACTGATGCACGCCAAACTCATGGGACAGCGAGTGAGTTGGTCCTGTGCAGTACCGTTCGGGTCCGGTACCGCGCAGGAAGCTTGGATTAGCACACCATTGAGGTTGAATTGCCCGTTCTGCTCTGTCCTGCAGGTGGCTTCACTGGCGTTTTGGCATCCGAGTAGAGTCTTTCTTCGCAACTGGTTGTGATTTTGGTGATCAAACAACTTGGAAGGAAAAACTGCTTGGCTGGTCCAAAAAGAAAAATTGTAAAAATCACAATCTCAGGGCTGAGAATTAGCCAGTTGAGATGGGGTAAGAATAATAATAATAATAATAATAATAATAATAATAATAATAATAATAATAATAATAATAATGGTCACTGGACGAGGCTGAGTTGTTTCTGCTACTATTTTAATATGATTAAAATTGGCCTTTTGCCAGAAATTCAAAAAAAATAAGTTGCCAAAAAATAGAATAAAGAAAAATGACTGAGACAAAAACCAGACTGCACACAAGACAAAAACTAAACCTAAAAACAAGATTGGAACTAGACCGAAACAAAGGAACTGAATTCACTGGTATAACTTGGAGAGGAGGGTGGTCTTTTGAACTCCAAGAACCAATGAAAAGGCAGTTCCAACATTAAAACCGATGGGTCGTCTTACGCTATATGCATATACATGAATATGTATGTGGTGTCGGGTCTGTTGCTGATAAAGAAATGAAGCAACAACCAACAGCGACATAAAAGAACAACATGGAGAAATAAAAAACGTGTGAGCTTTCGTATGGTGGATACCTTACGAAAGGTAGGGAACAGTTGGGGAAGATGCAACGTTTCAGAGCACATTAAACCTTCAACATATATTTTTTTCCAAGTATATATGAACCTATCTAAGCATGCAGACAAAAGTAGGAGGATGTTTATTTATATTTAAAAGATAATTAAAAGGTTTAATAGATTAAACATTCAGGCACTTATATGGGCACGTATACAAATATATTTATATAATATGAATAGATGTATGTAACCCTGGTTGTCAATATATAAAGGATATATGTATAGATTGACGAAGCAGTCGTCTAAGCATAACATGGAAAACTGGAATGGTAATGATAGGCATTATGGCAAAGCATGTAACAATGATATGAGGAAAGCCGATGTGCAAAGTTTATTCAACTTTCGATTGATTACTTAGGAATCACTTTCGTAACCCCCTAGGGGACACTCTTGCTCCATCTGAAGCAGCTTGAAAGCCTCCAGGCTTCCTTTAGGAGGAAATCCTAAATGAGTTAATTTTGAGGTTAGACGATTGATTCGAAGTCCATTAATACTTTATTTTCGATGGTGGTTACGGATATGTGACCTCCAGATGTCTCTGTGGAAGGGAAAATAGAGTTTTTAACATTGTCTTATATTGAGTTGTTCAGTACTATCTGTGTTGAGGAGGTCCTTCGGAATGTCCTGCTGAGAGATAAAGGTCATAGAACTGGCGCTGGCCGCAAGTGGTACTAGGTCACCTGAGAATGTTTCGAAGTTGACTCCCAACTGTGATTTGTGGGTGAAAGGGTTTTCCTAGAGTGTGCGTTTTATAGTCTCAAGATCTCAAATGGGATCTTGTCATCGAAAGAGGAGCATCACAGCCAATCAGGTACCACCTCTAGTTCCCTCCCAGTGTGGTTCACCGAAGGGCCATGCTGCAATAAATTCCAAGTGTCCTGCGAGAACAACAAGTTCTCCCTCCCAATGCGTCAACCGCCTGATGAACGGTCAGAGTCCCACATCGTCACAGTCGACGCCTTAGGTACCCGTTTTTCGTCGTTTTCCGATGAGTTGGGCAACCCCACACACTTACATAGGAATCTCACATCGTCCGATAGAAATGCCACGGGAGGCATACGAGGCGTCAACAATCTCTACGTTGTCATGGCAACGTGATCGCGGAACTCCGTTTACGCTTACAGCACTTCTGGTTTAGGTACAAAATCTGTCCAGCCTACGGAATCTGTCCGGGGTCTAGTGGCAACACTATTAGGACAAACTACATCGCGCTTAGATAGATAGATATATCAATATAACATAGATATAACATTTTCTATCTATGTATCCATCTATCATTCGTTTGTTTGTAATTTGTCCTAATAGAGTTGCTGTATGCAACGCCGTCGACAATCGCCGAACCCCTGAACAGATCTCGTAGCCTTACAGACACCACTAAGCCAATGACAGTTTGCCATGTCATTGAAATTGACAGAAATTGTTACTGAAATCGCCGGAAATGGCGGACCCCAGACAGATTCCTTAGGCCGGACAGACTTGGTACCTACACCAGCAAAACACCTTAAAGACCGTCTTATGTAGACTACATATATATATATATATATATATATATACATATATATATATATATATATATGTATATATATATATATATAAATATTGTGTACACACACACACAAATGCGCGCCGTAAAAAAGCTGAGTGTGACTACAAGTTGAATATGACTACAAACTATGTTGGGTAGATTTTACGTCGTCACCCCCCAAATAGGCGAGAATGTGCTTATGTTGTCATTTCATGTTGTTTATATGTATTCAACAAAGTAAACAGTCCGATTTCTCCATTATAAAATGTTTTTAAAATAAAGCGGCTGAAATCATTCGAAAGCTTTGTGATGGTGGCATCATAAGTAATGTCACCGTGTCTAGTAATAGTCTAGTTGACATTGCCTAACTTTAGCTTGTCATATTCCTGTACAGCAAAAAATGTGTTGGTATTTGGAAATTACCTCGCTGAACAAAACCTATAAATATCATAAACTTGTGTTTGCTCTTATTTTCTGACATAATCAAAAACACAATGCAAATATGCCATTAACTGTCTATTTCGGGAAGCAGAAACTTTCAGCTTATGACGTCAGCACTTGCTCTTTATGTTCGTACAAGTTCCAATAAAGTGAAGTTTGTTTTGTTTTTTTAAGTATTTTTGCCATAAGTGCTGTAAGTGTAAACGGAGTTCCGCGATCACGTTGCCAGGACAACGTAGAGATAGTTGACGCCTCGTATGCCTCCCGTGGCGTTTCTACCGGACGATGTGAGATTCCTACGTAAGTCTGTGGGGTTGCCCAACTCGTCGGAATATGACGAAAAACAGGTACCTAAGGCGTCAGGAAGGTGACGATGTGGGACTCTGACCGTTCGTCAGGCGGTTGGTACATTGGGAGTGAGAACGTGTTGGCGAGAACATTAGGTCCAGATGTGGCACTACAAAGGCAACCCCATGCAACTGGTGACTGACAATTGCCCTTCATTTGTGTCTGCCAAGTTTGAGGCCTTCCTAGCAACTGCCATGACTCAAGTCAGGGTAAAAAAGCCAGAAATCAAAAAGAAAGGACACTTGCAGTACACGCGGCCCCTCCAGGTGGTTGCAGAGAGAGCTGCTGCGACCTGCGAACTCTCTGATGGTAAAGTATGGAATGCCATACACTTATCTCATGCTCATTACCCTTTTCATGTGGTGCCCTCACACAGTGATGGTGTCAGAGAACAGGACTGTTATGTGCCTCCTCAGGTACTTCCACCTGCTGAACTGCCTGCCAGGTCCCAGCAGTGTCACATGCAGATTTGTCCGCTAGCTTGGCTGAGTGATTTTGAGACCTGATATGTCTCAGAATAAGTGAAAAATGCACTGTTCTCTGATTGGACCATTTGTTTCCATTTTGATTGATATTTTCAGTGTGATTGATGAACTGTTGCAAAAATCTATGTTCTTTGTATTCCCTTAGTTTCAATTGACAATTTTGCACCCAGCGAGGTTACCAGAAGTTAGTAAAGTAATAATCGCAATGATGTGTTTAAAAAAAGTGACACGTGATGTTGAGTTATCCAGTCAAAGAAGCTAATTTATAGTTTCAGTTTACACTTATTGTGTTAAGTACTATGATTCAAAGTTAATTTCAGTTTGTGGTTCCATGAATATGGAAGCCCATTGCTGCCAGTAAAAAAAAAAAAAAAAAAGCCCTTTGGTAAGTCATAATTATGAGATAAAAAGTCAATATTATGAGATAAGAAAGTCGAAATTATGAGATAAAAAGTCGAAATTATGAGCTTTCAGCTTTACATGCGGTCTGAGGATAGGACGCACTGTATTTGGTGCTTTTTGCATGGATTTTTAGCACAAAAACTTGGCAATCGCTTTGTGGATCTAGCCAAATAGGCTTTGTACTTCACCTCCCAGACCTTCAAATGACGATCCCTGCTCTTCTTGATATGACTTCCAGGTTTGAAGAACGAGTATATCGTGAGCACAATGGCTGACAGCACAGCAGAGAAAGCCGGTGTCCGCACCGGAGACAGGCTGATCTGGATCAACGGAGTTATGACGTCAACGCTAACACAATCCATGCTCAGCAGAACTGTACGAGTCCGTCTTCCTCAGTCAAAGGCCAGTATTGTGAAGCAAGATGTGTGGTTAATATAAGTAACTTCAACTAGAGATGGCAAGAATTAGAGCTGCACTGATTCTGAGAAAATATTCTTAACATAGTGAATTTTGTTGCACTTTTGAAGCCAGCGACACACTTTTACAAAATAAAAGCACGTATTGCAGCTAACTAGCGATCGATAAATAAATAAGCCGCGGTGGGCTAAACTAAGGAGTAATTGTTGACGCGCATGCAAAAATAAATCCAGTCTTGCTTCAAGGTTCTTTTTTATTTACTTTATTCTTTATCACAATGACCTCCGACACTCACACCAAGCCATCCGAGGCGCACAGGTGAATGTCATTAAATAGCGTTGTGGCTACACCCCACCAGTGACAGACACACCCCCTACCCAGGTGTTAAAGAAGTGCACTCACAAATATAAACATTAGAAACTCACAGCTAGGCATGGGCGATATGGACTAAAAGTTTTATCACAATCATTTCTGGCATTTATCGCAATAACGATAAAAGTGACGATAAAAAATATAAAACAATTCAACTCCATGTTTTGTTTTGTTTTGTTTTTTAGACTGCACATATTTGAAACCGCACTCGAAAAAAAAACACGTTCACACGAAGCCGTATTAAAATAAATACATTAAATTAAATTAAATTAAATTAAATTAAATTAAAATAAATCCCGTTTACGCGGATACGCGTCTGGAAACGATGTAGTACCTATGCCTGGCCTGGTGTGGCGCTGCAAGTTTATTCCCTGAAGGCGGAAGAAGAACGCCTGAGGTACACCGTAATTACAGAAGCAGTAGCTCGCTGAAAACAAGCGCCACAGAGAACAGAAAGAGAGATCGCTCTTGAAAAGACGGTGTCGATAAACGACAGAGTTCAACGTCTGCTTCGAGTAACTTTAGAACACAAAGCCTGAAAAGGTCCTCGTTAAAATTGACGCGGAGTTGTGCCAGTAAAAGTTTGCAAACATTTTTGCGTTTCCTGCCTCAACATCCCGGCCCGCCGACCCAAAAGAAAATAAATGAAAAGTAAAACAGGATGTTTGCAAATCGTTTCCGTGGTGTTTATTTTCATTTTGCACAGAATCCACAATCGATGCTCGAGCACGGTGAGTACGCAATCAGCCCCGTGCTTGTTATTGTCCAACACATGAGCTGCCGGCTGCCAGCAGCAAGTGCGTTGCGCACGTAATTACGTCATCAACACGAGTTTATCGTTATTACCGCGAGATGACATATTCTTACCGCTGTGAATTTTATGACGATACAACGCAAACACCGATATATCGCCCATCCCTACTCACGGCTCCTACAGCACATGAGCAACATGCGTTAATGTGCAATAAAATAATTGTCATTTACATTTTTGGTGAGCTATCCCTTTAAGATTTTCACTGTGGAAATTACTACTAGTTTCTATTGGTTAAAAATATATATCTTAAGACTTAAACGTAGAATTAGGGATCAGTAATATTGCTGTGCACAGCTGTGAATTGACACGTTCAACTTGCTTCATAGCGCAGGCCCTGGTTATTTGCATGAAAGTCGTACTGAACGTGTGTGTGACACCTGCAGTGTATCTACCTGTCAGATAAAGAAGAGCGGAGACTCGCTGACAGTGCTCGTCGTTGACAGAGAAAGCGAGTCCTGCTACACCAGGAGGAAGATGCCCATCCTACCCACAGTGGCCGAGTGTCACGGCCTGCCACACATCGCCAAGACCATGGATCTGGAAAAAGGAGAAGATGGATACGGCTTCCTGCTGAGACACGAGAAGCTGGCGGCAAGTCGACGCTTGTGTGAGGAACCACCTCAAAGCACACACTCACAAACCTTGAGTTAGGGTAGTGTTAAGGGTTAAGTGTGTAATATTTGGAGATTTCTGAAGAACAAACAGCGATATCAAGTGGTTACGATGAGGTTCATTCTGTCTTCGTTATTGATAGACGTCATTTCTTGTTTCAAGACAAGATCTTTTTCTAGATGGTCTTATCTTGACATGTTCGGCAGAGCTTCCGCCTTCTTCAGAAGTGTCACACGATGGTATGTGTGATGCGTTTTATCTGCTGATGTTATGGTCAAAAGAAATAACGCCTATCAAGTGGTTACATTTCAGATTGCAGCGTCTTTCACTCGCCCTCCCTCTCCCAAGCTTGCCAGTGGACTACGGTGGCCTGTGCACCCAAATCTGGATACCTCGTCCACCTTCTTCTTTTTGTCTTAAGACACAAACAGTCACCATAAATTTGAAACACGCTGTTAGGCGATCTGGACTGTCCACACCAGGCCTTCTTAGAAAAATCGTGGTGCAAGATGGCAGCTAACTGGGAGCAAGACTCTTGATCTATGTGTATTTTTATGTAAGAGAACCGTTTTTTGGGGAGGAAAACCAAATTACTTTTATTGGACTGCAATTATACACTTTAATTCATGTATTTATGGGTGGTATATTAAGATTCTACCTTTATAAAAACTTATCTATAAATAGGCAATAATCACGTTAATAAGTTGTCAAAAATGATCAACAATGACTTAACA
>NW_027466098.1:3877500-3980000 GCF_046127955.1 Nelusetta ayraudi
TTGTATTGGTCCAAAGTTATAAGACTGGATCATGTAAGCAGAGCTCAATTTCACATTATACTGTTGACTGGCCATTCTAATGAATATTTTCAATGCGTTGCGTTTTAAATAAAAAAGATCAATCGATCCATGAGATCAGAGACCCTCATCATCAAAGGTCCAATTCTGATTGTCAATCATGAGGGTCACATTCTAATACCAATACACACACACACACACACATATACATATATATACACAAACAGACACACATATATACATGTGTGTGTGTGTGTGTGTGTAAGTAACACACACACATATATGTATATATGTATATATACATACACACACATATATATATATATATATATATATATATATATATACATATATATATATATATATATATATATATACATATATATATAAAAACATACATATATGCGTGTGTGTGTGTGTTTGAGAGTGTTGTAAATGGTAAATGGACTGCTCTTATATAGCGCTTTTTACAGCACCTAAACGGTACCCCAAAGCGCTGTGCAAAGGCCTCTCATTCACCCATTCACGCACACATTCACACACCAATGGGTGGCTGCTGCCATGCAAGGCGCTGCCTAGCAATTTAGGGTTAAGTGTCTTGCCCAAGGACACAACGACGCACTAGGATGGAACGGGATTTGAACCGCCAACCTTTCGGTCATTGGACAACCCGCTCTCACCTCCTGAGCCACGGACGCCCAGTGTTGTGTGTATTTAGCCTTCACCCTCAAAACTCGACTATTCCAATCACACCACGCTTTTCACACTAAGGAAAAAGTAGTTTAAACAGTTTTCACAACAGCAGTTTCAGCTACTGTGTCTATCGGCACTTTCAAAAAAAATAAAGCTGTTGTTTAGCTTAGATGGGAAATGACAAAATAATATTCACCAATTATCTATATGTGCAGCCTAAGATGGAACAAATACTCTATGCGTTTGTCTTTATGCCGCCCTTTGCACATCACAAGTACTCCAGTACTTTAGTTAGTTTTCTTACATTGCTGTGCAAATACATTTTTTATTCCAAATTTGTAATATATATGTAATATATATATATATATATATATATATATATATATATATATATATACATATGTGTATATATATATATATATATATGTATATATACATATATATATATATATATATATATATATATATGTAATATATACATATATATATATATATACACATATGTATATATATATATATATATATATACATATATATATATATATATATACATATGTATATATGTATATATATATATATATATACACATATATACATATGTATATATACATATATGTGTATATATATATATATATATATAGATGTATATATACATATATATATATATATATATATATATATATATATATATATATATATATATATATATATATATATATATATATATATACACACATATACATACATATTTATGGAGAAAATGTTATTTATTTTGCAGAATGTACACAATTCAATTCAATAACTTCAATAATGTATTTACTCTAAATTATAGAGAGTGGGGCTAGCATTTTTATTTTTGTGGAATAAATTTGGGTGATGACTTCATGATGAGGAAACAAAATGTGAATTGAAAAAAATATCTGAACTGGGGCCATCAAATTGAATTAGTCGCTGATGACGGCTGCTTTCTACTAAAATAAAACCAAAGCCTTTTGCAGTCAAGTAGAAACATGTTAAGCCTTCAAACGTAATTCTGATTGTCTGCACAAGGAGCGATAGTGAGCGGTACGATGTGAGATGTGACAAAAAAGTAACCTGTCTGTTAAAACAGACACACGTTTTAAAATAGTTAGAATATTAATATATATATATATCTAAACAAATCAAACTTATCAAAGTATGCATTCGTATCAACTAAGGAAGTGAGCGTGAGGGTTTGTTTAAAACACTCCAGTTTGGTCTACAGGACACATGTCTCTTCCTCCTGATGCATAACAAACCCTTGTGTTCCACTCCCGTGCAGCACTCGCCAGTGGAATAATTCTCTCTTCTGTTTGCTTCGGGATGCACGTGGGCACACCCCGCTCTCCAGTGAAATGCTACGCAGACAATAGAAGACATCGAGATGCGCGCTTGTTCCTGCTCCGGCAGCTCGGCGACGACGAGGACCAGGATGGCGACGACGACGACAATGCACAGCGGCGGCAGCTTATTCCCACACCAGCGGAGACGGCGGCATCTCTGAGGGCTGGGCCACTGTGGAACTGTTTAAAAGGGAAGACGAATCAGAGAGCGTCAACAGTCACTGCTGACGTCGTCCATCAGCGCGAGGCCATTTCATCCGTTGCATTTTGCGTTTTCACACCTCATCCCCACTTCAAAATTCTTCTGTATTTGTTCACGATAGCCTACTCACTCAAATTGCGTTGTTCTACTTTATCTATTGATTTCTATATGGGGCTGAGCCCCAGAAATAGGACCAGCTGTGGAACAGAGCAGGTCTATCACAGGGCTAAAGACCGGTTTGTAATTTTATCTTATTATCGATGACTTATTTTCTACTATGTGTAGCTTTTATCTGTTGCTTTATTGCATTTGTTTCATCTTTGTAAAGTGTCACTGAGTACGTTGAGAAATGCACTTATAAATCAAATGATTTTTTTTTTTTTTTTATTTGAAGCCAAATCGCAGGGCTACGTGTGAAAAACATCAAGTCACCTCTCACGATTTCAACTGTTTGACAGGAACTTTACAACAGGCAACAGCAAACTACGGCCGGAGGGCCATAAGAAGGCCCAGAGAAATATAATATTAATAGTAAATAAGTCATAAAATAGCTAAATACTATGGGGCTTCAAAGACACATATTTTGTTGTAACACTTTTGTTCATTTTTAATTGACATTAAAGCACGTTTTCTACATCCATCCGGCCATCCATTTTCCATAGCCACTTCTTTCCCAAGCTCAGGGTCACGGGGGTCTGCCAGAGTTGTCATAGGTCTGGTAACAAGTCACCATTTTTTACTCCTATGAGGTGGGTAACCAAAACACTCCATCCATCTGATCCTATTCCAGCCCCTCTGTGAACTTTAAGAACCCACTGTGGCCCACAAATCAAACGCACTGTGGGGCCACCCCTACTTTACAATTAGTTCCGTTACCTGATAAAGCTTTTAAAAGCGGCCGACTGAGGGTTTATGCAGAGCGGCACCCGACTTCCTTTCTGCTGCTCCAGGATGAACTGGTGGATGATATCTGTCAGAGGAAACATGAGCGAAAAGCAGCGGAGATTTCAGAAAAGATTGTCATTCTTGGTTGAACTCCTTCTAGTCCCATTCAAAGCAAACTGACAGAGAGGAGGAGAGACGGAGCACAAGTCAGAGAAGCAACGAGGCAAAAGACGAGTGGCGAGCGTGTGACTACCTAACATGAGATTTACTTTCATGCCAAGAGATGTTTCAGACTAAGGTCTTAAAGGAAGAGTCTGGGGCAAACAGAATGATTATTATAGAGCTGTTTATGAGAAACAGAGACAGTCTGAAGAGAAACACAACTTCAAGACAGACACAAGCACATTGCTTCTAATAGAGAATCAATAAAAAAAATTAAAAGTCAATTTTCAGTTAAGTCTGAAAACGGAGGTTCCCGTATCCAGTCAGAAAAAGCATCATGTCAATGAGTGTACCAGCTTGTTGACATTCATTTGTCTGTTCTCTCACATTTGCAAAATACAGACTCAGAAAGAGAGAAAGCAACATTCTGTCGCTGCTGAAAAAGATACCGGGGCTCACAGAATCACAGAGGCAAGCAGGCAGCTTAGCTCACCTTTGACATGTCTCACAGAGCTCAGGTTCTTCTCAAAGCCATCGTCAAACTTGGGATTAGTGATCGGCTCAAAGTCGCTGGTGTAAACCCGGCCAGAGGACGTGGTGTAGCAGCATTTGCACATGCAGGTGTGGTAACGTAGCCGACCCTCGTCCAGGTACGGGTGTGCCAGGGCGTCTTTCGCCGAGATCCTCTTTGACTGGGGGGGCGAAACACACAGGATTTCAATTAGGTTGGCAACAGTCTGGGGTAACATTTATCTTATTCTCAGACTACAACAAACTTGAGATGTTTTTCTCACTAAATGACAATATACACAACAAAAGTGAATAATAAAAAGAGGATTGAATCGGTAGCCGTCTTAGTCAGGATGAGGCACAAGGGCAGGTATCAGTGCACGACTGAGCTTTAAAGGTCCAGTGTGTAAAATCTTTAAGGAAGCCAGGTATTTAAGGTAGCCCCGGGCTTCCTTAAAAAAATGCCGGTGCAAGTTGGCAGCTAACTAGGAGCAATACCCTTGCTCTATGGATATTCTTATAAATAGGAGAAGCGTTCCAAGAGTAGGAAAACCAAATGACTTTCAGTGTACTGCAGTGCACTTCAGTGTACACACAGAAAAGACAAAGAAATATGGGTAAAATCTAATTTGCTCAGGATGGGACCTTTTAAAGACAATATCCCTCCCAACCTACGATTACATACCTTATATCTGACGATAATAAAAATAATAATAATAATAATAACAATAATTCTGGTTTTGAAATAAGTGTGCAGGGCCACTCTAAATTTCTTTTCCAAAGATGCCTTCGTGTTTTCTGCCTTAGTGTTTTTCAAAGGAATCACATTAAAATGCCAACAGGCTTTTTCTTGCACATTTGCATGCCCATCAAGTGCACTACAAAATGTTCCCATTAAGTTCCTCATGTACTGCGACTACTACACAAGCCACATCAAGCTTCCAGGTGTCGGAGCACAAAGACTTGCACCCCAGAAAGGAAAAGAAAAGTTTTAGGAACGAATGCCACTTTTTTTATTTTTTTATTTTGCCTGTTTTCTTTTTGCACTTTGTAACACCAGTTTGGAACTTTAAGTGTGAACAGCGTTGTAACCCATCGGAAACGGCTTGTTGAAGTGCCCTTTGGATTACACTATTACACTCTGCTTACTTATTATTTCATGCAGGACCCAGTAATTAAATTGTCAGGCAGACTGTGACGTGGACAGCTAACTGCTCTACATTGACGTTCACAAGCATGGTTTCATTCATGTAAAAAAAAAAAAAAAAATGAAAATGATGTCTGACAGGATTGATGACTCACCGGATCAAACACCAACATCCTGCAGAGGAGGTGGACAGCTTCGTGTGTCGCCTGGCTAGACAGTGTATACAGGACAGGAAGGGATGGCTGCAGACAAAAACAAACACCGCATTGTCAACCGTTCGTCAGCTACCTTCAGACAAGGGCTGCGACGATTCCTCGAGTAATTCGATGAACTCGATGACAAAAAAATAATTATCGAGGAACTTCATATGCCTCGAGGCGTCGTTTAATTACATTAAAAGCTCACGTTTCGCACGGACTATTTTTTTACTGTGACACAACGTGCTTCCGTCACAGGCCGTGCGCCTTCTGCAAAGCGGGAGAAGACAGAAGCGTTCTTTTGGCAACGGTACCAGCGCGGCGACATTTCACGCTTCTGGGACGCATCTGAAACCCCACGTCTGGTGTGAACTTGCACGCTGACGATGACAGCGTGGGCTTTAATTAAGCAAACGTATGTTTTAGCGATTACTCGATTAATCGATGGAATATTCGATAGAATAATCGATTCACAAAGCTGCAGCCCTACTTCAGACATCTATGTATGTATGCTTCTTAAATAATTGAACAGCAGCACTTTCAGACGTGGCCCTGCAGCAGCTCTGAGCAAGGAGCTGAATGGACGCAGACACTCGGCCAATCATCAGCTCTGACGTTCAGCTTCAGCAGTGGATAAAATTAGTAAAACAGAGAGTTTTTTTCTTTTTTGTTCTTTTAAATGAACATTTGCTTTCTCAATTATGTTTTTTTTTTTTATTCTTTATTCGAGCATAAAAAGAAAGAAAAGGAAATAAAAAGATACAATAATAAAAATATGTAAGCCTAATACTCAAATAAAAAAACAACAACAAAAACAAAAACAAATGTCCATCACTTAAATATGCTCGAAAGGAGTAGGAAGAGGTGCTTGACTTATCCAAACCCACCCCTATTCACAACGCCCTTTAGCTGCTTCCCATTGCCGACCTCAAGAAAAAAATAAAATAAAAACAAACACGAAACAGAAAAAATAAACAAAAACTAAAGTAAAACAAAAAAATAGAAAAAACAAAGTTGTCTACTTACAGCATTTGCTCACTGGTTACACTTTATCAAAAGCACTAGCCAATCAATGTGAACGTGTTATTCGACAGGACACTCAGCACTCTCAATCTGATTGTGTCTAAAGTGAGAATAGCAAGAGGTATAAACACAAAGTGCACCACGGCTTCAAATCAATGTAGCAGAAACATGACATAGCTGTACTGTATAAGCCGAAAGAAACTGTACTTTTTTTTTTCTTTTTCTTTTTTATTAATTCAGCTCAAAAATCCTGTTGTATTCTGGAAATATGAATTATAGATTGTTTGCTGGTTGTTTGAAAATTATGTTTTTTCTTTGGCTAAATTTATAGAAAAGGTCAGCTGGTATCGGCGACAAAGTATTTTGTATTCCATTTGAGAGATTATTTTATGTGTATGTATCCCTATTTTTTTAATACTTTCTTTTTTATTGATTTTTTTCATTTGTAACATATAAACATTAACAACAACAACAAAAAACAATACTAGAAAAAACAAATACGATCATCATGTGTCCCTATTTTTATAGGTTGTGTTATGTTTTGCTTTTTTCTGTGTCACATGGCTATTGTGGATGTAATTGTAGGAATACAATTGACAAATGTATTGATCAGTGTCTAATAAACTGGGCACCAATCAGGGTGTTTGACACTTATATAAAAAGAGCAATCAGTCAATCTATCAATCAATCTATCAATCAATCACCTAATCATTAGTTGAGATTACTAATACTGATAACTAATAACTTACTGAAAAACAAATCCTCAAAAAAGTTACACCTTCTTATTGCCCTCCAACACTCCAAAAATACCAACTCAAATCCTACCTGCTTGTGGGGTCCTCTGAGAATGTGCGCTCGTGCACCTTCACACGCCGTTCTCATGGCTTCCATGGACGGAGTTCCCAACAGGTCAGTGATCAAGTCCAACTACAAGTGAATATGACATCAGGATGGTAGAACAGAAGTCATTGATAGATGTCTCGTCTCACAAAGAACAGTTTTTGCTCGCGTACAGTCAGATCACTCGCCTACAGAGTTTTCCTATTCAATGTTCTTGAATCTTTTACTTTATTCACAAACTGGGCATTTGAACCAATGTTAAAGTTCACCTGCTGAATGGGACTCTGGGCCTGGAAGAGAATGCGCCGCCCCAGCAGCTCAGCGAAGATGCAGCCCACGGACCAGATGTCGATGGAGTTGGAGTAGTGGCGGCTCCCCATGAGGATCTCAGGAGCCCGGTAATACTGTGTCACAACTTCCTGAGTCATGTGCCGTGCCTCGTCCGTCTCCTCCACTCGGGCCAGGCCAAAATCGCAGATCTGGAGAACAGTTAGTCATATTGCGTTACATCTGTGCCACAGGCCTGACCCTCGCAGCTTTATTCAGACAGCCGAGGCTGGCAACGGCTCCACGACACTCCTACTGAAAAGAAGATCACTGCAACCTAAACTTAAAATTCATCCTTGATAATCATCAATTGATCATCTATGAGCAAGAAATGGGAAATTTAGTGTTTTCTGAGGGTTTAATATCTTCATGTATTCCAAAGAAACTCACATATATTTGGATTTCCTATATATATGTACAGGTACTACCCGAAAAATTAGAATATCAAGTAAAAGTTGTTTTATTTTGGCAATTTAACATAAAAGATGAAACCAACAAATTTTATTGATCCATTACACTCAAATTGACATCTCAAGCAGTTCCTTGTTGTAACTTTGCTGATTAAGATTTTCAGCTTATTAAAACCCCAAACCCATAAACTCAGAAAATTAGAGGGTTTTTTTTAAGCTGCAAGAAATAATAATAAATAATATCAAGAAATAAAAACTTGAAATATATTGATTTGCATATTATTTGTTTATATAATATGTCAAATTCACCTTTTAAGTTGAATTGCAGAAATACAACAACCTTTTCAGGATATTCTAATTTTCTGGGTAGTACCTGTAAACATATATATACATATATATATATATATATATACATATATATATATATATATATATATATATATATATGTATATATACATATATATATATATATATATACCATTCATTCATTCATCTTCTATACCCGCTTATTCCTATTCAGGGTCACGGGGGTCTGCTGGAGCCTATCCCAGCTGTCTTAGGGCGAAGGCAGGGGGACACCCTGGACAAGTCACCAGTTCATCGCAGGGCCACATAGAGACAAACAACCATTCACACTCACACCTACGGACAATTTAGAATGTGCATGTGAGGTCAATTGACCTCACATGCATGTTTTTGGACTGTGGGAGGAAGCCGGAGAACCCGGAGAGAACCCACGCAGACACAGGGAGAACATGCAAACTCCACACAGAAAGGTCCCAGGCCCGGGCCCCGGAATCGAACCCACGACCTTCTTGCTCGGAGGCGGCAGCGCTAACTACTGCGCCACCATGTCGCCCATATATATATGTATGTGTGTGTGTGTGTGTGTGTGTGTGTGTGTGTGTGTGTGTGTGTGTGTGTGTGTGTGTGTGTGTGTGTGTGTGTGTACACAAAGAAAAAAACATGCCTTGATTCTTCCCTGGTGGTTGTTTTGGAGTAAAGGCCAAAAACCGTTCATTCTCCATCTGGTTGAACCATTTTGGCTCTGTGCTTTGATTACTTTTAACAGTTTCTTCAACAAATGTATGGCATGAAGATTGTGGACAAGCTTAAAATTCTGATATATATAAGTAACACTGGGCTAAATTAATAAAGAGCGTGTCTGTATTATGTCACATTTGGCAACATGGTCTGTCTGACGCACCTTGAGCACGCAGTTGCTGTTGACCAGGAGGTTGCCTGGCTTGATGTCTCTGTGCAGAATACCAGCTGAATGAAGGTATTTCAGTCCTGGTTGGGATGATACAGAGAGTGGGAGAAAAAAGAAGAGGATGTTATATCCGGTGTCATATTTATCAGTGACTTGGTTTTATTTTTATGTCCTTGCATCTTGAAATACCAAGTATGCTCACCAGCACTTATTACAAATACATTATCTGGCGTTTGTTTTTTTTCTCTCATGCTGCGGGTAAAAAATGCATTTAGTTCACTGGCTGAAGTGGGATAGAAAACAATAAAAAAAAAAGAGCAAATGACTTGTACATTTTAAGCTGCATGTTCATTCATTTTCTTTATTCATTTGTTATTGATTTTCTTTTGTTCCTGTAGAGCTTTCAGCGACATGATGATCTGTTTTGTACTTGTTACAAGTCCCGCTCAGACAGTCGGACTCCACGATCCACTAATTTATAAAGCGTGGCTGCCCTGCCCTTCTTGTGCAGTGCTATTAATGGATTACTTATCATTGCTGGCTCTTGTACACACACATATTAACAAATCTCTTAAGTGCCATTTTATCTTGTGAGCAAGCAGCAGGCTAAATATTGAGCTGAAGTCTTCTCACTTGACTGCATACATGGTGGTATGGGCCCCACCTGTAAGCAGCAGGTTAGTAATGAGACTAATGTATGTTTGTCAGGTGAGTAAATGTTGTTGTTGTTTGGGGTATATTGTTAATGGGCACATATTTAAACATAAAGGGTAAAAAGCAGCTAATCTAATTAATTATGGTATATAAGCAAGTGCCTATATATATATTATTATTATTTCTTATATTTCCCCTGCATGCACTGCATTCGACTCAAACATATGTCTTAAAACTGTTTCTGAAGCTCCACAATAGACCAACATAACCTGATCAAGTTATTGGAGAGTTTCAGTAACATCTTCTCTGGCTCGCCATCTACTATTTTCTTCCGGCTCCCGACGAAGGCAGATGCAGCTCTCCTCCCCTCCTCTCCCTTATCTTCCCTGCTTCGCTTGTCTCAGCTCGTCCTGTCTTCTCATCGAGTCTCTATGTTTGCAACGTTGTTATATGTGCCTGTGTTGCTGAGGTTTTTTTCCGGTTCCCTCTCAGGAACATGTTTCCTCCTCTCCCCTCCTGTTCTCCCCTTTCCGCCCCCCACTTTAAATGCTCAATCCTGCGGTCCTGTCTTTACCATGTCATATTGTATTTGTGCTGTATACGTTTGGACGGGGATTACACAATTTTGTTGTACATGTTTGTTGCAATGACAATACAGTAGTCTATCTATCTATCCATCTATCTATCGACTGGTTAAGAAGAAAAAAAAAACACCAATGCCACCCCGTGCTCTATGGGTTGTGATTGTGAAGTGCGGTGATGACCACAGTGTGAACTCTAAAATCAACCAAGGGAGAGACGACACGTTCAAAGGGCCTAGTTTGCAACTCATGCTCAGTTTTCTATAATGCCTGATACATTTGTGATCTTTGCCCAGGTAATTGTGCAGTGCGCAACACAGCAGCGTTGAGTCATTACTTGAATAGGTGTGGCAGCTGGTGAGGTGAGGCTCTCAGCCTGCACTGCAGGTGAATTGAGAAATGATGATTACGAGAATCAGCTGGGCAGGTGCGCATCTTCTGTTTACTGCTTCTGCTGCAGACAGACAGTAGTACAAAGCTCTGACAGCCACAGTAACCTTAATAATTCATCCAGAAACCAGCGAAATGTAAGTGAAAAGTTTTGTGTGCGTGCGATGTTCAGCAAGCAGTATGCAACTGTGTTTGATTTTGTCTGTGAGATTGAAACTGAATGACGGTGTTAAAACGAAACATAGCAAAGGCAAATATTTGAAACTTAGTAACTGAAAATTCATCTTCTCTTCAAATGTACATTAGTCTCTTTTTAACAACTGAAGTTACTTAGAAAATTCTTTGTTGATTGATCCTGGTTACTGGTAACTGGTTAAACAAAAGGTTCCAAGTGGTTCGGCAGTCATGCCACGGGAGATGGGCCAGTGCACAGCAGGGGAGCACTGTGGGAAACCAGATGTGTGAAGGAAAGAGGTGTGATGTCCACACAGACAGGGGCAATGAAGAGTGCGGTGCCTCCACAGGCACGGGCAAAGTAGAAACAGCCATCACGGGTGTGGGTGAAGTTAATATTTATGGTCAGACCACAGCATCCAAATTGCACAAACTGGTTGATAAAATTTACCAACATGGTTGTTGTTTTGAAAATAATCAGCCTTACTGACTGGAGACAGAGTCAAGGTGACCCACTTTCTCATTGTTCAATGTCAAATTGAGGCTTTAAAAGATTGCATCTCTGGCCTGCAGTGGTTAACACTGTCACGTCACAGTAAAAAGGTTACGGGTTCGATCCAGGGGGCCCGGGGCCTTTCTATTTGGAGTTTGCATGCTCTACCTGTGTCTGTGTCGGTTCGCTCATTGCACTGATCACTGTGCTGAAGTGGCGACTTGTCCAGGCTGTAAACCTGGTTTCACCGTATGACAGCTGGGATAGGCTGCAGCAAAACCCTGGGACTTTGAGTGCATTTGCTGCGATGTGGAAGCGAAATGGATGAATGTCTGTCGTCTTTCAATTGACTGGGTAAACATGCAGGTTTGAAAATCAGCCCTTTGTGATGTCACAGATGGCACTGCTATCCCTTCCAGGTAAGTAAGAGTGACCCCAGCCAGATGTTTGTTCCACCCTGTGAGACTTTAATGTGCCCGTGTTGTCTTTGACCTCTTTCAAACACATTAGTTTGAGCTGGAAGCTAAAAAATAAATAAATAAATAGTTTTTTTCGCAGGAGACTGTAAACGGAGGGCTAAATAAGCTGGGGTTTTGTTTTTTTTTATCTCAAAGAGAATATTTTAGTGGTGCTACACTGGGTTAAGAATGCGGGAAATAAAAATGGAAAAATTAGTAGAATATGAATTAAATTCAATTATACTGTTGATTATAGGCATTGACAAGCAGAAATCTCTTGCAACAAATGGGTCACGATGGGTAAAATGTGGGGATGTCCCAATCCGATTTTTTTCTCAAACCTTTATTTCATGACGTGAGTGACGTATTGAAGTCGAAGGTTTGTAAACAAAACTATGTCTGCCGTGTGGCGATTCTCCGAGTTGGAAGAGGAATGCAGACCCGCAGCGAAATGCAAAGTCTGCGAGCTAATGGTTTCCCGTTGTGGCAGCAACAGAGCTCCCTATAACGCAACTAATTTAATTCGGTAACTCAAGAAACACGAAGCAAAATATAAAGAATACAGCGCTGCTACCGCTCGCTAGTTTAAGAAAAGACAAGTTAGTTGTGTTAGCCGTGAGCTGCTACACTGAGCTGCTACACTGATTTCATTTTATTTTGCTTTGGTGGTTTACTGTAACTGAAGTTACTGATTAAATTTACTTACTGAGCAAATAGTACAGTCATCACCAAGCTATGAAGACACCTTGAAAAGTAATGTGCTTACTTGGTAAGTTATCTCTAGTCTTTTTATAGTGAGCAGAGTGTTAAACTTGAACTGCTACATTGTTGTAACAGTTTATTTTATCAGCGGTGTACGGTAACTGAAGTTACTGATTCAGTGAATCATACATTATATTTACAAAGTCTTCATTGTATTTACTGAGCAAAGAGTGAAGTCATCACCAAGCTCCAAATGCACTTTGAAAATGAATGTACTTACTTTATGAGCACAATTTTACATCATTATTTTTTATTTCATTTTTAGGTTTTATATAGTTTTCTCACTGTTCTTCAATTTGTAAAATAAACAAAACATTGCGGAAAAGCAAAGCATTGATCATTCAAACAAACAATCCATTTTTTTTTTTTTTTTTTTTTTTTGCAGTGCACCAAAAGAAAAGTCTGAATCCAATGAGGTCAGTTTATTCAAGGTAAGAAAAAAGATCGGATTGGGAAAAAAAATCGGGATCGGCAACTACTCATTCATAAAAAATCGGGATCAGCTCGGGACCAAAAAAACGTGATCCGAACATCCCTAATAAAATGCATAATTGGAAGACGAAATTGTATATTTTAAATAGCCTTTAATCTTAAAAAAAAAAAAAATACTGTGTTGCAAGCCTCAAATTGCGGTGAAACATAATCTTTTAGACACATTCAAAGAAAAGAGGGGAACCTACCTCGTAAAATCTGATAAAGAAAGACTTTGGCGTGGTCCGAGCTCAGAGGTTGCGGTGAGACAATGATCTTGTGTAGGTCGCTTTGCATTAGCTCCGTCACCACATAGCTGAGCAATTTAAGCGAATTAAGGAGAAAATATTGCACTCTTCACTACAGGGGACTAAATAAGCTGTTATTTGGAGATAAAAGAGGATTTTTTTTTTTCATCCAGGGCTGACCCACTGGAGTCTTGGCTGAGAAAAGAAGTTTCCAAATTTTATTGTATGATACAATCCCAATAAAGGCTATTTTAAATAATAAAATAATTTGAAATGACAAAGTGGCAACATCTCTAAATCCAAAGGGACGTAGTTTAATTTGCCTGTGGCACATTTCCAGGTCACATCAAGGTCAAAAGATCTTCGGTACAGCTATTTGGCATGTAATTGGATTGCATGCAAGATTCTTCACAGCAACACCAATGTTTGAAGCACTGTTATCCACAAGTTAAATTCCTGTCTGTGTGTTTGTCTGAGTCTGAATGCAGTGTCTCATGTTGGCCAAGCCCCAAAAGCTCAAACCCTAAAAGAGGATCCCATTAGCCAGTGGAATTAAGAAGGATTTTACACAAATGACTTTCATTGGAGAGTCTTTGTCCTTTTAGCAGACCTGCACAATCACGTAGATACCTGGCAAAATAGTGAAACTAAGCTGGAGGTGCCATGCTTATCTCATTCTCATTATATTCTCACTTATGTTTAATAAATAAAATACAAAATAGCACATTAGAGCATTTTCTAATGAAGAGGATTATACTTCTTAAAACAGAGAATAGGTTGAGCAGGCCAAAACTAATTTAGAAAATAAAGCATTTATAAAATGAAAACGAAATATATTCGAAATATTCTAATTTAGAACATCAGAAGAGTTTGCACCCAGTTAAACCAGTGCACTTCTCTAAACCATGTTGAAACTCTTACCCACTGGGTACAGTTAGAAACAGTGAAGGATACATTTCTTCAAAGTAGTCGATGTGAGGAGGTTGAAGTATGTCCAGTGCAGACAGAACCTGAGGAGAGTTGAACAGAAGTTGGTTGTAATTTCTGATGCAATAATTCACAAAGTTTGATTGTATTGCTGACATGGAGTATTGCTTGGCCCAAATCTTTCCTTTTCTTTTCTTTTTTTTTTTAATGACAATAAAAATGGAGTGTATTGTGGCTATGATATTCATATTGGCTTTGGCACCTTGCTTTCAATGCACAGCCCAACTGTCAGAAAATGACAGAAACAAATCAACAATGAAAACAAGACGAGTTCTTTAAGCTGCGTCTCCTGGCCAAAGTTTAAAGCCGTCGCGACCTTGAGAATGTATCCAGCACTTTAATTAGTTTGAGATTAGATTACTGCAATGTACTTTGTCGCCAGTTTGCAGTCTTCGCTTTATCGTGTCTTTTTTTTTTTTTTTTTAACAACACTCAATAATGAGAAGACATCACTCCTGTTCTTAACTTTCTCTATCCAGCAGTTCAGTTTGGCATTGATTTTGATTCTAAAATTTTAATGTTTGCGTTTCAAGGCTTGGGGCTCAGTCCCATATGATGTATCTGAGCTTTTAACTGTTTGTGAGGGTGCCAGGTTTCTGAGTCCTTGCGTCTAACCAACTGTTACCCTGGGGTGGCCAAGCTTTTCCTGTTGCAGCGCCTAAGCTTTGGACTTCGGCTTCTCCACTCACTCCCCCCCCTAAAATTACATCTAACCTCTGAAATGTATTTATTTAGGATGGCATTTTCATAGCAAGAAGCCTAATTTAAAAAAAAAAAAAAATCATTATATTTTTCATTATATTTTAGTACAAACTCTGTGAAGCTCACCGAGCATTTCAGGGTAGCACTCCTTAAACGCCAACATCCCGGAGTCGCTGTATCGTCACGCACCGCAGAGAGGAGTTCACAAATAATGTCGAAGCTAGATATTTCGTAGTTGTGTTTTAAATTACACCCTTATTTGTTCATGTATCATCAGCCTATGCCACGGGTACATTATACGCTTTTTCGCACGTCGGAGAATCATCGAACAAGCTTGCTTAGCGAACAATAGTTGATTCTGAGGTAAATGCGTACTTTACAGCTGTAATTAGTGAATCACAGCCCCTGTACATACTAGCGTTAATACTCAATTGTAGCACTCTTTCACTTGTCACCTTTCAACTGTGTTATTTAGGGCATATCAATTTGATATTTTAAGATGTAAGAAATTTGTTAAAGGTATGTGATAAACATTGCATATAACCTTTAAATCGTCAATGAATATACCTATAATATTTAACGTTGAACAATATAACTGTCACAAATAAATGATTTGTTATCACAGTTTTGATATATTTGTTTAAAAACATATGCTATCAGCGAATATTCACACCTGTGTGAATATTCGAGCAAGTTAGGTTCAACAGGAGTCCAAAATAGGCGGTGAAAAAAAGAAAATAATCGTGACTAATCGAAAAAATAATCGATATATTAGTCGACAACGAAAATAAACGTTAGCCCTCTAGTTGACATATCGATTGTGAAACACTTTCCCATTAGTCTTTTTTTTTTTTTTTTTTTTCAATCAATCAATCTAAAGGCGTTTTCCAGAACATGAAAAAAATGACAAGACCACTGTATTTACACTTGACTGGCATGCTGGAATCCGCCTGCATCGGGCACTCGTCTTTACAAAACAGTCACAAGTCGCAAATACCAGTGTGATTGCTTCCAAACCATCAAAGCACGGCAAAGGCCGTTGAGTTAGAAGAAATTGATCTGGTGCCACCGGTTGACACGCCTTGTTTTTTGGCCGTGCTGTCGATTCAACTAAGACGTGAAGGACAAAAAATTACAACTTTCTACATGGTCTGGCTTTTTACATGTTTTTTTTTTTTACATGTATTTCTGCTCGACCTCCTACATAAGATGCCCAGCTGATCATCATAGTAACGCTTCTGCAGGGTTTTTTTTTTTTTCTTAAATGTGGGCGAGGCGTCACCACCCCCCCTCACCCTGAGAAGCAGTGTCCATCTTTGCTGCTAACTAGCGCTAGCGGTGGGCAGTGAGCCAATCACAGGGAGTGGGCAGTTCCAAGCCGAAGTAATGGATAGAACAGATAAAACAGAGGAACACTTGTTTTTTTTAAGGCTTGTACAACTCAAACTAGTTTTGGACCAAACAGACCTTCTTTACTGTTGAAAGTAGATCATCTGTGTACATCTGGGAATGGCCTTAGATGGACCCCTTTTAAGTATTTATATTATTCTACAACTGTGGAAGCAAGTACAAGGCTTTCACATGTTGTCACAAGGCAAATCCAGAGTCTTTTAAATTTCAGTGAAATTAAACAATTAACACATTGTGTTTGGGGAAAAGCGCTTTAGAGCGTTTTAAAGGTGATTGGACCTTTAAATTCACATTCAAAATGTGAATGAGAGGGATCCAAATGCGAAGGTGCGTTTACAGGGAGTGAATAAAGGAGGTGGACAATGTTAAGTAAGTTGTTTAGTGCAACAGTGCAAAGACGTGCTCATCATCTGCAATCATCTGCATTATTTATCCTAACGACACTTAATTGGCCAAGGATGTGTGACACCGTTTACAGCTGTCAAGGTTCCGAAAGCATTGTAGCACACTTACATTTTCATGTTTGAAGAAACACAGCATCTTCAATTCTCGGAATACCCTCTTGCAAGAAACAAGGTTTTGGAAGACATTGGGCATCTTTTTGAGGGCAACTCTCTTTCCATCTCTGGGATCTGTTACTGACCTAGATAAAGAGGGAGGGAAAGAAAAATCAAGACCAACTGTTGTTAGGTTGGCATTATAATATTGCACATGAAATGAAGCAGATCATTTAGAAGCCCATTGAACTACATTTGGTTCTGCCTTAAAGAACTCATTGACTAGTAATCGGGTTATCCAATGATGCTATAATAGTGGTGTAATGTCACATCCAGCAATGCATTAGAATAGTCCTGCTACCACTGTGCTTTTTGGAAAGAGCCCAACAGGAAAGAAGTAACAGACAAACTCCTGCTCAATTTTGGGAGACACTGATTTCCACAGTCAACGGTTAAAAATGTTACAGAACAACAACTTTGCAGGCAGATGAACATCCAGACAGTTTCTCTGACAACTTTCTGCAATTTATTTGATGTCCTGCTCTCCCTATTTTTGTTGGAAGTTTTTCAAGTTCAACTTGTCATAGAAATTAGTTTGTTCATTATTGTTTTTGCTTCTTTTTTTTTTAAAGGTTTTTTCAAATTTATGAGAAACACATCCTTTGAAATGATCATCCTGAAAATTAAACTCAGGTGCATCCTGTTTCCACTGATCATCCTTCAGATGTTTCTGCAGCTTAATTGGAGTCCACCTGTGGTAAATTCATCTGATTGGAAATTCTTTGGAAAGGCAGAGCACCTATCTAAATACGGTCCCACAGCGGAGCAAGTATAAAGTCAAAGGCGTTGTCTGTAGATCTCCACACACAAATCTGGGCAAGGGTACAGAAAACATTCTGACCCTTTAAAGGTCCCAATGTGGCCTGCGTCAATAGTAGGTTGAAATGAAAAATTTCCAAATGACACTTTTCAGTTATTCCTGAGAAAAGACAGGTTCCTCAGAACGAAAAAATAAAAAAAATCATCCTTCACCATGTTTATCTGTTGAGCATCTTTTATGGTGATTAGTTAAAGAATCTTATAGGAATCCAGCGACCCCAGTCCTCGTGAGGAACACAGCAGGTGTAAGTAAGAACAATCCAACATGGCAAAGCTCGGTCCAGAGCGCCCTTGAGTGAACCTTTTAAATAGGATCAGTCAAGGCAAACAGATGGCAATAGACTTAGATCCAAGGCTACAACACAAACACCACCAACAGCCTCGCAAACCAACACATAGGAACACTGTGGAAAGAAAGCTTAGATTGTTTCAAACTCCTGACTGACTTAGCATTGCTGTTCTGTTCATTACCAAATTTATGTTTACCATTTATTCAAATTATGGAATTGGGTTTAAAATCTAAAAGGGTTTCAAGTTTGTGTGTGACAGTGGAAATTGCGGGCACATTGACTGGGAACTTTGCAATAAACTCCTTTAAAAAGCTATGCCTCTTCACAGTCCTTTTCAAATGGGTAGCTTGGTTTCTTTTCTGTTTTATTAATTTTGCTTACTTAAGGTTTCTTTCTAGATTATTTTATGTTAAGGAATTGTTTAACAGCAGTTAGGAAGCCTTGTCAAATTTGCATATTTGAAAAAAATAAATAAAAAAACAATCCTGGCATTTATGTTGATGCTAATTGATAAAAAGAAAACCCAACAGTGCCCCAATACCTCCCAATGCCAGAATTCCCCTGACAGCAATTGCAAGTTGTCTGCTATGCCACAAAAACAGCTCAGCAACCGCTAAAGAAAAATCTCAAAAGTTTAGGATTACATTCAGACTCATGGCTCCTGATCTCTGTCTGATTGCAACAATAATATAGAGAGTCATAAAAAATGCCAGTGTAATCTTCTGAAAAGGTCTTGACTTTGAGCAAATCACCATTTAACTATTTAACATAGGTGGCCCACTTTGCAGAGAGGTGGAGGCAACACTCAAACACAGTGTTACATTTTGCTTGGAAGCTAATATTGTGGTAACACGATGAAGTGTAGCTACACCAGTTTGGAACAAATTCCCTGCTGTGTAGTAGTATGGCTTTTCCTATAAAGACATGCTGAACTGCGTCAACTCAGATTGAAACAGCGAGGCATTTTCGTGTTAAGAGGGCTAACCAACTGAAGCAATGTACTGTGCATGGCTTTCTCACTGCCATTTTATTAAGTAATCCACCTTCATGTCTCGGCTAATTAGGTGTTAGTATTTACACATGTACACTGAATTTCCAACAATTGCCTCCAAATACAAATTCTAAGGGGCCATTTACATGCATACGGATTCTTTTGAAACCACACATTTTCGAAACCGCACTTGGAAAAAGAGTTTACACAAAGGCGTATTCAAAAAAATTCCCATTTACACGAATATGACGGAAACGACTGAAAACGATATATAATACCTATACCCGGCATGGTGTGGCGCCACAAGTTTACTCCCTGAAGGCAGAAGAAGAAGAAGAGCACCTCAAGCGCTCCGTGTTTTTAAAAAAGCAGGAACTCGCTAACAATGTGAGCACCACTGAGAATAGAAAGAAAGATTCTTGTGAAAAGACGTTGTGGATAAACGACAGAGTCGAACTTCTGCTTCGAGTTACTTTCGAACACAAAGCCTTAAAAAGTACATGCTAAGATTGCCTAGGAGTCGTGCCAGTAAAGGTTTGCTAACATTTTTGTCATTTACAGTAGGTCTCTGCCTCAATATCCCGGTCGGCTGACCCAAAGGAAAATCAATAATAAGTACAAACAGGAGGCTTAAAAATCGCTTTCGTTGCATTTATTTTTACTTTGCACACAATCCACGACCGATCCACAAGCACCGTGTGTTATTGTTCACTATTGTTTGCGGTTTGTTGTAGTGGAAGTAAATGGGAAGACTGCAGGCTGATCATTAGGAGCAGTAAGTCCGCTACCCGACGCTGTTGTGCTTATAAGTGGTCATCTGCACCTCACGGTCGCTCAGGTTGCAAGGCAGAGGAGGGGTTTAGGGCTGTGACATCAGCGTTTCCAAAAAAGAACGGTTTCGGCGTTTACCCTGAGGAGCGTTTTCGAAAAAGTACGGTTTCAGTCTGAGTGGTTTCAGTGAAAACGCCGGGTTCGTGTAAACGCAAGGCCGAACTGCATAAATATTTGTGCGGTTTCAGTAAATCCCGTATTTGTGTAAACGGCCCCTAAATTGAAAGTGGGATGTACAGTATTCCAAGAACACCGACTGAGAAGTTATTTCAGGAATAGACAAAATAAATGGATACAACTTTTCATTGCTGGTCTCTAGAAAAAAAAAAAAAGTATCTTGCAGTCAATCAATAAGGATTGATCCAAGGATTTGTCTTGACTTATGGGAGTCGTGCAGAGTTCATTAAACATGCAAAAAAGGTTCTTAATAAAATTGGGCAAAATTTAGAAGACTCTATAGCCTATGTAAACCTGAGAATAGTCTTGCCTTCGCTGATTAAAAAGAAATGTTGTGTTCCAAGAGAATGTTGTTAAAGGAGGTTGCAAAGCAATTCATAATTTGAGGCTCTATGAACTATGTGATTTTGTGGCAGCAGGCTTCCACTGTTTTGTGGGTGTTATTCAACAGCGCTGATTTCACAATTTCTGTCTTTTTTTCAGACTCATTCTTTCAAAAAGAGGGAGAAATATTTGCTGTAGATTGTTAAGTAAATAGGAATGTACTTTTCATGGTCTGTGGGTGTTCAAGTGATTTCAAAAATCCAAGAACTAACCCATTTGGAGTTTGATTTTACATTTTCAAAAAAAAAAGCCACCGGATCTCCAGAAGAATAGCATCTCCTGTCTTTAGAAAGTGGTAAAACCAAGACGCCAGCGAGGTGGTGTCAGAGCAGCTGGGGATGTCCGATCAGTACAACAGTAAGTAAAGTAATAAAGTAAGTAAAGAAATCGATTTCGGTTTGCATTCACTTTATTATTAGAAACTTTTTTTTTAACTTTTAACTTAAGAAATCCCAATGCTTTCAACTTTCAACTTGACACTTGGCTTACCAAACAACTCCGAATGCTCCATAGCCGATGGGCCTGTCGGGCTCTATATCCAGCTGTTGCTGCTGTTGCTGCTGCTGCTGCTGCTGCTGCTGCTGCTGCTGGAGGAGGTGCGAGTGTTGTTGCTGCTGCTGCTGCTGCTGCTGCTGCGGCTGCTGCTGGTGGTGGTGGTGGTGGTGGGCTTTGGCGGCGGCTTGAACCTGGGCGGGAGCCGCGGCCGCCGCTGGCCCGGGGGCTTGCCCCGGCGCGGGCGAGGGGAAGTAGGGCTGCTGCTGGCCGGGGTTGAGCATCACGGCCGCGGCGGCGGAGGAGGAGGCCGTGGAGGTGTGCTGCTGCTGCTGCTGCTGCTGCTGCTGCTGCTGCTGCACCGTGTGCGCGGCGGCGGCGGAGCCCGGGTGCTGCAGGTGATGCTGGCCGGCGGCGTGGTGGTGGTGGTGGTGGTGGTGGTGGTGGGGCTGCATGTGGGGCGGCGGGAGGTGCTGGAGGTGATGGTGGTGGTGGTGCGGGTGGTGCGCAGCCACGGCCGATGAGCCACCGTTGTACGCGGCCATCATTTTGGGGACGTTCGCAGCCGTCGCGCCGCAGAGAGCCATCCCGGCCGGTCGGTGACGCGCTCAAAGTGTCTCCCTCTCGGGAAGAGCGATCGGGGCTACCGTGCTGCGACACTCGCGCAAACTTGTAGAAAACATAAAGTGTTTTTTTTTTTTTTTTTGGTGGGGAGTTTCCTTTTCTTTTCTTTTTTTTTTTAAATGGTCGGGCGGCGGGATGTCACCAGGATCTTCGGGGAGAGAAACCACCCGGGTGAGTCTCCGATCATCGTGCCGAGGAGAACACTTGACCCACTTCCACGAAATCAACGTTCTCACCAGCAGCCCCCGGAGCTGAAGGTGGAAATCATGTGTAATGTAATAATAATAATAATAATAATAATAATAATAATAATAATAAAGCAAACACAATTAGCCTATCAAAGAAAAGGGAAAAGAAAATGTGTCCAGTCTTTAAAGCCTTGTCATTCAGAACAGTGATAAACGCATTGATGTTGATGAGAAAACAACCCCCCCACCACCCGCAATAAATTAAAAACAAAAGAAAAGTCCTTAAATTTCCTTCATGGTGGAGGTGGCACTCTTCTCCCCTCCTGGTGACACTCGGGTTCCCCCGTCTTGTTAGAACAGAGTGATCTCCAGCACGTCACACCGCCACCCGCCACCAGCAGCGCCAGCAGCAGCGGCGGCGGCGGCGCGTTGGTACATCCAACCAGCGGGACTCCACCGGAAATCGCATCGAGTATCTTCAACGGAAATCCTCTCTTTCACTTGAGACGCATGCATAAACTGGTGTTTGTGTTTTTGCGTGTGTAGGTACTGAGAGAGCGGGCGGGGCGGCGTGGCGGAGGAGGGGGTGAAGGTGGAGGTAAATCTTCCGAGTCGTAATTAACCGCCGCTGCTGCCGCCGAAGATCCGGTGCAGAGGAGGTGTATCCCAGCCCAGGCCACACAAGACAAGACGCGGCAACGCAACGCAAAGGCAGGCCCAGGCCCTCGGCACGTCCACCACACTCACATATTAATAACGGGGCGATCCGACGACAACAGAAATCCCCATCACTCGGCGCAGGTGTGACGAAGCTTCGAGAGGTCCTGGCAAAAGCAACTTGTTTCTCTCCCCCCCTCTCCAACAACGCTCCATCGACAGGCGTGTCTTGGTAGTAATAGCTGGTTCTCTACCGGGATTTTCTTTAATTTTCTTTTCTTTTTTTGTTTTTTTTGTTTTTGTTTTTTTTTTTTACATTAGCGCTTGACTTCCGCAACAAACGGTGCGGGCGGGAAGAAAGAAAAGAAAGTTCAACCCTTGCATATTTTTTTATTTATTTATATAAATATTTTTTTTTTTTTTTGCAGGGAACTGACTCGGTCGCCTGAGAATTAGCAGAGTTGACAGATTGGAACTAGCTAATCGGCTGTTGCCAAATCAAAACAGTTACCCAGTCCCCCACCCCCTGCCGCCGCCACCATCGCTCGCTTGTTCGCTCGCCTCGGTTCGTCGGTGAGCCCCGCCGTCCGCTGGGGGATCAGGAACCCCCTCCCGGGGAGACCTTACTGTCTGGGTCCGCGTCGCTCCGCTGTCACCGACGCGAGAAAACCACCGGCCGTATGGGAGATAAAAATGAGCAGTTTATCCAACATGGTTGAACAAAACCTTTAGCTACTCAGGCGGCGAGATTATGCAGGGCGGCTGACCAATCGCCGGCCGCGCTCGCATTGACGTCAGGGTAATCTATGTGATTGGCACTGCGGACAGCCAATGGGACGACTTGGCCGTTCGCGACGGCGAGGTTTTTTCTGCTCCAGTGGCCCAATGGTGTCATCACAGGGCACAGGGGGACGTCTGCTATCGAATCCCAGCAATAAAAACAGGTGAATTACTGGGATGTTGCTTGTCAGTTTAATAATGAACACTTTTATTGTGAAAGCGTATATATAAATATATATATATATATATATATATATATATATATATATATATATATATATATATATATATATATATGTACACACACACACACAGTATGTAAATGCTCTTAAGAGTTTAGCTGCTGGATTGTAGCTCCCTTTATATCCAACCGATACATCACTAGTTAGTTTATTTGTAAGGCACTCCCAACGAAGTCGCCTCACTATCCGACATCTCTCTGGCACATCTCCGATAATAATTTCAGTTTAAATTCAGGAAAAGTCCTCTTTCTCACGTTCCAAAAACTGCAACATTTTTGGCCAGAACTCTATTCATTTTCCTGCCCGCTGACTCACCTTATACTGCCTTAGAATGTATTGTAAATCTGTCTGGTTTGATGTTTATTATTTATTTTTGCTATCCTGTATTGTAAACAAACAGTGGTTTTCAGTCAGTTATACCTGGTTAAAAGTTAAAATAAAAGATTCAAATTTTAAATTCAGCATTTCACTGCTATTTCATTGCTTTCAACTGTTTTGAGGAAATGTGTATAAATACATCATGATCTTCTGCCACCACAATTTAATGTGTAATGTGTGGAATATTTTGAGGAAGACCAGGTCAAGCAGTGACTGCTTGATTAAATTTACAACATATAACAGCTTTCAGATAACCAGTTTTCTCAGTCAGGGGGAGCAGATAAATGGAACAACATTCCTACCCTTATTAGATGAACGCTCAAGTTTCAGTATTTTTATAAGACCCTTGAAACATAGCTGAAGGCACGCACGTCAGTCATGTGTTCGCTAATTTAAAGGCTTTTACAAATCCCTTTTTTACTCTGCTCTTCGAGATTGGACAAGACGCTCTTAAAAACATTTGTGCAACGTTCAGACGTAACAAACTGTTGTTGAGTCTTGCAAACTTACTGCAGATCTAAAAATGAACTAACCAAGCTGTACAGCAGGGGTCACCAACGTAACCCCCAAGGACCACACGAGTAGCCCGCAGGCCTGTTTGAAAAATTGCACAACTTATTGAACTGTGTCAAAAATTCAATTTTATCCAGCCTTGTTCAGTTATTGTTGATAATTAATGAGAACCCATTGACTTGATAAGTGTCTTTACACTTATCAAGACTTAACAATAATAATTATAATAATAATAATAATAATGATAATAATATGACTCAGAGAGTTTGTTATTTCAGGAGAGTTTAGCAAACTGGTAGCCCTTCATATGATCTCAGAACCCATGAAGTAGCTCTCAGTGCCAAGAAAGTTGGTGACCCCTGCTGTACAGGTTAACTCTTGTCCAACAGTTGTGTTGTCCAGGCCAGTGTTCATAAACTAATGAACTTGATACACTAAATAAATATTATAAATATGATGATTATTGCATGTTTCACGTTTCTAAAAACGTAAATCATGTACAGCTAATATTTCTGAATGGGGTTCTTCAGATTGCAGTTGCGGACAGTTCCGAGACGGACTGTCGTATCATCTTGATGCAACAGTTGCTCTCAAAATAGAAAAAACAGTTTAACATTGGTGAGTGAAAAAATACTATTTTGGCTCCGGCACACATTCCACTTTGAAATTTCACCTCTTCTATTGTGTTGTTTGTTAGATCATTCATTTTACTGGGAAATGATCAATTGGGGGAGATTTCTGACACCTGCCCTTTCAGAACATTATTTTACTTGTGTTTCTCAATTCTCTTGTCTCAATACAAGAAAAAACAAAAGTCCACAGTACTCAGCATTATCCACATGCCTTATGTGGGCAGTTCATGTGGGAACTATTTTCTTTTTATACCTCAAACTCTAAAGAAACCTAAATCTAGAAAGTCAAAGGGCTTATGTTTTACGACAGGGCAAGCTGAAAAATGAATACTTTCTAAATGGCGGAACGGTAGAAAGCTCACATATCCTGTCTCTCATCCATGAGATGCACTGTATCTTCTGTTCTGTGCTACAGGGTGGTTCAGTATGGAGCGACTCTGAATTTAGACTCATAAATTTATTCATTTAGGAGAGACTCATACATCAAAAGACCCACATTTAATTAAAATGCAGATGTAAAGATAGATACTTGCGCTGATATTTACACTTTTCTTGACTTCAGGGTTCATTTGAGATAGCCAGTTTTTGCCATAAAAATACTTGATGGATAAAATCTTTATCACACTATTTAGATTTAGATTTTCATTTTGCCAATCAATTACCCAGTTAAGTTTGACATGATGAGAAAAAAAAAAGTTTGGCATGATACATCCAAACTGAAAGAACTCTATCCATCCATTTTCCATCACTGTTACTCACAGGGGTGCTGGAGCCTATCCCAGCTCTCTTTGGGGAAAGGTGGTGTGTGAAAATTTCAATTTTGATTAAAAAAAACAAAAACAAAAAAAAACTATTTCATCCTGCAAGGCTCATTGGTATATGCTGTGAGTTTTACAAAGAGTAATGGTAGTAGTGACAGTTCGTCAGCTTGAGTGGAAAACATCCACATGGCAATTGTCCTCTAAATGCAGCATTAAACAAGATTATTATGTCCCATTAGTAGTAATTTTTAAGTAATACAATTTTTTTTTAATAAAGATTAAAAGTTGCACTCTTTCCAACAAAAATTTGGCATATCATGTAATGCAATATAAGATAAATATCATGATTTTAATTAACTACAGTGTCAAAAGGCTCACAACATTTTATTGCTTATTTTATTAACAAAAGTAAATTAAGTTTTAAAAGTTTTTCACTGCATTCTACCAGAGCTAACATGTGAGAAATGTACAAAAGCAAAAGAGGAAGAATGAGAAGAATGAATAAACACACCATACAAAAATCATTTTGGTTGAAATCTAATTTTCGAAGCAGTTTTTCCACAACTTTTAGGATACCAGAAAAACATGAATTACTGTGCTGGTAAAGACAGTTTGGAAGCAAGTGTTGGTTGAACCATTAAAGCCAAGAGGCATGTCTTCCCAGAAGAATGAACATGGAGGCAGTGATGCAAAACACTTTAGGAGACAGCCTCAACTCCGCAGGATACCAGGAAAGAACAGCTCCCTGCAGGGATACCTGAGGTCTATTGATCTGGTAAGTTTATGTTTATTAAAGGATAATAAGTCTGGCAGCACTCTGTTTGTCTTGTCATCACACGCTTTGGTGAAAATGTTTGTGATTACGAGAGCAAGTATAAACAACAGGTCACACCATTATCGTCAATTACAAGGTACTTATTATTACTTCACAAACAGAACTTTAAATGTCTTTTAAAATAAGCTTTTTAAAAGACATATCTTTATGAAAATGATGATAAATATTAAATCACATCGGTTGATCACTACAGCCCCAATGCATTTCAAAAAAAGAAGAATTTTGCATTCCTAAATGAGGCTAAATAAGAAATTAAATCTGATTAACTCAACAGTATAAACACATTTTCATTTTTATTTTATTTTTTTTAAAAAGGGGGGCACATTAAGTGATTTCTTTGCATTTCTAAATGTCTAGATTTAATGTGACTTGCTACAAGTTTGAACATTTTGTTCTTATTTTACTACATTTTTTTACTCCTTAAATCATAGGTGTCTTTGTTTTTTGTTACATTTTTAATTCCTTTTATCAACATAACATTTCTATTCTCTTGCAGGATATCAGTAAACCAGTAAATGGATGTTTGTTAGTGGCTGTTGAAGAGCATTGCCTTATTTTCTTCTATATAAACGATCATAAATAAATACCGCGAAATTATTGCTGCAGCTGAAAGTTAAAGACAAAGAGATTGGTACAAGAAGGTAAGACAAGTGCAATTGTTTGCCATTAAACTAGACCAAGGGGGGAGGTTATTCAACTTTTATCATTTATAACTTCGCATTATTGACCTATATTGAATAATAATAATAATAATAATAATAATAATAATAAGAAGAAGAAGAAGAAGAAGAAGAAGAAGAGTGACTGCATGTAGCAGTGACATTTTATTTTGGAGGCTTCTGGCGGAAGTTGTATTTCACTCATGACAGTGGACTTTATGGCAGAGGGTTCCCCGCCGCTGACTGCCACGTAGAGGTCCGTAAGGAACTCCAGCCCTTTTAACTTATTGTATTCGTCTTTGTCACACATTTCACACCCAGGACTGCATGAGAAACACGAGAGGACTCTAACCAGAGAGACGTTTTACCTTGTCAACCGAGCTGATTTGGTGAGACAAACTCTGTCAGCAATACTTTCGGTGCCGTACATAAGCTCACGTTAAACGAGGTACAGTCAGGAAGTCACCGGATATACGTTTCTCTTATGACGTTATGAACGAGAATATATGATGCCGCGTGGCGAGTTTACAAACATCGAATATTATTGTTGTCAGCTAGCATTGCTGGCAACAGCATGTTTTAACTTCTTCACGTATCACTGTATTGCTCGTGTTAGCTACTGAACTGCTGTAGATTAAGTTATTCCGCCGCCGCCCCCCCTCCTCTAACTCAGAACGGAAATTGCGTGACATTTGTCTTGGTTTGCAGTTTCTAACCCTAAGAACTCCTCTCAGCCTAATATTAGTAGATTAGAGAGGGTTTACACTTTTGTGTCATAATATATCATCGTACTTCAAAACTCGTGTGTGTGTGTGTGTGTGTGTGTGTGTGTGTGTGTGCGCGCGCGCGCGCAGAAACATATTCAGAGGTCTGACAGTATCAGTTTGTTTATATTAATATTCATAAGCTGATGCATCAGGGCACACTCCTGAGCATAAGTCTGACTAGACTTAAAGTTACAAAACAAAGCCACTTTCCGAAATGCAGAAGGTTATATAGCTATGCAGATGTGAGCATATTATACCACATGCTTCATTTCCATAAATGGATCTCTGGTATTCCATGTTGTTTGATAATTTGATCAGATTATTGCAAAAAGTGCCCCAATTCAATGGCCAGTATTGTGAACTTTATATATGTTGTGTACTGGGGAACACAATTGCTGTTAAATTTGGTCTGACAGCTGTTTTTAACTAATTTTTGGGTGTGCAATCCAAAACTGATCTGTTCACGTTTATGAACAATAGATCTCCGTTTTCTTTTAAAAAAAAAAATATGAAAAATACTGTACTTAACAGACGTGCTTGTTCTTTAGAAATGTTCAAATATTGACATACAATGAAATATGAAAGAAATTTGACACTATTATGGTTTTTACAAAGGATATGGCTACTGTAATTATAATTGTGTGCAAGTAGTTAAGAATTTCATCTTAATGAGGCATTGAGGCATGAGACAGTAGATTAGGATATTCTAGTTTACCTTTAATTTTTCTTGTTAAACCCTGATGTTTTCAGTAAACAAAATGAACAGTCTGTGCAATGATCTTTTTGGTCTCGCCAAACCATGGGGATACCAAATGGCAACTTTTCACGTGTTCCTTTGGTCCACATCCGTAAACCCGCGACACACTTGCTTGCACACTTTGTGAGGGGCCCGTGGCTTGTCTTGATCACAGAGTTTGACTTTAAAATGTGCAAAATATGCTTGTTTGACAAATGCACCGATGTTTGCCCTCTGACTTGGAATGGTGAAACTACCACAAATATGGAAAAAGGAGTCAGGGTTGTTTAGGCATTTAGGACAAGAAGTAGCAGGAGCAGACGTGATCTGTAACAAAGGCAATTTGTACCTATGTAAATAAAACACTAAGATGGAATAGTTACAAGCTTTGAAAACGCAAACGAAATAGAACACCATGGTTGTGCCTGTGGTTACAAGGTTAAGAGAAAAGTCAGCACGAATCCTCTTAATTCCTACTATGCTAGTTTTCTGTTTGCAGATATTGACAGTATTGACCTATTGGGAGCTGCACACACCTCTCACCGCACTGTCTCCTCACTACACAAAAGCACTGAAGTTAATGAATAGTCGGTGGGAAACGTAGGTGGTTATCTGAAAATATATGTATGTCATTTCTGATTTGTAACAGGTGTCAGTTTGGTTCTGAATCAGTGAAAATGTGAGTGACAGGATGACATTGACCTTGAAGATACCACTGAAGAAAAGTAGTAAGATAGAAAGAGGTTAGGGGAGATAGGGAGAGGAGCTCGCAAAACATACCGAAGGGTCCGTTTTTATACCTGGTTGCGGTAAAGATGAGCTTGGCACCGGTGTGCGAAATGCAGTGGAGTTCACAGGGTCCACCCCACATCCCCGATTCACCCATGAAGCCCCCGGAAAGCCTCAAAGCAAAACTTTAAGGGGATGTCATATTCATGCATACATTCAAAAAGATGTATGTATGTATATATACATTATTGTCACAAAAATAAATAATAATAATTAAGATCACCCTGTCCAATGTTCAATACTTAAAAGAATATATATATTATTGACAAAAAAGGAAAGGGGACTGGGTTCACACCTCACACAAGATATAAATGAAAGGTGATGTTCTGATGCAAGGACGTTATGAAGTTGCAGCCATTAGGTATTGTGAGGTTATTATAGGCCTCCTGCATTTTAAGGAAATTTAGATTGGTATAGAGTAATACTCAGGAGGACTCTCCCCTGCCAGCCATGGACGCCATTTCACACACTGCTTGGCAGCCTTCTGCCTCGAGTGGGAGGTCGGAGAAGTCAGACAGACTTCATGTCCTTGTACCAAGGACATGAAGGCAACGTCACAAAGGCCAGAAAATAAGTTAGGTAATTGCAGAAAGCAAGTGAAGAATTTTTTTTTCACCGCCTAAATTGTAAATAGACATTAACTGTAGGTATTAGTGCGGTCTCCATGTGTTTACAAAGCCAAAAATCCGGCTAATCCAGTGTTTGGGAGTTGAAGGGAAAACAAATAGTGTCTAGTTCCAGTGTGTCAGTAAATATAAAGTGCAGCTTGTCAAGAACAAAGCAAAGTTTCCAGCTGTAGTTGCCCAGCTGAAGGTGATGGGAGAGTTGGGTCCCAAATCGACTCCAACTGCCAAGAGAAACAAACACATTCCCTTTTTCTTATCTGAGCTTGTCTTGGTAAACGGAAAACATAATTGTTTTTGACATCGGTGTCAATGTTGTTTGGGGCGGCGCTGCGTCAAAGATTTGGAGCAAAGCAGAAAATGCAAACATTTGATTCTATAAACTTTACCGACTGAATTTATCAAAATGGGTCATTTTTCACTTTTATCAGCAGTGTCCGTGTAAGTTGTATGATGACGTGACTCAGTTTTTTGATTATTCATGTTTTAGACTCTAAGGTCTGAATTACTAGAGGTTTGAACGCGGAAGAACGGACTCAAAAGTCAATGCACTCTCTAATTAGTGACAAAGTTGCAATGGGGCGCATTCAGGGTTGCGACTGTCGCAAATCGTAAATCATGCAA
Source organism: Nelusetta ayraudi (assembly GCF_046127955.1). Classification (NCBI taxonomy): domain Eukaryota; kingdom Metazoa; phylum Chordata; class Actinopteri; order Tetraodontiformes; family Monacanthidae; genus Nelusetta; species Nelusetta ayraudi. The sequence goes on from NW_027466098.1 coordinate 3,908,172, forward strand.
AATTCTACACACTGGACCTTTAAATTCGGCTAATTTATTGTCTGTCTGCAGGACCCTTTGAGCACAGCAAGACACGTCCGTCCAGAGTCAACATGAGACAACTCAAAGGCAAGCCCAAGAAGGAGACCTCCAAGGACAAGAGGGAGCGCAAGCAGGCCATGCAAGAAGCCAGGCAGCAGGTGGCCACCATCGTCCTGCCTACGCTGGCCGTGGTGGTGCTGATAATCGTCGTCTTTGTCTACGTGGCCACCAGGCCCGGTGACCTCGAGTAGACCTCAGGGTGTTCGTATGACGGACATGGACCGACTGGGGTTTGACAAAGTGACAACGGCTATACCAAAGAATTCCTCCGCCCAGCCACCTATGAACCATCCCGTCGTCCCAAAGGAGAGCTGCCTCTTCGGTGTGCTCCGTCTTCCAACTGCAGAGGGAAGAAGTTGGTTCAACCATAGAAGCAGGCGCTACCGAGTCGCTTCCAGCGGACTTGAATGACACTCCTCCGCACAATGCTGATGCAGTCAGTGTTTCGCAAAAGATTCAACATTGCCCGTACCAAATGAGTGCCAAAATCAATTTGCCTTTATTGTAAAGTTTAAAATCGATTCACCGTGAGCCTTATCGCAGACGTGCTGCTTTTTGTTCACATACCTGCAATTTCGATTTCGAAATCGATTATGGTCGTGCACAGCACTGAGAAGTAATTGTGGCACTTTGGCTGTGTCTAATGGCTCAAGGCGAAGCGACTTCAAAGTCTTATGCTGAATGTAAACCTAGAATGTGTTTTCTCCAGCAGGCTCAAACACACCAAGGTCCCTCGTGTTTAATGTGAATGTTCATTCAGTTTGTCAGCGAAACCATTGATCCTCTCACAAGATCTGTGCAGATGTAATAATGTGCCTTATCTCAATGACAGATGTAATATTTCAATTCAGTAAATATATTTTTTAAGAATTTCAAGTTTGGTGGTATTTTTTTGTAGGCTTCATATTCACGTTCATGTGGGTTTGGCTGTTTTTCTATACAAAATCCATTCCTTTTCAATCTGACGCACCAGATGAAATATTTTTTAAATGCAGAGTATTTAATTCAACTCTCCATCTGAGATTTAGCCCGTAGAAAACATTTAGAACGATAAAGGGGAAGAAATTTCAATTGATTCGAAATAGACAAATCAGTGTACAGTATCTAACTGGTGCCTTTAACTGGTTCCTGTGTCACTGCTATAGTGTTACTGGTGCTCTTCTCCATTTTAAGTAGAGAACTTACCTGTTATTCTTCGAATCAGAAAATCTGGTTGCCAAGTTTACAAACTTGCTGCTTCCTGTTTTTCTCACAACTAGATCCTAGATATTTTCTGAATTTCATTTTAGCTTCTGTCCAGGATAACCCCTTGTTTACCCACAAAGTTCTCAAAATCTAGAAGAATAATTATTGTCAGGCAGGTCACACCCTGGACAGATTGCCAGCTTCGATAGACACACACTCACATCTACGGCCAATTTAAACTTCCCAATTCACCTCACATGCATGTTTTCAATTGGAGGTGGGTTTTTTTTTGATTGAGACAGGAAGCCAGAGTGTATAGAGGTAACCCAGCCAGGCACAGAATGAACATGCAAACTCCACACTGAAAATGTGCTTGTTCCAGTCAGCTTCACTATGAGGACACAAGTGTGAATGTGTGAGCAGAAGTGAGGTTTTAGGTTCACCATGGTGGTGGACAGATGGTGTTACACAGGATTATGACGTTTGCAGATGATATTGTGATGTGTAGTGCAGGGAGCAAGTGGAAGAAAATCTAGAGGAGTGAAGTCAGTAGGGTTGTGAACAATAAACCGTTGCGACCAGATCTACGGTTCAGGGAGTGAGCGATACTGCTGCATAGCAACCTCATAAATGGATTTGAATTATCAATGAAACTTGATTAATCGGTTATAGAGTCATGAATCGGGTATCGCAAGACTTTCAATTGGTTGTTGTCGTCTCTTAAACAACACCAGACCTGAAGCTGCTCCCAAAACACCGTAGCTGTCTAGCTGCAGTGTTGCCAACTTGGTGACTTTCTCGCTAAATCTGGCGACTTTCCAACTACTCATATGGACTTTTTTTTTTGTCAAAAGTGACTAGCGACAAATCTAGCGGCTTTTCTGGTTTTATTGGAGACTTTTCTGGTATTTTGGAGACTGACATGAAAGCACATATCGTTCCCGAGCAGTTCCTGTTCTCAGCGATCAGCGGGTGCTACCACGAGCCCCTCCCCCGCCCCGCAGTAGTCACAGGCGGTCACAGCCTTGAGCCACGTACGGCAGTCTTGGGCAGCTGCCTTCAGGAGAGGTGCAGAGAGGAGACTCTCACCACTCCGCGTCCAGGCAGCAAATAAATCCCGCCCGCCTTTCCATAACGGGGGCACAGAATTGAAGCGCTCGGCGCCTCACGGCGCTTCCACGTTCGGTATGAACCGGGCGTAAGGCTGGGGTCGACAGTATAACTGGCCGAGTGGCCCAGGCGTACTTTAAAAACCGTCAGGGCCACCAGAATGTTCCAACCACTGGCTCGGTGGGTCCAGTAAAAAATAATGCCCTTAAAAAAGTACAAAAATCAAATTTCACATTGATTCCCCGTGGGTCTGTGTTTTGCACCTCTTTGCCCAGCTTCGTGCAAACGCCAAAGCCAATCGTTTTTGGAAACGCTGACATCACAGCTCTGAACCCCACTCCCGCTTTGCAATCTAAGCGGCCGTGAGGAGCTATGGGCAATGGTCTTGTTACTGTTACTACTGATCAGCCTGCACTCTTCCCATTAACCTCCACTACAACAAACCGCAAACTATAATGAACAATAACACACGGTGCTCATGGATCCACCGTGGATTGTGTGCAAAGTGAAAACAAACACAACGAAAGCGATTTGCAAACCTCCTGTTTCACTTTGGGTCGGCGGACTGGGATTTGAGGCAGGAAACCTAAATGACAAAGAAAAAGTTAGCAAACTTTTACTGGCACGACTCCCAGTCAACCTTAACATGGACTTTTTATGGCTTTGTGTTCTAAAGTAACTCGAAGTAGAAGTTCAACTCTGTCGTTCACAAACACACACACACCGTCTTTTCACCAGCGTTCTTTCTTTCTATTCTCATTGGTGCTCATGTTGTTAGCAAGCTACTGCTTCTTTAAACACATTGTGCTACAGGTGATCTTCTTCTTCTGCATTCAAGGGACTAAACTTGCGGCGCCACACCAGGCCGGGCATAGGTACAACATCGTCTTCAGTCGTTTGCAGCGACTCCATGTAAAAGGGAATTTTATTGAAGAAGGCTTTGCGTAAAAGCATTTTTTTTTCACGAAGGCGTTTTCAAAAATGTGCGTTTTCAAAAACATCCATCCTCGTGTCAACGGCCCCTGAGGGAAAAGTTAATGTGTATGAACATATGATAACGCATACGCATTGCTGTGTAACTACGGAGAAAATAACGTCATCATAAAAATGGTCTCGCTTGAAAACACAGATGTGCAAGCACACGTCTCCCATTTGTGACACTGTACATCAGCGTTTGAATTATTATTTCTCTTTATAATGTTATTAATATCTTGGAATTTTTATGATACAATTATTTTAATAGTTAATTAATGATAAACACTTGATTTATTGAAATGGAGAGTAGCTAGGTTTTATATTTACAAATTATTAGCAGTACATGTGAATTTTGTTTTTTGTTACGTACCACTTGCTCTGACCCTCATGAAAAGAGTGCTGCACACCAAATCTGCAGTAACACATCCTGTTTCAGCTCGAGTGTGTGTAAACTGTGGGAAGGGCTGTTTTGATCTGGTGGCAGTTTGGACCCTGAAGCAGACGCCCAGGTTATACTGCCTGGGTATCAGGAGGGGGGCACAAAAATCAGCCAACTGAGGAGAAGATGGAGAAAGAGCTTATTTTACTTGAGTAATGCACTGTTGGAATAAGTGTATTTGCACTTTTGATTTTATGTATATCCACTTTTTTGCTGCGCTTTTGTAGATCTACCTCAAAAACTAAATGTTATTAAATCAAATTGTTCTTTTTCTCTGGGCCAGGGGCAAATTTATATCCCTTATTGTCTACCCCTGCTTAAGGGCAATGTCAAACCTAATGAAAGTGTAGGGATTAGTGTCTATTCCTCTCCTGCTCTCCAGTGGTAAGAAAACATAAAAATTCATTTAGTTACTTGCCTCGCCTCGCCTCGCCACGGTACGGTTGTAGAGCGTCCTCACTGGCCGCTACACGGTTGTAGGGGGTGCTGTTTCGGTACCTCAATCGCTCAGGGGCCAAGCGAGACGAAGCAAGTTTAGTGGTGACGTAGCAGGGCACTGGATTGGCTCAGTGTCCTCGTTGATGTTCCCTGTCGGAGCGGACATCCACGCCAACTCCTTTTTCGACACGGAACTTCCGTGTCAGGTACATTTTACCGTGAATACAAGCAGCTACTATTGGTGTTGTACAGATACATTTATATGTGTATACATTTTTTGAAAACAGCTATTTAAATACATGTTTATTTTGTCTTTTGGGGAGAGGCAGGCGAACCAGGAATGCCCTCGACGTCGCGAGTGTGTTCAACCATATTCTCGAAAACGACGCGCCGCAAATGGCGCAGCACTCGGTAAAAACTCGAGTTGCTCCTGCGTGAGGCGCGTTAAGCTAGGGAATCCGAGGAGTCTTGAGGCGAGAGGAAATACTGATTCGTCAAGAGGACATGGCTCATCGCCGCCACGAGGAAGCCTCGAACACCGCGACATTAAACTATTACGGGTGTGTTTACTGTCTGTTTTTCTGTTTGTTTGTTTTTAAATAAATGCTATTTTCCCATTATATCTGTCACGTGTTTACTTTTGGTGAAAATATAAAGGTTGAACTACACATTTACTCTCCCAGAAAACGAAACACAGAGCCAATGAAAACACAATTGTAGCGAGGCGTGGCGAGGCAATGAGAACACTCCCCATGTCTACCAACCGAGGTGATGTCACGTGGCCAATCCCCCATACCTTGATTGGCCACACGTCGAACGGATTGAGTCCTGGCTCGATTGCCTCTCCCTTTTCACCCCAATCTTGCAGATGAATTTTTTGCAGCTGAATTCTTTGAGACAACACATTTTTTAAGATGTTGAATTTTTTTACGTGGCCATACCCAGTAGTGTATCAGCATTACTGCCATTGATTGAGTGACAGATTCAAAATCCGATGGCACTGTTTTGCTTCCATAGAAGTTCAGTAAAGTATTTTTGAATGGTTCACCTGGCCCTTCTTTCTGACTGAGCACAACACCACACCTGAGTTCAGGAGAAAGCGGGTATGGAGGATGAATGAATAAATAGTTTTGTTTTAAGAAGAAAAAGGTGCATGGAAACACCTGCTTATATTTAAATTGTTATTTCAGAAACCAAAGAAAAACTTGAATTCTCAGTTTTTCTCAAAATCTCATAACTACAAGGTGGGTCACCTACCTTGTTGACCTTGTTGTTACCTTGTCGACCTTTGTTACTGAGGCTGATTTTTCTTTGATTAAAATGAAATCCAGCAAACTGGGTAAATTTGTTAATGGTTCTAGATTCTAAAATGTTAGATATCCTTTTGCCTGCTCTGCCTTGCTTATTATTGTGGGCTGTTATGAGGGCCATAAGTGCTTGATATTAATCATATTAAAAAATAAAATAAAATAAAATCTAGGTATTTATTAGACCGTATTGGTATGTACTGGGGAGTTCTGCTGCATATTCCAATGCATTTCTTCAACACACTGAGTTGACCGAAACTATTGGCCCGGCACTCATGGGGAGGATACTGTTATTATTACGCTCTGTATGGGAGGAGGGATTTTAGTCATAGGATTAACACTCTTATGATATTTACCCACTTACCCACTGGAAGTGGGTAAGTGTGTACCTAATGACATGAGAGTTGGGGATGCCTTTTGAGGGATTAAGAGATCTTTTACGTATTAGATATGCATTTAAAAAGGCCAGGAGTAGAAATTTAAAAGAAATCTTTTGTCTCAGTTAGCCAATGTAGTGATCTAAGAGCCTCCTGAGGCCTTCAGCCGTAGCTCTCCTGTAAGACCTTTGTAGCAATCATTAAAATAATACAGCCCAAGAAAAATACAAGCATGAACAAGTTCACCTATATCTTCTTTAGACGGAAATCCCCTGCTTCCTGATTGCATGAAAAGTCTACAAAAAGTAATCTGACTTAAAGCAGTCGTCCATACGATAAGTTAGCAAAATAATTGTCACACAGTGGTGAGGTCTGTCGTGTCTTGTTTGTTTTAGTCCTGTCATTTCCTGTTTTATTTGGAAATTAAACTCTCCTCTCATTTCAGAACACTTGCCCTTCCTCATGTGTCACCTGTGTGTCTGCCCTGATTACTGATTGTCTTCACCTGTTCCCCATTTCCCTCCGTGCCCTTAAATATATAAATAATCATTTAATAATAAATAATAGTCCGTGTCTCCCTTGTCTCGTGCCAGAGTGTCTTTGTCCATAGTTCAGGTCACCTGAGCCTGTTTCCAGCCAATGTCCACAGTCACAGCGATTGCCGCACATAAGCCTTTGCTCCTCGAGACGAGTGACGAGTGATGGTTTTTTGTTGTAACTTTGATAACTTCCTAGTCATAGTTTCTGTTCATAGATGTTTGCTTTCCTCTTTAAGAGTGATTTTGTGTTCATAATTAAAGTTTAATTGTTCATCTTAGATCCTGTGTTTTAGGCATGAGTTTGTTTTATGTTTCAAGTAATTTTCTATTAGGTCCAGTTAGCCACCTCTCAGAGCATTTTGGTTTGTTAAACTCTTCATAGTGATAGTCATTAGCGTTATTCCTTCTGTCGGAGTGTTTTGTGTTTGCTTAATTTTCATAGCTTAAGTTTGTTCGCTTTTTTTTCCCTCCTCCTGTAGTGATTTTTTGTTATTCTGTTCTTTAACCTATTTAGAGTATTGAGCCCTCTCTTCTGAGATCCAGGATAGGATATTTTAGGAATTTCATAGCAAATTCATTTGTCACTCTGTTGAGAGGTCATTGGTGAATCTCTAAGATCGCTGTGTCCGAGTCCCTGCCTGACAGCAAACTCTGGCCAGAATGCACTCAGCAGAGACTGATTCAGTGAAGCTTACATTATCTTTACAAAGTTGTATTTACTGAGCAAAGAGTGAAGTCATCACCAAGCTCCGAATGTATTTTGAAAATGAAGGAACTTATTTTAAAAGCACAATTTTACATATCTTTTTAAATTTAATTTATATGTTTTACACAGTATGCTCGCTTCTTCAATTTGTAAAATAAACAAAACGGTGAGAAAAAGCAAAGCATGGATTGATTATTGAAGCACACAATCCAATCTATTCTGCAATGCACCAAGAGAAAAGTCTGAATCCAATGGATTCAGTTTATTCAAGGCAAGAAAAAAGATTGGATCGGAAAAAAAGAATCAGGACCGGAAATTACTCATCATTTAAAAATCGAGATCGGATCGGGCCCCAAAAAGTGTGATCGGGACATCCCTAGATATTAACCATGTCTCTCTCAACATTGCCACAGACTGCAAGACAGACCTGAAATCCATGCTTCCCTGCTACCATAACCTCCGGGAAGTCTTTAGCAAATCCAAAGCCATGTCACTGCCACCACATAGACCTGATCCCTGGCTCCACTGTCCCTACGGGCCACCTATACTCAGCCCTGGGGGCCAGAAAGAGCGGCTGTGACCGAAAACAATCACTGAAGGTGCAGTTTATTTGCCCCTCTTCATCAGCTGCTTCGTGGCCAAGAAGGATGGATCTTTCAGACCATGCATAGACTACAGCCCCCTCAATGACATCACTATTAAGAACTGCTACCCACTGCCTCTCATGTCATTGGTGTTTGATCTACTCCAGCAGTCCAAGATATGTACTAAGTTAGATCTCCGTAACACATTCCATGTAGTCAGAATCAGGATGACTGGAAAATGGGGTTCAATACATCCAATGAACATTTTGAGTATTTAGTCATGCCTTTCGGGCTCAATAATGCGCCTGCAGTCTTCCAGGTCATGATTAATGATATATTAACGGACTCCTTAGACCATTTCATGTATGTTTACCTGAATGATATTCTCATATACTCGCCTGTCCTAGCCAATCATAGGAAACACGTAGCAGCAGTACTACAATGACTATTAGACCAAAAACTTTATGTCAAAGCCGAAGAGAGAGTTTCATGCCGATACGATCTTCTTCCTTGGCTTCATTGTAGCCCCTGGAAGGGTGCAGATGAACCCGGCTAAAGTTAGCGCTGTGGCTGAATGGCCCACACCTGATAGCTGCAAGAAAGTTCAGCAGTTCCTTGGGCCTCGGATCTCGATTCTTGCTAACTTTTACAGGCTGTTCATCAAAGGCTTCAGCGCAATAGCGGCTCCGCTGCATGCACTCACCTCCTCAAAGGTGTGATTTTCCTGGTCACCAGAGGCAGAGGCTGCCTTCAAAAGCCTTAAGACCCGCTTCACCACGGCGGATATCCTCACGATGCCAGATCCCCAGTGGTAATTCATGGTAGAGGTTGACGCATCCAACGAGGGGATCTGGACAGTTCTCTCACAGCGATCGGAGCAGGTTGGGAGGATGCATCCTTGCGCCTTCTTGTCATGGTGACTGTCCAGTGTGGAGCGAAACTACGATGTCGGCAACTGGGAGTTGCTGGCTGTCAAGCTGGCTCTGGAGGAGTAGAGACATTGGCTGGAGGGGGCTGAGCCCCTGTTCATCGTCTGGACTGATCATAAAAACCTGGAATTCATACGCAAAGCCAAGAGACTCAATTCTCGCCAGGCCAGGTGGGCGCTGTTCTTTAACTGCTTTTCTCTTTCTTATCGGCCATAGTCCCGGAATGTCAAGCCTGACACCCTGTCACGTCTCTACGACCCTGAGCCTGCTGCCAAAGAACCAGAGCCTATCCTCCCACTGGCCTGTGTGGTTGGAGTGGTGACTTATGTTGGATCGCCTTATTTTCTAGTGTCGTGCTGACAATCCGCCTGTTCATTTAATGAAGAGTTTTAGGAGAAGAATGCTGATTTTATCTTTCGTATGCAAATTCAGAATACAAGTATACAGAGCTCTGGGTCGAGTTCAAGCCTAACATCAACAAGTGCTATCAGGTGCTGAAGTCTGACTGACTCTTTGTCCCCAGGTCAGTCTTTTTAGATTTGTTCTTGCAAGTTCGCTCAGATTACGTCCTCCTCTGATTGGCTGTCTGGTCTCCGCACCCCAGTCTCATTGGATGTTGCCGCTGTCTTTGGTCCCAGATGTAGGCTGAAGTCCGAGGTCACCTAAGGTCACTGTTTTACGATGGGCGCATTCCTGTCTCTTCTCTTAGGTATCATGTTACTCTGCATAGAATCTTATATAGTATGTTAAGCATAGATTACCCATCTATAAGAATACATTGACTTATTTAAACATATTCATATAAATGATTATACAATTATGCATATTTATATCAGTGAGTATATAATTAGGCACAAGCATCAAGATTAAATGTAAAATCACCTTCAATTCCCCCTTTTGGCCTAGCCCAATGGAGCTATTTTTTCTTCATTATTCAATTAAAAACAGACTGTATTTTCAATCAAAAAATATGTTTTCAATCAAAGAAAAAAAGTGTTAAATATAATTTATAGTTGAGACTCAAAAAATGCATTTGAACACTGTTTTTCTTTGATTGAAAAGGGAGTTTTTGATTGAAGTGTAGGTTTTTTTATTTGAAACGTTTATGATTGAAGTGATGTTGATTTGTGTTTGAGCCGTATTATGGGTAGGACCATCTGTGTCTTTATAATTCAATCAAAAAAAAAAGTTGCTTCAAACAAAACAAACAAAAAATATTTTCAGTATTTGTTTTTTTATTGAAAACGTTTTTTCAACTGGAAATGATTTTTGTTTCTTTGACTGAAGTGAAAAAAAGTTTTGAAGTCGAAAATTCATTTTGACACAAAGGGTGAATTCCAATTCCTCCCTTAACCTTCAATCTCAAAAATGCGCACTCCCGCGAGGTGCAAGTGCTGTCCCGATTCTAAGAACGTCAAGTTGAGGGACGAGTTTAAGGGCTGTATCGCCCTCAATATTGAGATTCTCCGGCACCACCCTTGGCAGTAAGGGCTACCCAGAAGGCATTGCGGATTTTCGCCAAGACATCTTCGAAGAAGATTGCGATGTAAAAGCGAGCTACAAATGGAAGTATTTTCTTAGTTAATAAAGATATAAATATTACGAAACCATTTTATTGTCTTAGTTTAAGAGGTTTTTTTATGGATTATTGACATCGTTGTGGCGTAACAATCTTTTTTTTTTACTTTACAAGGTTTGTCAGCCGAACCGGCGGTCCCGGCTTCACGTTACTTGTGTACCTCGTTGTGTAGCGAAGGAGGACTTCTTCCTTTTTCGCCGTCTTTTTCTTTTTCTCCTTCTTCTTCGTCGTTGTCGTCTTCTTGACAGACTGGACGTAGCTTTGGCGTAAGGCCGCCCCCCGCAGTCTGAAGACGTAACTGCACTTAAGGGGTGTCCCATTTCTAAGCCCTTACACTTATTTTTGAGGGCCAAGATTGAGGGCCAAAGACTGAGGTTTAAGGGCGAGGGTTGAGATTGAGGAGTTAAGGGAGGAATTGGAATTGGCCCAAACATCCCGCAGTGGGCGGGCGCTTCCCCATTGGTCAGATCTGTTTGAGTGACAAGACTGTCTGCACCAACCATGTCTTCCTAACAATCAAGTCATGGCCAGTCAGCCAGCGAGCAGCAGCATGGATGTGGAGCAGTAGTGAAGTGGAGTGGAGTGGAGTTGTTGGTAAGTAGATACAACAGTGACTGGTAGTACGTAATTAGCCTACTCTGTTTGATATTTCGATTAAACATTAAACCGTAAGTCCTGCTCCTGAAAATACGGGACGTCATCGTGGATGTCTTAGCCTACAGTATGCAACTGCTTTTATTCCGAGCACATGTAACATCTTACTAATCATGGCGGAGGTCACTTCGTAATAATGTGGGCTCAAACCCACAACCTACCAGTCTCAGGGCGGACACTCTACCACGAGACCACTAAAAGGGGACATGGCTCAAAAAAATTGGTTCAGTCTGTTGTTAATATTATGATTTAAAAAAAAAAAAAAAAGAATCAGCCTTTTTATTGCCAATTACTTAACAAAATGCGCATTTTAACAGGCAATAAATTAAAGTAATACAAAAACTGACTCAACAATATGTGCAATATGCAATCCTGATAACTGTGGACATAACTTTGGAAACAACATCGCCTCATGTGTTAAAACTGAGAACAGAGTATATCTCTATCATGAAACCAAAATAAATTATGTACTGCACTGTAAATCAAACAAGGTGAGTGATTGTTTTAAAAGCAATCATGTTAATCTAAACATCTGGCAGCACTAAGGACCATCACAATCACTGCATATAATCACTAAAATAAATCCCAAAACATAAGATGAAAATAGAATGAAGATGAACTGATGTTCAATTCTGGGCCACAGTTTGCATTTTATAGTTTTATCTGTTCATGTTCCTTTTCAAAGCGATGATTTTGTTGTGAACATAGTATTTTACGGCAAGCCAGTCTCTGTCTTTCAGAGCTACTGGCTCTGCCCGGAGGCAGGAGTCACAGTCCTTTTTACCTGGTATTTTACAGTTTGATATGAAATGAAACAGGTGCCACTCAAAAGCCTTTCCTTCCACATCTGTCCATTTGCTTCTTGCCTTTCCAGCTATTATAAACGGAAACAAAAGAAAGTTTTAGCAATGGAACAATGACTGGACTAACATGAATAGCGGATAGGGTAGACAACATACTTAGTAAATAACGTAAATACAAAATGCTCTTTAACCTTTCTTTCCTTTGTAGCACTTTGAGGAACCTTGGGATGTGTCCTGTTGAAGTGCTGGATCTAAAATGAAGGGTAAAAACGTGTCATGATAAAGAAAAACAACAAATGACATTTACATGCAGACATCAACGAAATGAATAAGCTTTTCTTTGAATCACAATTATATTTTGGTCTCTCTGACATTTTACCATTGATTGGTTCAGTGTTGATGTTTCTGATGTCTTCAGTGGTGGCGACAGAAGTACTGTCCTTGTCTGAGGTGGTTGGGACAGGTGGGTGACTTAGCTCCTTGGAAGTCTTACTTCTTAAATCTTTGAGAATTAATAATGAAATATGTCAGTGTCCATAGGTTTGTTTGCCTGGCAGGCAGCACACGGACCCTATTGGCCCATCTTCTGTCTAAGTTTCCAGATCTTTCAGAAAAATACAATTTCAGGTATCTATGAACTGTCTCTATTCTGATTTCTTATAGATTTCTTCACATACTGTACATGTCAGGATACCTTTGTGTTGTTGTGGGTCAGCAATCATTTATTCACTGGAATCATCACTTGTGACTACTTGATCTGGTTAGGTAAAATAACAGTCAGTACAAATCAAATTAAATTACATACTGAGCATACATAAATGTTTTCCTTGAAGTTTTATGAACTAAGGTTCAAATAAAATTTTACCTTCAGGATTTATCTCAAAGTCATCCAGCCCTTTCCCCTGCAGGTCAGATAGTTTTCCTTTCTCCATTGCTATTAACAATTTGCTGACTTTTGCAAGTTTTTTGGAAGCCGATAGAATTCTCTGTGGACACGGATGTCAAGTCCAAGAAAGGTGGCGAGCTGATCCATTTCATTTTCTTTTAAGTTTAGTACTGTGGACAAAGTGGCAACTTGTTTGCACAGTCTTGTTGAAGTGAGTGCCTCTGGGCACTTTGCACCACATTGTTTTGCAAACATGCGAAAGCAGTCAGAGCCCCTGTAATGTGAAAGGACGCCTGGGCGTGCAAACAAGTACACATTTTCTGTTTGGACTTGAAATTTATTTCTGTTTTTCACAAGGAGTTCCATTGCAGCGATCATGTCAGGTGTAAGAAGTCGGGGTACCATCCTTGACCTTTTACCACGAATCTCAACTCTTGCAAGCTTCTGTTCAAACTCAGTAAGGCCCATCATAATATCAGGATTCAACTCTTTACGATTCCGGGATGTAAAAACCTGAAGATCCATTTTTGAAACTTCCCCTTGCCTTTTTCTGTTGAAAAGTACTATCAGCGTCAAAGTCACTTCAGCAAGATTTCCAAAATGTGTGCTGTTGGGATTGTTCTCCAGGTCTTTCATACACTTTGCAGACTCTGTAGCAAGAAAGTTGTGCAGCAGTGACACATCCTGTGTAAACGGTAAAACCGGTGGCTTATTCCATTTGGCTTGTTGCAGTGTACCCAATGCAGCTGCTCAAACAGACTCTGCCCACCTTTTCTCATACAGAATGGTAAATTGTTTTGCTGACTCTGCAACAGCATGTTGATTTTCAATGATGGTATTGCACTGCACAATCCCAGCAACTTTGGTCAAACTGTTCCCAAGTTTCAATGCCAGCGATGGAGTTTTGTACGAGTTGACCTCCAACTCATAACCAGCAACAGCTTTGACTGCCCGTATGAGATGGGGAAAGTTACTGGGCATAACAAGATCCTGTGAGGTTTTCAAAGGCGTAATAGATCGAGCAGTTATTAATAGTCTTGCCATCTCTCTCATTTTTTTTGTCTAATATAATCGTTCCTTCTCTCTTGAGGTTTTCTGGCATTGTAGAGTGACTCGCCTAAGCTAAGAATTTCTTTTTCACTCCTTACTACCATAGATATATCATCCTGGTTCATCTCACAGGCAATCTTCCAAACAGCTTCATGTACATCATCAGGTTTAGGCAAGTCCGTCTCTGAAGTTCTGCATTCAAATGATCCAGGATGGGGTAAAATACACCATTCCTGAACTTATCTTTGTCCCCTTCCTTACATCTACGTTGACCAATAGTGGATTCAACAAGATACTCACTAAGTCTGGAGCTCCCTCTTGGTGTCCTTTTCTCAACAGCAACATTACATTTCTTTGCAGTCTCCACAGTTTTCTGCCAAAGATCATCAAAAAAAGATCCAGCTCTACAGTCCTGTAAAGTTTCCTGCAGGGCATGGATTAAGTCTACAGCTCTTGCAAGGTCAAGCGATGGTGCTTGAAGCATGTCAGAGACACACTTAGCATCGCCGAGAATCTTTCTGAATACTGCCAGTGTTGCAATAAACATCAGGTCTATCTGGATGAGTAGACCCCGTGCTTCCACAGATCTCTCACCACTGTTCTCTACATCTATCTCATGCAGAACACGCAAGACAGCTGGCAGTCTGTCCATGAGATTTTTGCAGGCATGGTACCGACAGGCCCACCTTGTGTCACTCAGTCTCAGTGCATCTGGGTGCATCTTTGTACATGTCCCTCTGAACTGACAACCACTTTTAATGAACATAAGATCCAGACATATACACATACAATTTTTGCAGCAATGCAAAAAAACATCAAGCAAACATCAACCTCAAGCACTGCTTTCACTGAATCAACAATAACGAGGTTGAGACAATGTGCATTGCAGTGAACGTAAAAGGCATGTTTAGCCTCTGCTTTGATCCTTGCTGCAACCCCATTGCATCTCCCTGACATCACTGCTGCCCCATCATAACCTTGGCCTACAAGATTAGACTTATAATCAAGGCCATATCTTTCTAGACACTGTATTATTTTCTTAATGAGTCCTGCTGCATCTAATTCACTGGCTCTCTGGAAATCTAAAACGCTCTCGTGAACAGCACAATCATAATAGTACCTCAGTACTAATGACAGTTGTTCACTTGTCTTAAGATCTTTTGTTTCATCTGCAATAACAGAAAAAACCTCACTGTCCTTCACTTCCTGTATTATGGATTCCCGGACCATATCTGACACACATTCCAAAATTTCATTCTGGATTGTGTTACTGAGATACTTGGCATTACCTGATGCATTCATTTTTTTTTTGCAATCAGTGGATTGTGTCTTGCAATCAGTTCAATCAGTTCTAGGAAATTTCCTTTGTTTTGTGAGCCTTCAGTTTCGATGTGCCCCCTTTGAGCGATGTTCTGCATTGGCTGTAAGACAAAGCACTTCAGCAATTGTTTTTATGTACATCCGGTTTTCCTCAACTTTTTTTTTGTATGCTTGGTCCAAAGCGTATCGTATAGAAGAATCTGTTAGAATATTCTTTTTGTATTCACTCCAGGCAAACATTGCATTAACATGCCCTTCTGATTTCTCATGCCATTTAAACCCCCCATCTTTGTAACAATAATAATAATAAACTTTTATTTGTACAGCGCTAAATCACAACCAAAGGCGTCTCAAAGCGCTTTATACAATCAGAGAGAACCAACAGGGCCCCCGGAGCAAGCAAGATGCGACAGTGGCTGGGAAAAACTCCCCTGTGGGAAGAAACCTAGGGCAGAACCAGACTCCAGAGGGCGATCATCCGCCTATGAGTAGTTGGGGTGAAGTAGAAAGATAGAGGAGAGACAGAGAAAGAGAGAAAGGAGCAGAGTGAGCCAGGGTGGCAGACAGGACAGAGTGAAAAACAGATACACCAACCAGGCAAAACGGATATAAACACAAAGAATAGGAAATAATTCAAGGCTGCTGTCCATGTGGAGTGTAAGTGTCCATGCTTTGGAAGGCAAGAGCCTAGCTCGATGGACAATCTGCCGATAGGACAAGTCCAGGTCTTAAGCGTGGTGGTGGGATGAAGCGATGACAGCAAGACCCCCAGGACAGCACAATCCAGCTCCTGGTGCAGTGGTCATCACCTGCCAGGGACACAGAGACTGCGGCAGTATCATGCATATCGAGCATACTGTACAAAGCATAATGAGAGCTTGGACAGAGTAGATAGAGTAAAAGATTGATTGGGTGAGGAGAGTGATAAAGGCTCCGCCTGCACAGAGCAACGATCCCTGTAACGGGAGCGAAAGATCTCCCTCCACGGCGTAAGCCTACAGCAGCTTAACTGACAGTGGATGGAGTCTAACTGTAAGCTTTAAGAAAAAGGAAGGTCTTAAGTCTACTCCTAAATAAACTAACTGTGTCTGCCCCCCCTCACCGAGGCTGGAAGATGATTCCAAAATAAAGGTGCCAGGAAACTGAAACACCTACCTCCTGATCTAACTCTAGAAATTTGTGGGATAACTAAAAGACCTGAATCATCAGAGCGAAGGGCTCTTGGAGGATGATAAAGTTCAATGAGTTCCCTAATATAAGAAGGAGCCTGAGAATGAAGAGCTTTGTAAGTTAAAACTAGAATCTTAAATTCAATTCTAAATTTGACAGGCAGCCAATGCAAGGAAGCTAAAATTGGAGTAATATGCTGCCTCCTTCTAGTTCCGGTTAACAATCGTGCCGCAGAGTTTTGGATTAACTGTAATGTCCTAAGGGATGAATTTGGGCATCCTGCTAGTACCGAGTTACAGTAATCTAGCCAAGACGTAACAAAAGCATGGATTATTTTTTCCGCATCTTTGAAGGACAAACAACTTCGAATTTTGGCAATGTTTCTTAAGTGGAAGAAAACTGACCTCCCTACATTCTGTATATGAGAATTAAAGGTCAGGTCCTGATCAAAAGTGACTCCAAGGTTCCGCACAGTAGAACTGGGTGTAGTACCAAATAGACCACTTTGTCCATCAAAGGCTCTGTCCCTACTCTCTCGCGATCCAAATATAATGACCTCATTGCCTGTGTACATGGCCTTTTTCCAATTGGAGTAACCTCCCTGTGCTGTAAAGGGTGTTTCAGGGGTGTTGGGCAAGCTGAAGTGTCTACATGCAAAGCAATATGCAGAATCACAACTTTGTGAGTACTCCAACCATGTGAACTGTGTGAACCATGAGTGGTTGAATGCTCTCTTTCTGTCCCCCTGCACAGTCCTTGGATACACCCTCAGGAAAGGCTGTGTTGGTCCATCTGCTGGACACCGGGATATGTCTTGGAAAGAAGGGGAACAAGAAATACAATTTTAAACTATGCATAATATATGGGTTTTCATTTATAAAACACAATGTAGAATTCAGTGATTCTTAAAGCAAAACAGATAAAATACTCAGCTGGTGGGATGGTGTGGGGTGCGAAGTATGGGGGGCCTCTTCAGTGTCACTGCCACTGTGGCTTCCAGTACTACAATGAGGCTCCCGTTGGTTGGCATCTTCTTGATCCAGCTGATCACTAGTGGAAGTGCCTGATCACACAAAGAAATATTCAATTATTGTATCAAGAAGTTATTTAAACACATCCTGTTCTTTTATTTAATTGCTTATATTTAGCACTTTCTGTTTTTTTTCCCCTTTCTTTTTCTAAATATTTAACCTTGCACTTTGAGATTTCTTAATGTAAAGTGCAATATAAATAAAATTCATTACAATTATCATTATTATTATTATTATTATTATTATTATCATCATTATTATTATTATTATTATTATTATTATTATGATAACCTACCTGCAGAATGCTGAATTGCAGATGATGGGCCCTCAACCTCATCATTGTGAAAAGTTCCTGGGAAAAGTTGTATCAATTACTCAAAATGTCAATACAAGAATAACATCAACTAAACTTTTAATACTTATTCAAATGTTATCGATTTTAAAGACATCCTGCTTCCTTTCTTGACATTGTGGACATATCCTATTCAGTTCATTTAAACGTCTTATGTTATAGGCCACTTGTCTATCCATTAGCTCATAAAAACAACCACATTTCCATTCAGCAACAATAAAGAGCATTAAAATAAACATAAAGTAATAAAACTGAATTTAATTAGATTAAAATAATATTGCCCATTCCATAGTCCAGCCCAATTGTGTCAGAGTTGGTATGCGAGTTTGAGTGTGACTGATTCAGGATGCATTGACTGACTGAGAAAACTGTAAAAAAAAGTCTACAAAGTCCTTTTCATCCTTTCTGCTTTCTCTCTATCACTGTCTGCCCCTGAAGAAATCATGCATAGTGTTTGGTTAGAAATAATAAAATCAGAAAATCACTTTCCTTAAAATGAAACACACATGGCTATCACATGCAATTATATCATCCTCATCATGGTACAGCAACCTCAAGCTGTTTTGTTTGCACACGTGTATGAAATAAATCTTTTTGTAGACTGAAACCGTGTAATACGTGATGCTGGACACACAGCCTGTGTGTACGATACAACACGACCGGTCGAGCTAAAAGCTAACGCTAAAAGTCTAACCTCCACTCAAAAAAGCCTCGACACTTGTACTTTGTGAAGCAACTTTTATTTAATAGGCGACCGAGGCGCTCACACAGATACATACAGTGAGTGTGTCAGTTAACTTAGTTTGTCAGTTAACTTAGTTTGTCAGTTAAGTTAGTTAGTCTTTCTTGTGGCTGCAGTGACGTTTGTATTTCCACATTTACCGGCCGGCACAGGCTAATGCTTCTCATACGTCTCAATTGATTATGCTAATTAGAGTACGGTGCTAACTGTAGTTACACCTTACTTATCAACTTAACTTAAACATTCACAGAGCGACTGTTTACTTACCCTTGTTTTCTCCTTTTCCGCAAGACAGAGTTCAAATGCGTCCACACTTGAATCCTCAATCAAACTTGAAGGGATGTCGACTTGGATAAACTGATTGGCAGCTGATTGGCAAACTATACCATCATGTAGTGTGTAGCACAACCTGAAGGTGATATAACACTAAAGGTCCATTGTGTAAAATTTGTAAGGAAGCCAGCTTGACAGCACATTTCGTGTATAGGGCACTGTCAGGCTTGCTTCCTTAAACACCGGGCTTTTTTTTTGTTTGTTTTTTCAAAGTGGCAGTGCAAGGTGGTAGCCAACTAGGAGCAAGACCCTTGCTCTATGTATATTCTTATAGATATGAGAAGTGTTCTACGGGTAGGAAAAACAAATTACTGTTATAGTACTACAAGTATACACTTTCATTAATGTATTAATGAGTAGAATGTTAAGCTACCTCCAATTTAAAAATCATAAATTAAGCAAAATTTTATACACTGGACCTTTAATACGGAAATAAAAAGACAACATTTGATTATCCAAATACAATTGTTTTTCTGTTTGCATACTTCATATTTATTACCTGGTCATTTGAGATTGTAGAGTTTCCATCATGAAATCCACCTTCATCGATCAAGCCATGTTTATCCTTCAAAGTCAATATTCATTTTTTAATGCTTTAAAGATATTCTGCTGCCCCTACTTATGAAATACTAAAATAGTAAAACCTAAAGCACAAAACTTTTCATTGTGCAATGTGATGTAAAAGTGTTTGACATAAAGAAGAATGTTGCATAAAATAGAATTTTGTATTAGAATACTAGAATATTTTAGGGAAAAAAAATCTATTTCAAAGTTGTCTATTGTACATGAATAGCTCCAATTGCTGGCTAATTTGAGTCCTAAAATGTTTACATATAACCAAAGTAATGTTTTTGGGTTTTTTTTGCTTGAGTGTCACACGCGCCTGTCAGACATGCCTGCTGGCATCAGTGTGCCCTCGGCTGCCACTCAGCTGTGTCTCCACCTAATCAGACACACCTGCATTCTCTCACCCATTACTGTTGTATGTAAGCCCTGGTCCCACACTCACTCGTTGCCAGATTGTCCGCTAACTTTGTTATGACCTTCCGGCGTTTCCTGTTCTGACCGCCCAATCTTGACCTGTTTTCTGCCCCTGACCTGCGTTACTGTCATGGTAAACCGACCTTGCTTCTGTGTCCGACCAGCCCTTCGTCCCCAGACCAGCCTGCTCTGCCGCCGTACCGGAGAACTGACCTGCCTTCCGTCCCTGACCACGAGCTTTTGCCAGCGCTTCCTGAACTACAGGCGCGGAGGCCTAGCAGCGAGCCACCAGGCTGCTTGGCTGCCGCTCTCCGGCTCTAGCCGCCAGCGCAGCTCACCTTTGGCTGTCTGTCTGTCCAGGTCTGTCCCACGCCACGAGGTTCCTGCACCAGGTCCAGATCCAGGTCGCCAGGCGGCCTGCCTTCACCGCCCGCGGTCTGCTCCCGGTGCAACCGCTGTTAGCCAGCCGTTGCTAATCCTCGCAAATAAACTCTCTTTCCTTACCCACCTTGTGTTGCACTTGGATCCTTACCCGACACACTACATTGAGGTTGAATGCTCACAGCATCTTTCACTCTACCGATCAGACTCAAAGTCATCTGCCTCTCTCGTATACGTGTTTTTCTGGACATCAACATGACGTTGCTCACACTGATCATGATGGCGCTTTAGATTCAGAAGATGGCGATTTTCTCTTAGCTATTTAAATAAAGAATCAGATTTCAAGAACTCCAGCCCAACTTATGGCAAAAATGGCAAATACCACAATATAAGGACAAAACAATTTGAATGAAGGAGGCGGAGGGAGGTGTCATACCTGTTCTGCAGTAGCTGTTTGATGGAAGGGAACAACTCTAGTGATCTGGAGAATCAATACTTGTTTGTAATTTCACAGAAATGGAACAGAAGATTGTGATGAATTTCCGTGTACTGCACACAACAATAGACCATTAGAATAATTCTAGAGCTAAGACCTTAATTGTTCAACAAACTATCAAACATATGTCACAGGAGCATCTGGCCTAAGTATACCGGACTCTATAGAGAGTGCCAAAGACTGCACAGTATCTGCTACAAAGCAATATGAGGACAATGTAACACACTTGGGAGTTCATGGTTCAGACCATATGAGGACGTCATCTGAACGAGGCCTCAGTTCTCTCACACTTATATTTTTTACAGCCTAAAACAATATGAGGACATGACGACTGAACACAAGTAAAGTCCAGGTTACTGACTTCTAGCTTTTCCTGTTGTTGTCAAAAAAAAAGCTCTGATGTACGTGGATCCACTTCATCACAAAATAAATAATGTAAACTCATTAGCAGCATCTTAAGTAGACAAAAACATCAGCAAAAGAACAAAAAAAAATACAGAATTTAGAAATAATAATGATCAATTCCCTCTTTTGGAGAAGTTTCGTGGAACTAAGTGGTATATCAAATACTTTCATGCTAAGGTATTCACAGATGAGCAGTTGTAATATTGTTATTGCGGCTACAAAATACAAACAGTTTGTTAAACAATAGGAAAAGAGCATTTAATTTATACTTTGGACCCAGCTGACACACATATTTAATTTTAAATAGAAGCAATAGGTGTGTTGCTACCTGTTGGAGGGAAGACGTGGATATCTCACTCACGTCTGGCTCTGCAGACGGTTCATTTTTTACTAACCTCTTGTTGTAAAATATTACAAAGATACTTTACAAACAGGGGCCTCACTTTTTTTTATTTATCTTTGTTGCAGATCATTCCCTGCATTTTTCAAAAGAAAGTCTGCAGATAAACACAGAGACAAGAAACAAAAACCATGGAAAGGATTTGACATGGCTTTTTTCTTACTGAGTGGCAAAGCGGATACAACCCCAACCACACAAGATGAACTGGAGCTACTCCAGGCAGGGCTTGGGAAGAGGACTCTCTCAATCACTAAAGACTTACGGCATGAAGAGGTGATGAGTAGTATCTCTCTTTATGTTGCCCTACCTCCTCTATCAATTGATTTTTATAGATATTTATATATAGTAGGGGTGGGGCGATACGGGTAACCCACGATTCGATACTGTGACGATATTTGGCCCACGATAATGATAACATCACGATACACGATATCTTCGATATTCAATATATTGCAAGAAATTTTGCCGACGATATGTGACTGAAAAAGAAAAAAATACCCATAAAAAGGAAAATGCCTGTGATCTTGCATTTATTCCAAAACTTTGTATCATGTACAAACAAACGTGCACCGCACAAGCAAACATATTAAAGTGCATGAACATTAATAACTTTCAAGGAAACAAGGACAGTGCTTTCTGATAATGTGAAGTCAGTAGCAACTTGTTTTATCTAAACTTGGGGACTTGGGATATACAAACAAACGGGAAGATGAAAGAGGGAAAATCGTTTCACTGCCCCGATTCTGAAAATCAATTAAAAAAAATTATGCAGACAAAATAAATAAATAACCGCGTCCCCGAAATATACGGGATAAAGTGAAGTGCGTCCCGTATCAGTTCATTACGGGACAGGCTTTTTAGTTGCCAAATATGGGACAATTCTGTTATAAAATATTTTAATTTATAAAAGCTTTTAATTTGAAAGGCTTTAAATCAATTTACGGTCCTTACAGTGCAGGTGGACCCTGACAGTGCAGGTCTGCAGCCAGACTCTCTTGTAGTTTACGGGAGGGTTGGCAACCCTATCTAGACCACAGACGGAAATTAAATGAGGTTTTGTCATTTTCCCTAAGAAACGGGACAAATTGCGTCCCGGGAGAGATTTTATTTTTCCCGGGACATGTGGTGAAAAAAGAGAACTATTCTGTGAAAAACGGGACGGGTGGCAACCCTACCGCGATAGCGAACGAGGCGGCTCTGCAGATTCGTAGTGTTGCTGTTGTATTTTACCTTCGCAAAACAGTTCTTGCAGATTGCATATTCTTTATACAGTTTTCTCCCGTCATCCGTCTCGTAAAAGCCAAAGTGGGTCCACACTTTGGAGTGGTAACTTGCGGGTGGGTCTGATTTGTTTTTCGTTGTTCGTATTTTCTTGCCATGTGTTCTTCCGTTGTTAACTCGTCTTACTCACCGGCCGCTGTTTACGGCCTACTTGACTGTCATTTACGGGATTAGCGCCCCCACAAACAGGACAGGAGAGATCAATAGTTGACGGTGACAACGGGGTAAATCCATAATGTGTGTTGAAATAAAATATCGATATTTGCCGTTAGTGTATCGATTATTTATTGCGACAGAAAGCACAACAATATATTGCAATATTGATTTTTTTTTTTTCTTCCCCCACCCCTAATATATATCTTACCTTCCTGAAATGTTCTGTCGTTATTACTATAGTTGTCCACTTTATTGGAGAGGACCTACCCAAAAATGGCAAGTCTTCAAGGAGGATGGCTTTTATACAAAGCAGCTGGTATGTTAAACAAGACATTAGATTAGCATAAGGCTACTTGAATAGAATCTGTGTAGTGTGGAGCCCAGCACTACCAAAGGCATTTTCTGAGTTCAAAAGGAGTTCCCAGAGTTTTCCAAATTAAGCTGTCCAAAAATACTGACTTGACTGTGGTTGTTGTTTTTATTATTTAATGGGCAGATCCATCGTGTACAGCAGTCAAAATGTGATAACCAAACTTGCCTCAAGAAAAAAATATTGGAAATTTAGTGAATATTGTTAGGGCTTAATTCAAGAAGAGATTTCATTGAGGCTCGTATCTAGAAAATAATTAAAAACAAAAAAAAACAAACAAATAAATATATTTTTACTTAAACATGACATTGTAGATTTTTATAACGCAGAACACCTGATTGTGCATGTTTTAACTCTTTGTCCTCGATTTCATTTTCATCACAGTCAATGATACTTTACCTCATCAATATTTTTCACTCTCAAGTATGCCATTAATGGGTCAACTTACACTGGCTAAATGCCATGCTCAGCACACTGGTGTTAATATACTAGGTGGCACTACTTTTAATTCCCTTAAAACTTCCATTTGTAGGTGGAAATGGAAGGAGGAGACTGACCGCTGTCGCCTTAGAGTCAGAGGGATACACTGGCACTGTTCTCAGAAGCGCCACAGCAAGAGGGAAGTTTATGTTACATATTGCTCCTCTCCAAGAGGAGATCGATCTGACACCACTGCCAGTGGATGCTCCAGAGTTCAGTTTCATGCCAAAAGCTGCATGCACACAGTCCAAAATGGTTATGCCATTGCAAATGCAAGTCCTTCATGTGCAAGGCGGTTGTGAAGGGACTTCTCGGATGACTCTTTCTAATTCAGAGGTGAGACTTATTTGTCACATTTTATGATGCAGATTTTCTCTTGGTCATGAGATAAGCTGGCCCGCCGCTTCTCAACAGAATGCATTCATTCACTACCACAACTACTGGCCGAACAAAGAATTTGTTACTTGCGAAAATGCTCCTTTCATGCAAGTTACAGATGAATGTTGCCACCAGGCCTCCAGACTAACTTTTTTCAAAACTGTCCATGAACATACCTGAAAAACGGTCTCAACCATCCTGAAGTGAATGTAAACTATTTGTTTTCTCTCAAATACTTATCATCTCTATGTGTTATTGGCTTAAGATGAAAAGAAACATCATGACGAGGAAATAAAGTTTTGTCATAATTTTTAAAAAGCCCCTGGAATCATAAATTTAAATATTAAAAATACATATAATTATATTAAAGCTAAGTGTTTGATAAAGCATCCACAAAAACTGAATGAAAATAACCATAATTATAAGACCTAGTTTTAAAAAGTTCATTTTGCTGTCTAGATATAACAACTCTTGGTCTGTTTAAATGTTAAATGATTGACAACTGTCAATCAGAGCGTCATCATGTTGTATGACACATTGTTTGGCTGCATTTTCAGCAAGAACATGAGCAAGAACATGAGAAGCTTGATTCTTTTTTCTCCCCATCTTCTGTTCCTGCGACTCCAGTTGTAGTGCCACCATCGAACAAGGTGTGGTTCCATGTAGGACAGAATAATATTTAATTTGATGATGAGAATATAATATTTTACATTTCTATTACTCCTGATTTTCAGCGAAACCATAAATAATCAAATGAGCATTTGCCATTTATGTGGAGAGTGTTGCAGAAAAAAATGGAACTAATTCTGTCCATACATCTTCCCATTTAGCTAACTAAGTGCCCGATATGCTACAACTACTTTGCAGTCCAGGACGTAGAGTACCACGCAAGTGTCTGTGAAGAGTGGTAAGTCAAGTCAAATTTGTTATATAACACATTTCATGTGTTATATAAACAGGCGCAGACTCAATGTGCTTAAGAGTAATAAAATGAATGAATAAATCAAACAGACAAGTGGTGAATGTCCTTAGCATATAATACCATTATATTTATATTTTTAGTTTGATAGATGAAATTCATTCTAACTTCCATTCTTCTGTAGCCCTGTACGGAGCCCAGATGCTGGACCTCTAAGTCCCCATGGTCTGCAACAACCAACACAAAATCCAATAGATGGCATCTCATCGTAAAAAAAAAAAGAAAAAAAGAAAAGGGATATTGAAACTTGGATTTTGCTATGAAAATATCTTTAGATTTTTAAGATGTAATAATTAATTTTAACAGTGAAGAAGATATTCTGTGTTGGGTTCACTCAAAAGTTGAGAGGGAGAAGACCGTCAACATTTGTGTTTCGAGGGACAATATGCTGGAGAGAGGTCTAAAGCTTTGGCAGCGCCAGAAGACTGGAGGCCCGGTGAAGGAACTGAAAATCACCCTCATAAGAGAAGCTGGCATCGACACCGGGGCATTAAGAAAGGAGTTCCTGTCTGGTAAGTAGTAAAGCAGTCACAAGTGTGTCATATTTCCAAATCAACAATAAAACCCTGTGACTGAGGCTGTTCTCTGGTTTGTTTATGTCCACAGAGATGGTTGCTGGGATAGAGATGCGTCTCTTTAAGGGGAAGATCCCAAAATACTCCATCACTGACCTGGACAAAAACTACTTTAGGTTTGTTACTCTTATTCATATTCTTATATTAAGGGCACAACAATGAACATTCATTTGCAAAAGTCTCATATTAATGTGGATGATTCTTTTTCACTAAGACTTATTAAAGCGTCCATTTTCGATACATTTATCGTTTTAACTTAATAGTTATTTTGATATAATTTTTTTTGCATTTTTGTAAAACAGAGCTTAGATGGCAAATTGACTCTTGTTGCTGGATGAATATAAAGAAAACATGAAAGACAGTAATCACTGTGTGACTTTTCAACTTTGTTAATGTGCACAGCAGCGTCTTTTCTTTTGCTGGAGGAAAATACTCACATTCAAGTATTTTCAACAAGCAACTTTCTCTAGCATAGTTTTTAGATCATTAAGAAAAAAAAATATTCCAAGGTAATGTGTGAAAATTCTTTATTAGGAATAACCCCTTGAGGTGTATCACCTCGTTTTTGAGGGGGTCTCAGTTAAAAGAAAGAGAGCAATAGTAATGTATTGTAATTGTTATGGCCTGGATGAACAGGGTGGTCAATTTCTTATTTTGTCACAGCATCAATTTTTTAATCCCCCTCTAATATCCAGAGTTGCTGGTGAAATATTTGCAGTGAGCCTTGGACAAGGTGGACCGCCTCCATGCTTTCTTCAAGAGTGGTGTTACCATTATCTGGTGATCTGTTGGCCGCTGAAGGATATCACAAAAGAAAATGTGCATGATGCAGAGTTGTCCCCATTAATTGAAAAGGTGTGTTGAAATTTCAAGCGCATATCCTTTCCATTACAAAAGTTTTGCGTGAATTTTTTTTTTTTTTTGGAAATCACGTTTGGAAAATATTCTTTCAGATCGAAAATAAAACTGACTTGACACAGGACACAGAAATCCTCAACTGTGGATATACAGGTCCCATCACATTGGAGCACAAAGACAGTATAGTAAGGTATTTGCGTCGTTATTTCTATAGCTCAAGATTCCAAGATGCAGTGATCCAGCCTGTTATGACACGTGGATAACGGCTCTGTTCTCACTGAACTTTATCGAATGTCAGCAGCCATTACAGTGCACGTGTTCACCTGGTCGGGCAGTGATGTCACGCCACCGTGACCCTGCACTGTGGCTTAAAGCCATACATCAAATTTACCCCCCCTTTCAAAGAAGTGCGAAACAGATTTGAAATAAGCATAACGCCAATAGAGGCTTGAACATATGTAGCCTGACTAGATGAACAGGGTAGACTGCCAGTTCACCCGCATAACCCTGTGGGTTATTCTGCCACGTGACACGTTATGCACTACACTAAAGTGGGCCCTGAACTTTTAAACATAGTCCTTGAGGTAAGGAGGTCTCCGGCGAATGACTGGGTCTGTGGATCCGGACCCAGTCTGACACTGTGAGTGTGAGACGTCTCACCCGACGCACCCTGTCGAAGCGCTGCTTCATGCGATGCTGCTGCTCTGCCACTCTGTCGCTGGGTGGTGTTGTTACCGCTGGAGTGTGTGGCTGAGGAGGCCGTAGACGATCCAAGCGAAGTTGGCATTCACGTCCCAGCATGAGGAGAGCTGGAGAGCAGCCGGTCGTAGCATGAGGCGTCACACTGTAGGGCAGCAGGGTGTTCTGCAGTGCTACTGGGAATGGGAGATTATCAGCAAGGTGTGCTCTCAGTCCATTCTTGAGGGTCTGGTTAAACCTCTCCACACCACCGTTGGCTTGTGGGTGGTACAGGGCAGTCCTGACGTGTTTGATCCCCCTCCTCTCCACGAAGGAGGCGAAATCCGCCTAGATGAACTGGGGGCCGTTGTCAGTAGTGATGGTGTCGGGCACACCCCAGCGGGCGAAGAGGGAGGAGAGAAAGTCAGTGACCACCTGGGTGGTTACAGACCCAACAGGACACCAGGAGGAATCGTTGGTGCTGGGGGATGCCATGAAGTTCCCCACAGATGTCCACCTGGATGTGGGACCATGGAGCAGCTGGCCACGGGAGGGGCTGCAACGGTGGTGGCGGTGGCTGGCCCGTCTTGACGCTGGTGAGACAGGCCGTACAGTCCTTCACCATCGTCTCAATGTCCCTGTCGATGCCTGGCCACCAGACCAAGCCCCTGCAGCGCTGTTTGACTCTGACAACGCCCAGGTGACCCTCGTGGACCATGGTCAGGATGCGCCCTCGCAGGGCACTGGGAATCACTGCACACAGCCCCCTCGCCACGCAGTCATCATTCCAGCAGGAAAGGTCGTTTCTGACACGGTGGGAGGGCGCCAGCTCCTCCGGCACCTGCCAAGGTGCCGGAGGAGCTGGCACCTGGATGAAGGTACGGAGCTGAGAGAGGATTGAGTCCTGTGCAGACGCTGTCTGGAGATCCTACAGGGATACAGCAGCCTGGAGGAGTTCGTGCAGCATGAGGACCAGCTCCGACTCAGAATGGTCGTTGATGGTGTCGGGCGCAGGGGTGGGTGTGGCTCTGGAGAGCATGTCGGCCACAACGTTGTCCCTGTCTGGTGTGAACACTGTATTGAAGTTAAGGGCCTGTAATCACTCTGACCACCGGGACAGGCGGAGCGGCTTGTGCCCTGATCCAGTTGTGGCCAGGAGAGCTGTGAGGGCCTGGTGATCCGTTCGGGGCGTGAAATGTCGTCCGTACAGGTACCTAGGCCACCGCTCGCATGCCCAGACGCAAGCCAGGGCCTCCCTCTCCCCCACGGAGTACTTCTGCTCAGTCGGGGTGAGTGACCTCGAAGCAAACGCCACAGGGCGTTCAGTTCCACCCTGGAGCTGGGACAGGACGCCGCGATGGCAGTGTTGAAGGTGTCGCAGGTCACAAACGTGGGGCTCTGCAGGTCAAAATGGGCGAGCACCGGAGGGGAAGTGAGTTGTGTCTTCAGCAGGCGGACTGCGGCAGAACACTCAGGCGTCCAGGACTAGGGCGCGTCCTGTTTGAGGAGGGCGCGCAGCGGGGCAGCGGTCTCCGAATAACGGGGCAGGAAACGCAGGTAGAACGCCGTCATCCCCAGGAACGACGACAACTGAGAGTGGCAGGAGGGCTCAGGCAGGTGCAGGACAGTGTCAGCATTGGAGTGGAGCAGGCTCAAGCCGTCAGCGGCCAGGCGGAAACCCACAAACTCGATGACCAGTGTAGCGAAGATGCACTTTTCCCCGTTCAGCGTGACCTTGTGGCGAGCCGGCACGTCGAGTACCTTGGCGAGGCGGGCATTGTGTTGTTGCATAAGAATAAGAATAATAATAAGAAGAAGAAGAAGAAGAAGAAGAAGAAACAAAGAAAAACAATAGGGTCTTTCGCCCTTGCGAAAAACCAGTTCGTTTCGAACTGTTCTTCCGAGGGCTCAGTCCTTAATTACAAAAGTAGAAGCGAGCCCGCAGTTGAGTTTGAAACAACTATTTCTTATTAAAACTCAACTCAAAACATTCATTCATTTATTTTCTATTGCCTATCCCAGCTGTCTTAGGGCGAAGGCAGGGTGACACCCTGGACAAGTCGCCAGTTCATCGCAGGGCCACATAGAAACAAACAACCATTCACACTCACATGCACACCTGCGGACAATTTAGAGTGTTCAATTGACCACACATGCATGTTTTTGGAGTGTGGGAGGAAGCCGGAGAACCCGGAGAGAACCCACGCAGACACAGGGAGAACATGCAAACTCCACACAGAAAGGTGCCAGGCCCGGAATCAAACCCACGACCTTCTTGCTGTGAGGTGGCAGCGCTAACCACTGCGCAATTGCGTCGTCCCAACTCAAAACAAGTGGGGAAAAAAAAAAAAAAAAAAACTCAGAGAACCGAAAAGAACTGTAGGCGCTGGTCAAACAAAACAAAAGACGAAACACAGAACAAGGCCAATCCACATAGGGCCGTCAGACCCTGTCCGTATTTCAACTAACCTAACCTAAAAAATAAAAGGGAAACTAAGTCTATATCACATGAACCAAAACTGAAAATAGGACTACCAACCACCGACAACCCAAACTTAAATAATAAAACTTATGAGTTCTAAAAACTCATAAGAACAACAGTAGAATCACCTGTTGAGTGAAAAAAGGTAATATTTTAAACGGAACTACACAACAGTAACTTTACATGTAATTAAAATAAATTTACTAACTATAAACATTTTCTACAAGTGTAATCTGTATGAGCATCTGTATAGTTGACACATCCGAAATGAGCCCATCACAGACATGTCCCACACTGCACCTAGAGAGACAAAAATACAATAAAAACAAGACAATTTGAAAATGTGAATGTCATTAAATCGATGCAACTGAAAATTTGCACTTAAAAACAAACACACATTTATTTAGCACTCTCAACTGCTCACTACTTATGCTTTTAGAGTAATTCTTGTATGATCAACTTTACCATTTCAATCATGCCGCCCTCGGCATCGCTCTCCAGCGTGCAGCACACCACGCGGTTATCTTCTGCCTTGTCTAGAAAAAGATTAAGACCACTTTATTGTTATGCGTCTTTTGACAGGGTTATAGGCATCATTGGCTAATTCCTTTATTAATAGCTGCTGTTTATACATTTATACATTTTTGAGGATATGCTGCTACAGATATATATCCCCCCAAATATATGAAGCATGTACATTTTATGGTACCCATGACCACATGGAGAAGGTTTTGGTAAGACAGGTATTTCAGCAACTTTATGTAACTGGCGTTGTAGTTACAAAATTGTGGCTTCTGACCATACAAGCACCATCATACTTACCCCAATTCTCTAGCAGGCTACAGGCTATCTGCCTTCTGTATTACGTGACAGCCTCATTTGTGGCCAGTACTTGCTTCACCCGTCAAGATGAAGTTCTCTCTAAATTTCTCTTTTTTGTTTTTCTTCACACACAATAGCTGTATATTGTTGCCAGTTGCCTCCTCTATTCCTCTCTCTCTATCCCTCTCATCATCCCTCCCCCTCACTCATTTCCCCTTTCTATTTTCTTCTCACCCCCCTATCCCTCCCTCAGTCCGGTCATGGCCAGAATGTCACCTTTTCACAAGAATATAATAAAACCACTCAAGAGGTGGCTCCTGAAACGACCCGTGTGGCTCGCACTCTCAAGATCCACCTCTGAGAATAAAATCTGTCAGCCATCATAGACATTCAGAGACACTTCTGCTTGTCATTATGGCCAGACAAGACAAGGGGGGGTAAAAAAAATATATATATATATATATATATATATATATATATATGAAGTTCTCTGCAAACTGAAAGACAACATTTTTGTACACATTTACATAGGAAGTCAACAAATTCAGAAATACAAAGGAATGTAATCTGTGTTAATAATGTATCTTGTCAGCTTTTCAAACCATCAATCCATCCATCTTCTGCCGCTTATCTGTAGTCAGGCTGTGGGGGCAACAGCCTCAGCAGAGATACAGTACCGGGCCCCAGTCTCCTCCTCCAGCTCTTCTGTCAAGACCCAGTCAGCCAGATAGACGTAGTCCCTCCAGCGTTTCCTGGGTCTTCCTCAAGGCCTCCTCACGGTGGGACATGCCCAGAATACCTCTCTGGGGAGGCGTCCAGGAGACAATCCCAAACAGATGGCCGACCCACTTCAGCTGGCTCCTCTTGATGTGCAGGAGCAGCGGCTCTACTCCAAGCTCCTCCCTGATGACCACACTCCTCACACTCTCCCTAAAGGTGTGCCTTACCTTCATTACCAAAACTCTGCAGCTACTTGAGTCCTGCTGCGTACGATGCTGCAGAGTCTGCACCTGCCACGACTCCGCGGACTTCTCCATCACCATCTGAAACTTCCTGTTTAAAACAGAATCCAAATCAGTTTACCATCAAGCCAGACGTGTCCTTCTTGTAAATCATTAATTTAGAATAATTATTACCTCCAGTTGCAGGGAAATTTTCTTCCATAAAAGTCACCATTGCCAAGGGGATCTATGAGGACCAGAGTCCTTGTGGGGATGTTCACAATCTTAAAAAAATATTATTGAAATTCACCAAAGCAAAACAGTACTTTCAAAAAACATATTGTCAAACAAAACGTAGGGTAAACACATACCACAAGAATCCAGTGTGCAGAAAAAATTAAAGGGCACAACCACATGTCCTCAACTGGAAATTTCATCAGGAGGGTGTTTTACAGCAAGTTAAATACGACCAATTTACTGAACATCGACTAACTTTAGAATACATTTATTACCTTTCTGAGGCTATGGAACCTCCCCGAAAATACTGCTGTAGCAACAACAGCATTCATATGGTACACAGGTTTCTGTGAAAAGCAAATACACACACACACACTTTATACACATACATAATAATAGGACCACAGATGATAACCTGGAATATGTCATTCTTACTTGTGTTCTGAAGTGAGGCATTGCAAGTATGCATCAATTACCTAAAGTGTGAGCAAAGGAACGTTAACAAATCATGAAATAGAAACTCTGCTATAAACAACTAGTAAATATAACAAAAATATAGCTCTTACCTCATCCGACACCTATTCTGTGCCCTGCAGCATCCTAAATGATTTGTCATACAGCTTGTATGGTCCAACAACTGCTTCCACACGCGCATTATCTTTTGCCGTCCAACGGCTCAATGCCAACGGGCCAAAAATGAACAGGTCATTAACCTTTAAGGGTGAATAGGTTTTCAACTTTCCATAATAAAAAAGAATGTGTTCTATTATAATGTAAGATTACACATTTTTTTGAGTTAAACAACCTTTAGAACTTTCATCCTTAAAGGTTAAACATGGACCAACTGTTACATGCAAACCCCAGTCATGCAAGAATAAACCTGGTATGATGGCCAAACTGGCAACATGACCAAATATTTTTTTAAAAGGACACCTTCATCTTGCGTACTGAGTTTCTGAGAAGGCAGAGTCTCAGGTGGGAACTGAACAGGGGTTGACTCTGTTGTTACAGAGACATCATGAGATTCAGCTTTTCTGGCAATGTATAACCGATGGTCTTGTGACTCATCCAACTGCCTTTTTTCCGTCACAAAATCTTTGCTCTCAGGCCTCCGGTACGGCTTGATGTGATCTACGTTGTATGTTGTGCTTAAGGTTTCGCCATCAGAATTTTCTAGTGTGACACGTTTGCCACAGATGTCCTGAATGAAGTAAGCTTGAAGTTGTCCACCTTTCCTCCCACGCTTTCTCATATTAAAGGGCACCTATGATGCTTTTCCACTTTTCTGAGCTCTAAATATTGTTACAATGTTGAATCTTAGTGTCAAACGATGCAAAATTGTCAAATAATGAGGTTCATGCGTTTGGACGTGAGCCCTGCAAGTTGTTGGGCATGGTTCTGAAAGGCTCTGTTCACAGAGTTTTTTTTTAACACTGGGAACGCATTGACGTCAATGCGTTCCTGATTTCCTTTCATGGCCAAGCTCAGGCACACTCTCGGACTGGTTCCCCCCTCCTCCGCTCTGCCCCGGAAGTTATGTCGCTGTTCGCTGCTCCAAGAAAATGTTTTTTCGGTGTGAGGGAAATTTAAAAAAAAAAAATACTGAGCGACTGCCGAGCAACTACCGAAGCACCAAGAACCACAAACGTCAGAGTGGAACAAACAGAGAAAATGTTTGAGGTTTGTTCAGCCTAATGCGGATGTGATGGATGGATGTCGGCAAGGGGAGTGAGACGGGCTCGATTCAACCAGTGGACGATGAGAGAATAGTTAGCCTTGGCAATATTTGAAAACATGTATGAGGACTGTGAGTGTATCGTGACCTCAAGCAACTTTAGTTTCAGGACTACTTGCAACGTACAACCGCTGAATCTTGTTGATAAACTGTAAGCCACCACTGCTAACTCCGTGCTCTGCTTGGGTGCTGTGTTCGCTGGCAAAAAAAACGAAGAGGCAGCAATTCTGACTCGCACGTTTTGCTCCTTATAACGATTTTCACGCTGCCAGCATGTTATTTTCTCTGCTAGGACAGTGTTTTGATACAAGTCAACAGTATGAAACGAAATCATTCTAAGCCCTATTAAAATGTCATGCAAAAATACAAAACAAAAACACGGTCAGTACAAAAAGTAAGGAAGTGTGGCTCAGCAGCGACCAAGAGTGTGACCAATCACAGCGGAGTGGGCTGGGCGGGAGGCGTACATGGAAGGGGCCGGGGGTGAAGTAAAACAGACCGTTTTCGCGGGGTGCAGGAAATACGAAGAAACGAAGCGAGAAACACAATCTACAAAGCTTCTAGTGCGGGTAATCGTATGTTACTGCTCTGGAGGGGCCAGAAATCAAATACAAAGGCCCGAAAATTTCACAATTAGAGCCCTGCTATACCCTACCTAGCTGGCGCTACTTCTCAGAAACCAGAAAAACATCACCGACATACTGAAAGTGGGGAGAAAGATAGTATGGCATTTCCAAATTTCCAATTCCAGCTTGCATGCAGCCAGTATAGGTTTTATATGATGGAGAGCTTGCTGGAGCATAGGCACGCACTCGGTAATATATGCCACTGATTACGAGTTGCCTGCAACTCTAAATGCAACACAGTGGGGGGTCATGGAGAATATGCTCTCAATACTCGCACCCTTTGAGGAACTAACCAGAGAAATCAGTTTATCTATGGCCTGTGTATCTGATGTTATCCCCTCTATCTTGGCACTGACACGCCTGTTAGGCATAAGGGCCGACAAAGACCAAGGGATTCAAACAGCGAAACGCACTCTCCTTGATGCTGTGAACCGTTTGCTGACATCCAAACTGAACCCCTGTACTCTGTGGCAACTCTCCTGGACCCCAGATATAAAGACCGTTACTTTGACAGAGAGAATAAACAAAGTGCACTTGACATGTTGAAGGCCACTGTGGACAAGCTGGAAACATGCAGCAGCGCTAGCGAGAGCGCACCACAGAGCCAGAGCTAGGTGAGGCCGACGGGGACGTGGAGTCAGAAGAGACAGATGATCGGCCACAGAAGAAGGCTGGGAGGTCTAGTTAGTGTTAGTGTTAGGGTTAGTGTCTTATGAAATAAACTGCATGTGTACAGCCTAAATATCCACATATGTTCAATACTACATTGCAAATTAGAACATAACATAAGCATCATTTACTTTATTTATTTCCTGTTGCAGTGTTTGTGAAATGTGAATATTTGTTACCCAGCAAGGCAAATTCATTTAAATTCATTTACTCTCTTGTAGATACAGCTGTACATCAGTGAAGCTCCTATTGGAAGGAAAGAAGCCCAATGAAATATTGGAAAGAATACAAGGACCGTCTCCCTGAATTTGCAAAAGCCACCCGCAAGTACTTGAGTGCCCCCCCTACTAGCGTTGATAGTGAACATCTGTTTATCGCAGTTTCTCATGTGGTTGATGAGAAGAGGAACAGAATTGTTTGTGACGATGCCGTTCTATCCATCTCCAATTCTCTCTCTCTCACACACACTTCTCTCTCATCACGTCTCCCTCTCTTCCATTTCCTAATGGGAATCTCTGTGCAATGTGCACTTCAAAATGCAACAATTTGATTTATTTTGTTCTCAGTAACTTGTTTCTATGTATTTTTTTTGTTGTTACGAAACATGTTCAAATAAAACGTTGCCTATCAGCATATGATGTGATTGTGAACCCCCTTACAATGTGCAAATTATTGCTGGTGTACACTTTAAAATGATACAGGAAAAAAGGGGATTACAATATATTTGCAATCTATTTTTGTTTGGTTAATAGAGCAATCTAGTTGAAGTCAGTTGAGATATGAACTTGAAATGGTACTCTCTAAAAGTTGTAGTTGTAAAAGTAGTTACTTACCAACTTACTGGACAGTATAGGGCTGTTGGATTCTGTTTGTTTTATGGACATTATCAATACAGTTGTTTGTAATTGTGAGTTTAGAGGCGTATTCAACCTGTCCTGCAGTTTTCATTTATTTTAGTTAGTTATTTAGGTTTGAATATTAACTGTTAAGTGCTACACGTTATTGCTAATGGCAGCAGACAGAGGAATATAGTAAGTATTCAAATTGTTTGTAAAAAAAAAAAAAGGAATAAATGTTTTTACATTTTTACTATTTTTAATTTGCGTACTCATCTCATTCAGTGGTGAAAGTAGAAACTTAGAAACTGAGTTTTGATTGATTACTCTGGGCCATTGTGGTCCTGTGTTTAGTGCCTTAAAAATCTTAATTTCAAGGCACTGAAAATATGAATACAAATATATCAATATCGGCATCGCCAGATACAACCCTGCAAATATCAGATATCTGTCATAATTTCAATATCGTGCATCTCGTGTGCACACGCACGCACGCACGCCAACAAAAAGGTGGAGAACAGGCTGTGGGTGAAGCTGTAACAATAATTTATTAATGAAAACTACATAAACCAACAAAAATGCAATCAGTAATGCAATGAAATGGATGCGTGCAAGTCTAGTAATTGATAAGGTGTGTGTGTGTGTGAATGTGTGCGAGTGCAAACAACCCAAGTTTAACCCATGACACAAAGAAAAAGAGCAACCAAAGCAACCCCCAGCTTCTCCCTTGGAGGTCCTGCTTCTCCTGCATGCAGCGACCGAGTCCCAGCAAGAGCACCAGCCTTTTGTGTCCCCCCAGCCACACCCAATCAGCCTCCAGGTGTCCTTCATCAGGCCGACGAGCTGGCTGTGCAGGAGCTGGAGATGGGCTGGGCACAGGAGGCTCCCCACAGGCCGTCACCCCCCCCCCCCCCCGACCAAGACAGAGGTCCACCTCTGACCCCATACTCTCAGACCAGGACCCAGCAACTGTGGATCCAACAGAAGCACCATTAAGGATTCACTGGACCCCAAGCATGGACAGGCTGGAATCAAAAGACAGGTACACAGTAGACAAAACATCAGCATTACAGAGGAGCACGCGACAGGGCATCCGCCACAATATTATCCCTGCCCTTAATGTGACGCATGTCTAGATGGCAAGGCTGCAGGAACAATGCCCACTGCATCAACCCCTGGTTCGGATTCTGTAATGGCCGCAAAAAAAGTAAGAGGGTAATGATCAGTGTGCACAACCAATGAACACCCTGACCCGACATAAACATCAAAATGTTGGAGAGCTAGCACCAACGCAAGGGCTTCCTTCTCAATAACTGAATAGTTACGTTGGTAACCTTTGAACTTTTTTGAAAAATAGCTGACTGATCTCTCAACCCCCTGCTGATCTACCTGTACCAGCACCGCCCCAGCTCCAGCATCACTGGCATCCACCTGTAACTGGAAGGGCCTGTCCAACCGGGGAGTGGCCAGTACTGGGGCTGATGACAACAGAACCTTTAACTTTTCGAATGCCTGCTGACAAGGAGAAGACCAGACGTATTTAACATCAGCTTTTAACAAGTCAGTCAGAGGCGCACTTATGGAGGCAAATTTTGGACAGAATTCCCTGTAATAACCTGCCATTCCCAGGAAAGGCAACAGTTCTCTTTTTGTGGTTGGAACAGGGAAATCTCGAATTGCCTTAAACTTTTCCTCAATGGCACGCACCTCCCCACGTCCCACTACCTTTCCCAAGTAGGACACAGTAGCCTTAGCAAATTCATATTTAGCCAGATTTACAGTAAGCCGTGCCCAACGAAGCCTGTCAAACAAAGCTTTCACCCGTTGCAAATGTTCCTCCCATGTATCACTAAATACCACAACATCGTCCAAATAGACTGCACAACCCTCCAACCCCCGTACCACCTTATTCATTAATCTTTGAAAGGTGGCAAGAGCGTTGCGCAGGCCAAATGGCATCACTGTATACGAGTACAGACCAGAAGGGGTCACAAATGAACAGATTTCCTTTGCTCTGTCAGAGAGTGGAACCTGCCAATAACCTTTAAGAAAGTCAAACTTGCTAACAAAAGTAGCAGACCCCACTTGGTCGATACAGTCCTCCATCCTTGGGAGGGGAAAGGAGTCAGGCTTAGTTACTGCATTGATCTTTCTGAAGTCTGTACACGGCCAAAATGTACCATCAGGCTTCCCCACAAGAAGACAGGGTGACGACCAGCTGGAAGTGGAAGGAAAAGCCAAATCATTCTCAAGCATGTAATCCATTTCTGACTCTAAAACCTTTCGCTTCTCAGGGCTAACCCGGTAGAACCGCTGGTAGATGGGCTTTGCATCCCCCACATCAACATTGTGTTCTATTAAATTGGTACAAGTGGGAGTATCGGAAAACAGACAAGAATAAGCTCTTATAAGATCAACTAGTTGCTTCTGTCGGTTCCCCTCTACATGCCCCAGCATAGAACCCAATTTTGCCAGCGATTCTGAATTCTTCAGCCGAGGCTGAGACACCACCTCACCCGACAGGTCGTCCTCCACCCCAGAACTGGTCACCAAAACAGGAACACCTGTAACCACATCAGCAGAAACATAATTTGCAAAATACGGTCTTGACAAGTTATTACAGACCTTCACAGTTTTCCTTCTATTTGGCATCGCAATCAGGTAATTTTGCTCCGAAACCCGACGTATAACACTACAGGGACCTAAAAGCTTCGCCTGAAATGGTGATTCAGTCAATGGCTGCAACACCAACACCTGGTCTCCTGAACAAAACTCGCGTTGCTCCACGTTTTGGTCAAACAGCCGATGTCTAAACCCATTCACATAAGAAATTTGATTTTTCGCAGGGTCCGATGCCACCCACTGATCACGAATGACCGACAGGGGATCACGAACTGCATGAGAAAAAACAAGCTCATTGGGACTGAAACCCGTACTTTCTTGCACTACTTCTCTGGCCACCAACAAGAGCCACGGCAGGCCGTCCTGCCAA
Source organism: Nelusetta ayraudi (assembly GCF_046127955.1). Classification (NCBI taxonomy): domain Eukaryota; kingdom Metazoa; phylum Chordata; class Actinopteri; order Tetraodontiformes; family Monacanthidae; genus Nelusetta; species Nelusetta ayraudi. The sequence goes on from NW_027466098.1 coordinate 3,946,520, forward strand.
TCCGCCTTCAACTCTGTACAATAGGAACGCAGCAATGACTTTAAGAAGTGATGAAAACGTTCCAGTGCCCCTTGACTCTGCGAATGATAAGCAGAGAACATGTTATAAGAGACATTGAGTGGTTTTAGAACCTGAGAAAACAACCGAGAGGTGAAGTCTGATCCTTGGTCTGGTTGTATCACCTTAGGAATTCCAAACACCGATATGACCTCTGTGATAGCCTTTACTACAGATTTAGTGGTGCTTGAACGCAAGGGATAAGCGGCTGGATAGCTCATGGACTGACACATTATTGTTAACAAATATGAACAACCAGCCCTGGATCGAGAAAGAGGGCCCACACAGTCCACTATCAGATGACTAAAATGCTGATACATTACAGGTACCCCCATATGACCCGCAACATTATCATGTGCCGCCCGAATCACTGACGTCCTAAACTTTTCTGGCACCACCATTTGTCTCACAGGATCCCCACCAAAGCCCTCCCCATGAGGAGCCCAAACTCTAAACAGTACTTCATCCTGGAGCACATAACCAAGGACGGATCCTTTCTTTGCTTGTGCACCAGCTCTACACAGGCCACACACAGGTCATTGGGCACAGAGAAGGTAACTGTTTTAATATTGTCCACAACTACCTCACTGTCAGGCAACGCTATAGCCATCGCCCGAGTCACAGCACATACCACAGACGGTCCCATCTCACTTTCCTGTGGTGTTAATCCACGTTGTGCCACGGCTGAACCCTGTACAGCAGCCCCTGCTGGCTTTAGAGAAGAACCACAAGTAAAATCTGTCACTTCTGAATGCACTGACACTGGAACGTCAACTCCCCCAAAAGGGATTGGACAGGGAGGACATGCCAACTCTGATGAACTACATCTTGAGGTTTCAGAACAGGTCTCACATCATCTGGCCACATCCGGCCATCAAGTACCAGATCATTTCCCAAGAGCACGTCCACTCCCTTTACTGGCAGTTCTTCTCTAACAGCCACCTCCACGTCCTTCTGAAAGAAGCCACATGACGAGAACAGTTTGTGAACAGGAACAAAAAGGGTTTGAAGTGCCAAACCCCTACAAGGTACACAACCTCCTGTGTCTGATTTTGAGGAAAAGGGCTGTGGTGGCAAAAATGAAGATCTGCAAGAGGAATCCAGAGTCTGCTGAGAGTTTATTACTGAGCTCCGGACACGCACCCAAGGCAGGCTTGGTGTGTGTCGAGTAGAAGGGAACAGTTAGGTTTTATGCAAGTTTGGTAAAAGAGGGAAAGACAAGAGGAACAAAGGCGGTTTGATACTGGAAGGGCAACCGGTTAAACAAAAGGCTCAGAGTGGGACGGCAGTCATGCCACGGGAGATGGCCCAGTACACAGCAGGAGACCACTGTGGGAAACCAGAGGTGTGGAGGAAAGAGGTGCAATGTCCACGCAGACAGGGCAAATACGTATGCGGTGCCTTCACAGTCAGGGGCAAAGTTGAAACAGCCATCACAAAGGCAAAATGTCATTCCTCACAAATGTGTGCATGGAACCAGAGTCTCTTAATATGGTAACTGGAATTTCCTCGTCACTCTCCCCAAACCGTACAAAACCTTTAGAGCTAAATATACGATAAGAGGAATCCACCTCAGAAGGCTCCACTGTCTGAATCTGCATATCAAACGGGGCCAGCAAGTCCATAGCTGAACCAACAGGCCTACACACTGGAGCCACTAACCCCGGTGATTTCACCTGCTCTGTTTTACCGCTAGTGTTCAACGCAGGACATTCTCTCTTCCAATGACCTTCCTGCCGACAATAGTGGCACAGCTCATGCCCCACCTTACCATTAGCTTGTGGCTCCATCCTTTGAAGTTTCCTGAACGTCTGAGGTTGTCCCCCACTGAAACGAGGTCTGTCAAAGTGAGGTCGATCTCCAAAAAATATGTCTATGAGTCATAATCATCCGCAATCACTGCGGCCTCACCTGGAGTGATGACATGTTCATTGATGTAAGTTGCGATGTCATCAGGCACAGCCTGTTTAAACTGCTCCAAAACTATAAGATCAGAGATTGAAAGGTGTCAACATTCACTACTGCTCTACACCAACGATTGAAGTGCAGGACTAAATCTCTAGCAAATTCGACGTGCGTTTGGTTAGCAGTTTTCTTCCAACCTCTAAACTTTTGCCGATATGCTTCTGCCACAAGCTCATACGCCTTAAGCACAGTCGTTTTTACCTTCTCATAGCTCTTGCAGTCCTCTGCTGACATGGCAGAATATACTTCTTGTGCTTTACCTGTGAAGACACACTGCAACATTAATGTTCGTTCCTCATCAGGCCAACCCCTAGCATCGGCCACCCGTTCAAACAGGGGGAAAAAAAATGTCAACATCCCCCTCATTGAATCTGGGCACCAACCTCAAATTCTTGAAGTTCCCCCACTGTAATCAGTCTCAGTTTCTCTCGTTCAAAATCCAGTTTCATTTTTTCCAATTCAATTTTCTTTTCCAATTCCATTTTACATTTCATCTTTTCCAATTCTGCCCCTCGTTCCAACATTAACAATTCTTTTTGTTGCTCAAAGGTTAGACCAGTCCCAGAAGTAGCAACCCCACTCTTACCCTCATTGGCCACCAGGATTCCTTCGTCTTGTAGATTTGCCAACAGCACGCTCTGGATGGTGTCTCTCGTGCGCCTGGCATCCACTGTCAATTTATTGTGCTGAACCAGTCGGAGAAGCTGATCCTTTGTGCACTGGTCTGACAACTTCTGGTCTGAGTCTTCAGTGACCTCCCAGTGTACCACCCACAACAAAAAATGCAAAAAAAAAACTGCAATAGACCCTCTATTAGGGACTGCCGCCAAACCTATCAGAGGGAGACACCAGCCAATGCTTGCCACACTTACCCAATTACCTCCAACCTCTGCAGTGACCAGCCAATCTCTGTCTCAGCCCCAATCACCTACAACAATCTACCAACCATTCACGGATGTTTTTGACGAGCCCCCATTTGTCATGCCTTAAGCCCTGTGAGGCCGACAAAAAGGTGGAGAACAGGCTGTAACAATAATTCATGAATAAAAACTACATAAACCAACAAAAACGCAATCAGTAATGCAATGAAATGGATGCGTGTAAGTCTAGTAATTGATAAGGTGTGTGTGAATGTGTGTGAGTGCAAACAACACAAGTTTAACCCATGACACAAAGAAAAAGAGTCCCAAAGCAACCCCCAGCTTCTCCCTTGGAGGTCCTGCTTCTCCTGCATGCAGCGACCGAGTCCCAGCAAGAGCACCAGCCTCTTGTGTCCCCCTAGCCACACCCAATCAGTCTCCAGGTGTCCCTCATCAGGCCGACGAGCTGGCTGTGCAGGAGCTGGAGATGGGCTGGGCACAGGAGGCTCCCCACAGGCCGTCACAATATATATGTATATATACATATATATACATATATATATATATATATATATATATATATATATATATATATATATATATACATATATGTATATATACATATATATATATATATATATATATATATATATATATATATACATATATGTATATATACATATATATATATATATATATATATATATATATATATATATATACATATATGTGTATACATATTATATATATATATATATATATATATATATATATATATATATATATACATATATACATACACATATGTATATATATATATATATATATATATATATATACATATATATATATATATATATATATATATATACATATATATATACGTATATATATTATATATATATATGTATATATATATATATACACATATATGTATATATATATATATATATATATATATATATATATAGATATGTATATATATATATATATATATATATATATATATATATATATACACACACATATATATATATATATATATATATATATTTTTTTTTTTTTCATTATTGAAAAATTAAATTGTGGCCAAAGAAATTACCAGATCTATTGCTGTTTTCATAGCAAATGTGGTGGATTCGTCAGGCTGCAGTCGTGAAGTGTGGATGTTTGATTGTATAAAAACAGGTTTATTAAAAGAAGTCAGGTATCAATCAGGCGCCCAAGGAAGCCTGAGGAGGTTGTGTGTCCAGATGCGTACAAACTCTCACAAACTCTCAACCTCATCAGAACAGTTAGAACATCACCTTCTTATACAAACAGGTCTCATCACTATGCACATTTCCTTATAATGAGGACAAAGAGATAAACGTGAAACAGGAGACAAAGGTATGGGAAAGTTACAGAACAGAGTTGGAATTGTTGTCTAAACGCTCTTCCTAGGGAGTTGAGATGAAACCATCCAGGGGAAGTAACCTGATACAGAGACTGCACTAACGAGGGGTCTGTTTGCCTTCTCAGGCAAGAGGCCTGTAGGAGTAGGACCAAAGCTTCAGACACTACACAAAAGACAAGAAGTTGTTCTCTGTCGTGGAAAATAAGGGCCATCTCCCATCACGTCAGCACTTCAGTGCCACAGTAATGCCAACGCTTCACAAGGAAATAAAAGAAAAGGTAATTCAGAGCCTCGAAGACACAGACACCATATCAATACCAACAGACGGCTGGACATCCAGGGCCACACAGAGTTATATCACGATAATAGCCCATGGGATTATAAGCAATTGGGAAATGGTAAACTATGTTCTTCAAACTCTGGTGAAAACATTAGTTTAGTTTAGTTTAGTTAGAAGTTCTGACAGCCGCTCAGCCCTCCCTCCCTCCACAAGTTCACAAGTTCTTGGTTGCGGTTCAAGTTAATGAGTCCTTTATATAGACGAGAAAAGAAAAAAATATATATATAATATTAAAACAAACACATTTCTGTCTTATTGAGTACTGCAAAGCACTATTGTTCACATGTCCCCAGGTTCTCCCAGCATATGAGATCAATCTGTTCTTGATAAATAGCAAATAAAAGGATGCCAGATCTGATGAAAATTTGTTGATGTCTTATTGTATATGTAATTTTCTCTAAAGGGGGAGTTGAAGACAGCTCAGACAACCACCTCTTTACATTTGGCCTTCTAGTGTTTTTCCATGATGCCTGCTGAGTACAGGTACATTGGAAGGTGCAGAGTTAGCTGTAGTTCTTCCATTCCTTTCCAGAGAAGAACATCTCTTTCTGTGAAGTAAAACCACAGTGTTGTTAATTGAGCTGCCCAATAGTACCAAAGTGGGCAGGGACATTTGAGTCCCCTTCTGTCATAAGGTAAGCACAGTCGTGATAATCGTGGACGTCTGTTATTCCACAAAAATAAACAGTCTTTTCAGTTGAGTGAACAGGTTACTCGGAGGAGGAAGTGGAAGATTTTGGAACAAATACAACAGTCTAGGCATGATATTCATTTTAAGGACGTTCATTTTTCCTATTAGAGACATGGGCATGGGTGTCCACCTTTCCAATAATTTTGATGTTGAATGGTTCATAGTTACTGGCCACAATATGTTTAAGTTGTGGGACAATTTGTATGCCTAGATATGTAAAGCAATCCACAATTTTAAATTGGGTGGCTATTTAGGGGGACTTTTACTTTCTAACTAATTTAAAAACATTATTGATGATTTTGTTTAGTTCAATTTATATCCTGAGATTTTTCCAAATATATTAAGAAGTTCTAATAATTCAGCGATGGATTCCTCCATCTTTTTAAGGATTATGATTACATCATCTGCAAATAGTTCTCCATTAATTATTTCTGATATCTTGGGAATGTGGATTTTGTCCAGAAAGTTATTCATTTCAGATGTGTTTGGACCTATTTCCGAGCTATAAAGCTTTTCATAAAAAAAAATGTAAGTTTTAGTTTATTTCAATTGGGTCAACAATATTTTCATTATTATCTTTTTCAAGTGAGGTTTTAAGTCTTTCACTCTGAAGTTGTTTGATGCGCCATGCCAACACTGTGCCAGACTTTACTCCTTGATCATAGAATGTCTGTTTAAGTCGTAATAAACTTGATAAAGCTCTTTTGGTAGATATTTCATTGTATTCTGTTTTGAACAAGAGTAATCTTTGATGGGCATCTTGAGAACCTGATTGGTAGTATTCGTCTTCTAATTCCTTTATTTTTGTTTCTCGTGCTTTTGTTTTATTGTAGGCTTCTTTAGCGTTAAAGCTAGTAATGTTAATTATTTATCCCCTGATAAACGCCTTAAACACTTCCCTTCGAGTGCTTCTTGAGGTTTCTGTTGTATTCTGTTGTATGCTGACTGGCTCATGCTGCAGCATCTGCATGACAGGTACAATGATGATGTCAGTCAAGTTTCATTCAATATATTCAAGGTTCAATACATTCAGGATGTGTGTGTGTGTGTGTGTGTGTGTATATATATATATATATATATATATATATATATATATATATATGTGTGTGTGTGTGTGTGTGTGTGTGTGTGTGTGTGTGTGTGTGTGTGTGAGTCTGCATGTATGTGTATGTATATATGTACACTACTGTTCAAAAGTTTGACGTCACTGAATAATTTCTGAATCAAACTCCATTATAAGCAGCTTCATGAAATAATCTACTGGAATGCTCTAATAACATTACTAGTGCAGGAAACGTCCGTCAGGATGTGCAGGACACATTATGGGATGGTTTTGACAGTTGTTGCCATGAATGTCTAATGGAATGTGATTTTAGAGAATGAATATCAAGTGTACAATACATGGCCATCATTACAGAAGTTGATTGCTTTAAAATTGCTTGAAAAAGGTAAATATTTCTAGAGCAAAGCTTTGTATTGTAATTGCACTTAATTGTGTGCCAAACCATACAAGAGTAAACACAGCATCATGGTTTCTATTTTAGGCTCTTTAAAACAGCCAACTTTTAATGTGAGCCCACAGAATTTGCACTCTTGGAATTCTCTCAATCACTTTTAATTAGACATTGAAAATGGTTTTCACTAAACACTAAAATGTACCCATACTTGTTCAGCATATCTCAACTGATTTCCGTACACTCATAATGATCACAGAGCATTCAAGATCATTAGTTCATAACCGTGTTTAGAATGGAGTTCAATGCAGAAAGTAGTCAGTGACCCCAAACTTTTGAACACTAGTGTGTATATATATGTAGATGTGATACCATGTGATGATGATACCAAGATTTATATGTGTGTCATCTGATAAAAGATGTTCAAGAAATTCAATTCAAAATCAAAACAGAAACAATGTACAGTACTCTTGAGTATGTTCTGAACAAATCCAGAAAAGTTCCGCAAGGCCCAACGATGTCAAAAAACAACATTAAGCTAAAAACTGAAACTAAAACTGCAACTTGCGACGCATCACTGCTCAGGTGAAAAAGTCTTCAAAAGACTGTGCTGTAGTGTGGGTGAAATCCAGAATGATTAATGATTATTGTTAGAAATACATAAACGTGTATTGTTGTTGATAATTAAAATATTTAACGATATTTTCTAGTAGAGGTAAGTTTGATATTGACCTATGGTCGTTTATTGCTGGGATGCTTAGGTTGGACTTCTTCAAGAAAGTGGTTGAATGACAGCAACCTTCACACATAAAATCTGAGGTGTATACGGGGGCAAGTGTAAGACTGCAGATCTATTTTTCTGACTATATTTTCAGTTCACTAATTTTATTTCAGTGTTGCAAAAAATTGCGTTAAAAAATGTGTTTGACAGTCGTTCTTGCTTTGTATACTGTGCCCGGAAGTGGCCCTTGTCATTCCCGATTGCACGAGTCAAAGACCGTTTAGAACCAAGACGTGTCACTGACTATACTTCCTGCAACTGTTGCCCCAGAACGTCGTTCATAACCCAAAAGCGTTGATCTCGATTGTGAAAGTAAGCTGAATCGTACATTACGTGCAGATTACCTGAATAAATATTTTGAATAAAGACAAGACGCGTGTTTCTTAAACTCATTGCGAAGACATGTACGTATAAACAATGGACATTTTAACTTTTTTTTTTCAGGACCGTCTAATCAGGACAGTCGACAAGACAACGTCGAACTCAGTCCATTGGATGACAGTTAACAAAACGGTTTAAATAAAGTCATCACAAACAGTAACAGTAATTTTCGGCGGAGTGGCGGACATAGACTGCAGTGCTCTCTCTCGGTGGCGACCACGCCTACCACGGCGGCCGGAAACGGGCACCCTTTCCCCCATCGCTTTCTTAGCTCGTAGTGCGGCTTCTTCATCCCATATACCCATCTTTGGACCGTGGTCTCCAACGCCTCCCATTAATTTTTCTGAAGAAGACTTCCGGTGGTGTGTCATGGCGGTGGCATGGTGAATCCTATAGAAAAGGGAAAAATACTCACCCCCGTCGCCTTTTTCCGTCGTTTTGGGACACATTTTCATGCATAGATAAGCTTGTCAGCTCCGGTCTCACACCTTGGATTTGCCAGCATAGCGTTGCGGTGTCCCTCCGCCCGGCCATGGCGGCTCACAAACCAGTGGAATGGGTCCAGGCCGTGATTACAAGATTTGATGAGCAGGTAAGATGGGTTGATTCAGTGGATGGGTGTAGCAACCTTTGGCATCCGCAGGCCCCGCCGCTCTGGCAAACATGTACACAGAAGTGGTTCTTTTGGGTAACAACAATGTTCGGGCGCCTTTTGCCCTTGCAACAATAGTTTATCCCTACATTGCGTTGTGTATGGCTTGTCCCAGCTGCAATGCACTGAACGGGGGTCCCTTTTTTTTTTTTTTTTTTTTTTTTTTTTAAGCTAGCGCCGTCTCTATAATAAATTGTCCAATTTATCCCAGCTTTACCCTGGTATCCAGACGGACCTTGTTCGGTCACAGAAGTTAAAGCTGATTTTGAAAATTATGCCAGACAAACACAGACTCAAAAGCAAGTGTCTGTGTAGAAATTAAATGCCCTCGGCTTGCTAACGGTTTCTACCGTGCGGCTATGTGGCTAGCGTTAGCAGGCCCGGCTATGTAGTGTAAACAAATAAGATCTGACTTGGTTAGCACGCTGCATTCACACGAGTAAATGAAGTTTACTTGGCATGAGAGGAGACGTCAGTAGCCTAGGCTAATGTCGCCCCGTCCGCTAGCTAAACCTGTGTCGCGAAGCAGTTGAAACGTGAACTAATTGTGAACCGTTTAATTCTTTCGTGGTGACTTTGTGGCTGCTGTTCACATGACGGGAACTTTGATGTGTTTGTAGTATGGCATATGCTCGGCTCGTAGACTTTAAAAGAAGGCTTTCGAGTCTAAGTTCGGCACCTCCACCACAGTGACTGGTTAGTTGGTAGGCTCACAGCCGTCTTCATGGGGATGGTAGCGAAGTCCCATGCTTTGCAAAAACAAAAATAACCAGTCGTCACTTGGGCTCGGCCCCTAAAAATGAATCAGTGGGGTTTCCAAATGGTTACAAAGGGAGATGTTCCGATCTCTCTCCCTCTTTCTTTCTTGTTTTTAATAACTACATGGATATGTACCCATTTTCATGAACAACGCTGTTTCATAAAAACGTTTTGAATTTTGTTTTCCAAATAAAATTAATCTAATGGCTTTGTTAAGTCTCCAGAAGTCTTTAGCTGTGGTGTTGGTTGCTGTAGATCCAGGATTGTCGGGGTTTAGCGGCTCAGCTTGGATTACAGCACTTGGCTTAAGGTGTTACATCCACATCTTGGTTGTTGTTATTGTAAAGCTTGAAGGACCACCACTTGGTTAGTTCTGCCTTTTTCGTTCTTTTATTTTTAGGTTATTTTTGTCCTTTGAAACAATATAATAAAAGGGCACAGTTGTATCTGACATTGAAATACTGACATTTGCTCATTCATTTGTCCTACACATTAATTAGCTTAGGCTTCACTTTAACTTTTTTATGTTGTGACAAGTTAGACTGAGGCTCGTTGTGAATATGTGTGTGTGTGTGTGTGTGTGTGTGTGTGTGTGTGTGTGTGTGTGTGTGTGTGTGTGTGTGTGTGTGTGTGTGTGTACATAAATATATGTATTACTGAGGTGATTTTTATTGAATTCACTGCACAGCTGATCATCTTTGCTGAAGGAAACAGCTTTGTGCGGTAGATGTTCTCTGACTTGCTTTGGCTCCGCTGCTGTCTTGTCCGCTGCCAGGTGGGAAAGTGGTCATATTTATTGTTGTTGATGGAGTTAATTATTGCTACTGCTACTGATAACTGCAGTTGCCATGCTACAGACACATAGGTTACGATTGGGTAAGAAAAACATTGTTTGTTTTTTTTCCCCCTTTGACGGCTAAAGATTATTAGCTTGCAGCTAACTGCTACCATGTAAATACTGATGATCCTGCTAATGTCTGATGTAACGAGGCGTCGCGTAGCATAGGTTTACTCTAAGCCGGTTGAAAGTGGAAAGGCGCTTAATTCACACTTTCTTTGATTGACTTGGCAAATGTTTGTTTTGAATGTAGTTTTTTTTAGTCTCACAAAAACACATCTATTCTTTTGTCTTTCAATATTGGATAATTTATTAGACTGAAACGTTGATAAATGAATAATTATAATATTGGATCCTGCAATAATATTAATATGACCATAATATCAAACATTGCACACTTCTGAGCACAAGCATGATAGCAATTCCTTCACTGCAAGAGCTCTTCTGAATTGAATTGGACATGTTGACATCTTTTTGACCCAAGTTCTGACAAGCCTACAATATTTGAAAATCTGGTCAGTCAACGCTGATTACAAGTGGTCAATCAAAAAATATTTTTGCAATCACTGTCCTATTTGGGCCCAAGGCAAAGAAAGAAAGAAAAAAAAACTGCCATCAAAGCAATAACCGTAGGGACCTGTGAGCCAGTTCACCAGAGAGCTACATTTTTATTTGCTTTGAATGTACAGTTGTATTATTTATCATTTGCAAGCACATCATTTATATTTGTTCTACTTGAAATGAGGTCAGATCTGATGTCTAATTTCCAAGGAACCAATCAGCCACTTATGTGAAGTTTTTCACCTGCATCAATAAGCTGTCAGACTTGAAATGTCAGGGGGGATTTTTTTGCCTCTACCTGCACTACTTATAATTTGTTATCTTGTTTCTTTGTATACTTTTTAAACTGCAAAAATAAAAACTAACTAAAGAAATTTAGTTTTCTGTGGTTTTACCTGAGATGGAACACGAAACAGAGCAAGTGCAGAATTATGGCTCAGAAGGTGTTGAGGCGGTCACGGACTGGCCCCAGCGAAAATCCAGATAGCACAGTGGCGAACTTGTCCCGCTGCAGAGACCCTGTGGTCCAAGTTTGCGGTGGACCACTTCCTGTTGATGTCTTCTCTGCCACCAATGTCACCACCAGGAGAGCTGCACTAAATTATGCAAGTGTTTCTGACGGAGCTCGAGGAATGTCAGCTGTTCGTGCACCACTTAAAGAAACCGTTTCAGTGTCTCCACGCTGTGGCCCAACCCCGAATCCTTTTCCGTGCTGTTGGTGTAACAAGCAAAATCAAGCAGTGTGTTAAGTCCATTTAATTAATTTACCAACTCACTTTAAAAAAAAAAAAAAAAAAAAAAAAATGGATTTAAGTGCCTTTACAAATTCAACTCGGGAGACAACTTAATGTGTTTTGTGTTTATTTTTCTTGCAAAAAGGAAGTTATTTGAAGAGGTCATTTTTTTTTTTAACACTAGATATAGCGCCTAGTTTAATTTCTACATAATGATAACAATGATATTAATAACTCTGTCCTCGACAGAGCTTTGATTTATTTTAATTCAGAGATTTTGCATGCTTAGTTTTCAACAGCACACTGCATATGCAGTATCCCTTTGCAGCTAACTTACTTTGAAATTGCTTCACTTGTCTGCGATTAGAATGGAAGCCACTGGGCTGATTTAGCAAAAACATATGTTCTATCGTCCCCAAAACCTGCGCAAACACAAGTTTGCGCACCGAGACTTCCTCCGAGGACCTTTTAATGCACGCAGCGTTAAGCATCTCCGCTGGCTTCACTCGATGAACTGCACACTGACTTTATTGGTGACCTTTAGAAGAATGGCTGGACATTGCTGCTTGGGACAAAGCAACTCAGTGACCGCCCTGTGCAGCGCTGAACTGGGAACAGAGGCGGGGCCTATTTTACACTGTGCGTTATGTGCATGTGACGCTTTTCCAGTCTGACTTCATGATGGAGCCATGAGGCTGCATTGAGCCCTGTCCAGTTTTAAGGGGTGGTAAAAGTGACTGGGTGAGGGGGGAAATCTTGTGTTTGAAAACACACAAATGTAAAATGATGGTTGCATTTTTAATAGCCATTGACTGATTGTGCATCAGTAATTCAATTACTCAGAGGTCAAAGCCAATCATTGCACTGTACCATGTAACCATCAGAACCCTGAGATTTCCTTCTCTACAGCACAGCGAGTGCTAAGATGACCTTATTTCACCTCCTTAAAACAAAGACCTAGTGATGGTGGACATGAATGGGCACAAATAGGCTCCATATCGTTACAAAATTGTGCAAAACGCGCATTCATGGAAAATTGTTGTCTTAAATTCCTAAGACGCCTAGGTAGGATTGCAATACTAGGTGGAACAGATGGTGTTAGTACGCATACTTAGAATTCATCCGCATTTTTAATTTGGCATAGTTTTTTTTTTCCCGGTCAGACGCCCTTCTCGACTCGACCTCTTTTTGTTCTTATCCAGAATTTTGGTTGACACAAGGAGGGCCCGCGCAGGGTAATGCTGCGTTTTTGATACGACCAGGCCGGGAATCGATAAATGATAAATCAGTTTTATATATTGAAATTGGATTCATCAATTTGTACGTTAGGATGTTAAGAATAATGGAAATTGTCTTTGGTCTGTGTAAACATGCTGTTGGCCAAGGAAAGTGGGAATTTTCATAGTCAAAGTAAAAAAAAAAAAAAACTTAGAAATGCTTTGCAGTTTGAATTCAGGTGGGTGGGTCACAATTGAAAACGAATCTCGAGAAAGAAATTTGGATTTTTATTTTTGGCAAAAATCGTGAAGCCTGTAAACTGATACAGTGTTGATGAGTGTGCCTCATGGCTACAGGTTGGGCGAAAAAGTTGCCTGGATAAGTGAACTCTGACGAGCGACAACCAACATCGACGTCCTTGAATTAACATGATGTTACCGAGGGGAGGGAAGACGCTACTCAAGTGGCCTGATGAATATATTTATGTTCATTACATTGGATGGAGAAAGTTCGAAGCTGCTGGCACACGAGTCGTTATGATGCTTCTGATGAACCTTGGTCATCTCCTCTTCCACGTCCGCATCCATTTCCAAGGAACACAAGTAGCGCCTCTCTTCCATTGCCAAAGCATGCTAGCACACTTCTAAAGACGTTGGCTGTTAAAAAAGAAAAGGGTGGTCTGCGACTGCAGGGTGCACTTTGAGTGCGTTGTCATCTTCTCTTCTCTTGTCATTTGTTTTCCCCCTCCCTCTACAGCTTCCCATTAAAGTGGGACACCAGAACACTCACACCAAAGTCAGCACAGAGCACAACAAGGAATGTCTGATCAACATCTCCAAGTACAAGTTCTCCCTGGTCATCAGCGGCCTCACCACCATCCTCAAAAATGTCAACAACATGGTGAGTGGCGAAAGTGGACACGTTGGAACGGCTGTGCGACAGGTGTTCTCCATCGCTCTTCTGTTCCCTCGGTATGATTCTAAACCTCAGTCGCATCATTCACCTCGGAACGCCTCCTGGATTTTGGATTTGGAGCGCGTCGATCCGGGTTCCCGTACTTTGTGGTTTCTTGTCGTCTTCATTCACTGTGTCTGCCTTTCATTTCACCTCATCATTCTGGTTTTTGGATGCTTCACATCAAAGCAACTTTTTGATCTTCTCGAAGGTGTAGCAACATTCGACTTGCATTGGTCAAAGAAAGTGGTGTGTAACTGTGTAAGGTTAAGTGTGTAATATTTGGAGATTTTGAAGAAGGAACAGTGAAACCAAGTGGTTACATTTAAAATTGCAATTTCAATTTCACTCCCTGGAGATTGTCAGCGAGTCCACCAGACTTTGTGGTGATAACGAACAAAGCAAAACAAAAATATCCAAAATGTCTTGGCCTGATATTGTTAGTAGGAAATAAGCATATATGAATTATTGGCCCTAAGTACTAGTAAGCCTTACACAGTCAGAACCCCAGATATTGGTTTGCTGCGGGACATCACCCCTCTGGGATTGATGTCTGAGGTTGTGCCCTTAATACAGCACGACTAATGTTTTGGATGCCATCTCCTTCACAGCGAATATTTGGAGAAGCTTCTGAGAAGAACCTCTACCTCTCCCAGCTCATCATCCTGGACACCCTGGAGAAGTGCCTGGCCGGGGTGAGTTCTGTCCTCCAACCCCCCCCCCCCCCCCCCCCCCAGAAAACAAAACAAAACAAAAAAACAGCTGATCAAGCCAGCACTTTGAAATATCTTTAAATCCGGTATTGGTGTTCAGCAACTCACAATCCACTGGTAATGTATTTACCCACCATCAATCAGGGTCCTGCTCTCTTGGAGTTCCTCTTGAGATCCAGCAGGCCCCCCGATTACATTTGCAGGCACTTGGTGGGAGAACCACAACCAACTGCAGCTGGTCAGAGTCCAAGCAAAGCCAACTTCCTCTCTGCATTTGTATTTTGACTTTTGAATTCCAACTGGAATTTGTATTGTAAATTCTAAATCTGATGGCGTTAACTGGCTTCCTCTTTGGACGGGGGCCTCTGTGTCTCAGTTTGACAGTATTTAATTGTGCTCTTTGGCCGAGAAACGGTCATCTACAAAACACATTTGTGGCAATGTGCGCGGGTGCCCGCGGTGACACTGTGGTGCGTACGCACATTAGTACGTGCAGTGGTGGAAAAAAGAAGTCTTTGGACAGCCTGGGAATTGGTGACACATTGGATTAAGAATCATTCCAGGCCTCCAAACTCAGTTTTTTTTTTTTTTAAGTCCAGTCACCCACAACCACCATGCTCCCTTCTGCATGCATCCAGATCAAAACTGGATGGTTCAGCAAAACAATGCCTCATGCCACACATCCAGCGCAAGTATAAGAATTTAGTTTTGCTCTTTGTTTTCTTGTTAGCAATAAACAAAAATGATAATTTCATTTTGGTTGTCTGCCTGATGCAGCCACACCTTTTGTGAGCCATAAAAGATTTTTCCACCAATATTACATATTTTATCCAGTGTAACATTTTGTGTCTAAAAGCTTTTCCACTATATTCTATGGCATTAATTAAATGAAGAAAGAAGAGATTTTGTTGTGAATCCATAAAGATGGTGAATAGGATGCACTCATAAAATGTAGGTTTTTGGTTGACCTTTTAGGAAAATACAGTTTGTTTGGTAAGAGTTTACAATGTGACCATATTAAAATGTTATTCCCCTCTTAAAATGTTGTTTAATGGGTTCTGAGTCAGACAGGTGTGGGTCCAACTCAGCCACAGTTCTAGTGCAATAGCTTCATCAGTGGAAGTCAATATAGTAAGTGAGATCATAGTAATAATAAATTCCAGATGAATTAATTCTAAAATAGAAAGGAAATCCGTTGCAGGAGTGAACGTAAAATCATTTGATCTCTTTTTTCGGTTTGCGTTCATAGACAAACATTTTTCATTAGCTTTATGGGAAGACTGGGCCATCTGGACAAGTGCGTTACTGAAAAAGACAAAAGCACGTATCTGCTCATGGTCCTCAAGTGATAGAGCAGATTTAATTTCAGATTAAAGTCTTAAAAGGAAAAAATCAATATGAATTAAAGCTGAAAGCAGCGTTAGCGGCACTGAGCCGAAGTGGCTGCCGCCTGCCGATGATGTCCAACGCCTGCCGATGACACCTGCCGAGATGCCCCCTGACGCCTCCCGACCCCTACCGACCTCTGCCATCCCCTGCCGACACCTGCAACCCCTCTAGACACCTGCCATCCTCTCCCGATGCCCCTCGACGCCTTAGGGGCCCCTTCAGAAGCCCGACGACCGCCTGTGACCCCTGGTTACCCCTGATGGCCCCTTTCCTCGATGTGGCTGACCCCTTCAGAATCCTGCCAAGTCTTGCTTACCCCTGCTGATCCTTGCAGACCTCTGCTGAGCCCCGCTGGACCCCCCCCACGCCCCTATCCCACACCTGTCGTCGCTCCACGACACCTGCAAACCCCTCCTGACGCCCCCAACCCCTTTTGACCCCTGCCATCCGATGAGTTTTGAAGCATGTTGAAGCATGAAGCAGGTTGACTCTCTATCAAACGGCATTTGGTCCCACTGACCAAAACCTCCGCCGGAGCACAACCACCACTTTCACTGCTGCATATCTGCTGATGTCATCGCTCTGAAGTCATATAGATGAAGTGTGACAGAATTCAGAGAAGAAAACAATGGAGAGCAAAGTAGAACCGAGTCCGGCGGGGGCCAGTGTTCTTTGTTTTTGGGCACTTTTGACTGTAAAATCGTTCCCACGAATAGCCGTGGAACACTGGTGTCGTTCATGCCTGTCTTGAAGCGGCGCACACCTCCGGCGTGAGCTGCGACCGAAAATGCCACAGGACGATTTTCACCTTGGTTTTCTGTACGTGATATACGGTGCAACTGGCACAATAGTAGTGCACATAACGCTCAACGTCATCCCGTGCGGCAAGTAAAAGATGCAATGTCGATGCGGGTCGCCCTTTCCCACTGCTAGCCGATCGGAGCGGAGTCGATCGAAGCCGATTTCAACCCGGGTCGCTTGCCGTGTTGTTTGACGTGTTTCTGCGCAGGTCGGTGAGCCTTTCCCACTGCCATCAAATGCCGGTTCAAAGCGGGTCTACATGAGGTTTTTTGGGACAGTTGGAAGGTGGCTTAGCATTGGCGGGTATATCACAGCAAGAAAATGAATGAATACATACATTTTGTTTGGCGCTGTCTTGGTCTTGTGATGTCAGAATGTGAACAGCATGATGAAGAGGACTGTTTAAACACAAACTCAGTGAACCAGAACATTTAAATAATGCACTTCATTCAGACACTTGTATTTGGGATTTTTGTGGTTAATTCCCTTGTTGGAACACAATGTTGTGCAGTCAGTCTTGCGTCAGTCCTCCACATCCCCAGATGTCATTTTGTTTTTCTCCTTTTCTTAACTTTAGCAAATGATTTTTTTCCCATGTCAGTTTCATAGTTTACATGTGAAATCAGTGGTAAGGACAAGAGCGCTCTTCTTATTTTTTCTTACATTCTACATCTTGTTCCCTCTCAGCAATCCAAAGACTGCTTACGTCTGGATGAGACCATGCTGGTCAAACAGTTGCTGCCAGAGATTTGTCATTTCATCCACACGTACCGTGAGGGCCACCATCACGCTGTGGAGCTCAGGGCCTCGGCGTCGGCCGTCCTCTTCTCACTCAGCTGCAACAACTTCAACGCCGTCTTCAGCCGCATTTCCACCAGGTTTTTGTTGTTGTTGTTGTTGTTTCTGTTCTTTCCCCTGAAAGGCTGAGTGACCTGTGACACGGGTGACAAACACATCTATAGCCATTATAACTATGAATTAATGAAATTACATTTTGAATATCGATTATGACATTGTAAAGTGTAAATAATTTTTTTAATTATTGTAAATATGAATCATTAATGATGTTAATGGTTGCCACTCACAGTTTTAGGCTGGGGTATTATTAAAAACAAAAAAGAAAAATTGATACAGTGCCAATTTTGATACCTTGATGTTGATACTGGTTCAAGAACTATACTTTTTTTTCATACCAGATGTTTTCAAACCAAATTGAACAACAACAAAAATACAATGCAGCTACAGCACACAGTTTTTTTTAGAAGTTTGGTATCCATTCCAACACAGTAGTGCAAACGCTTCAGTTTTCACTTGGCCTTCACCTGATCACATTTTAATTTGGTTCCTGTCAAAGGTTCAAAGGTTCAAAGATTTATTTGTCACATGACATGGCAGTGAAATGTTGGTGTGGTAGAACCCAACAGGGTTGTGCATGCAAGTAATGCAGAAAATGTGAACAAAAAAAAGATTTTAAAAATTGGCAAGTTAAATATACATTTTACAAAAATACAAAGTTAAAAAGCTTTAGAAATGACAGGCTGTCATACCATGTCAACTCTGCATTAGGAATTCAATAAATAATGTCCTTAGGCTACAGGAGCTGACTGTGTGCTCAGAGGACAATGTGGATGTGCATGACATAGAGCTGATGCAGTACATCAACGTGGACTGCTCCAAGCTAAAGAGGCTGCTGCAAGGTTTGCTTCCGCTCTTCTACACATTTGCAAAACCTCCTGGACATTCGTTGTGTTATTAAATAGTGACATTGTTGATGCAGTTGCTTGTGCTTCAAATGAACCGAATAAAAAAGTCAATAAGTTCTCGCTAAAAATAATTCCCCTTCAATAACATGTTAAAGGACATTTACGAGCTCCGTGTATTGCTAATACTGATTTGTGTTTTTCCTGCCAGAAACGGTGCTGAAGTTTCGCGCTCTGAAAAAACCCGCCCAGCTTGCAGTCATCAGCAGTTTGGAAAAGGTACTCCCTCTCCTGCCCCGTGTAATGCATTGCGTTCAAATGTCTATTTTGCGCTCTGCCTCGTGCTGTCACAGTTGGCGCCATGATTGACGTCAAAATGTGGCAGACTGTCCAAAAATTCTTGAACGCATGCTTCAGGCAACTGCTCCAGTACTTCCTCCGAGACTAACTTGGAATTCCTCTGTCTTACCAGGCGTTTTGGAACTGGGTTGAGAATTACCCAGATGAGTTTACCATGCTTTACCAGCGGCCACAGGCGGATATGGCAGGTACGAATGGACTGAAGGCATTTCTTTTTAGTGTTTCAGTTTTCACATTTAGACAGGTTGTCCTTTTCACTTTAGTGTTGTTTGATTTTTTTGTTTGTTTATATTGACATGACATCAACTAGATAAAAAAAAAATACATTGTACCATGCATGTTGCATTAATAAAGTAAATAGCACAATATAGCACAAATAGCACAGATTACTTTACTAGTCCCAGGGGACAACTAGCTTTACAGTCCGCCCTGTCCATAGCAACAAATAATACCAAATATGGTTCAGACTTGCTCACTGCCTTCTATACACCTGCAAAACAGAAATTGAAATTACAACATCCAATATTCAGTTTGGCCTGTATCACTTGTATGTCCTGTGATCTTTATCGATGGTTCAGATCCTGAACACTGTCCATTATTCCCACTTGTTCTCCAGCCTTAAATGGTGTGACAATATCTCCACTGCATATATTTCTTTTGCCATCTGTATCCATTGGTCTCGGATGGGGGATCTACCTCGCTCTATTTTCTTGTAGTAGCTTTCTCACCTGCTATGAAAACTATTTTCACCTGACATCCTGATTGTACATTCTCCTCATTAAAATTGCATCGATAAAACATGTTATTTTAAGCAGGTCTAATATGCTCATGCATCTCATGTCATCCTCTTGAAGCCTTTTGTGGACATGTTGGGAACTTTTCCACCTAAATGGCTGAAGGTCATTGCACTTGCCTAAAATTTCACCATTATCACAAGCAAAACATAAAACCATGGCGGTCTTTTTTCCACCATGCCTTTCTGCGTGCATTGTACCTGCGCTGCCTGACTACATACAACTTGTGTGCAAAAAACAAATCATTGCATATTGGGGAGATGGCAGGTCAAAGAGCTCCACATGGAGCCTTCTACAGGCTGAGGAGGAAGCTTTGTTTCAGAACAGTGATTGCTTGCTCAGTGAAAAAGTAGAGCTCACTGACATGCTGTTGTCATCGCATATCTGAAAACCTGGACCTAGAAAGTCTGACTCAGAGTAGAAAAACTGATTTCATTTCTCACCTATACCGATGCCGAGTACTTGATAATGCCATTACACATTATGGAATTGCATTAATATTTTTTTCCCCACAGATATTCTGTTATTTAAACAACATTCCTCAGCATGTCTTTCTAGAACTTGGGTGACTGTCACAAGTTTCACTGCAGTACAAAATTGTCATATACATACATACACAATTGGTATCTGTTTTGTGGTATTGGCACATATTTTACGAGTGGAGTACTCAACCCCGGTATTTGTACCGATTTGCGATACTGGTGTTGGTAATGGTGCATGCCGAAAAATTATGCTAATTTAAAAGTGCATGGTGGCCCGGAGACGGGGATTGTTCGATAAATACCCTTTTTTTGTGTTTGATACAGTTGTGGTATTGACTTGTCCGTGTTGCCTCTCGTCATTCTGTAAATGTTTGCTTCAATTGTGTGTTCAGAAGCTGCAGAGAAGCTATTTGACCTCGTGGACAGCTTTGCAGAGAGTGCCAAGAGGAAGGCAGCTGTTTGGCCCCTACAGATAATCCTCCTCATCCTCTGTCCCGAGATTACACACACCATCTCCAAAGACACGGTGGAGGACAGTAAGGCCAACAAGGTGGGAGATGGAGAGGACAGACACACACACACACACACACACACACACACACACACACACACACACACACACACACACACACAGACATACATGCATTTACACAGCTTCCTTCTCTTTGGCTCTGCCAGAAACTGTTTCTGGACAGTTTGCGGAAAGCTTTAGCTGGCCAGGGTGGCAGCAAGCAGCTGATGGAAAGCGCTGCCATCGCCTGCGTCAAAATGTGCAAAGCCTCCACATACATCAACTGGGAGGATCACTCGACCATCTTCCTCTTGGTCCAATCCATCGTCATGGATCTGAAGGTGATCATTACATTTTCTGTTCACAGAACATCCACAAATGTAAGAGTGTGAAAGGCCTACTAGTTAAATACACACAAATCTAAACTAGGTATTTTGTTGTTTAGGTGCTCCGTAATTAATCCTTTCAATTCTCTAATGCTAGTCCTCTCATCTATACAAAAGTAAATGAATGATGAATTTCAATTCGTTTAAATGAAATTTTGAAGAAGAAACAGCGACATCAAGTGAATACTTTTTAGATTGCAGTGTCTTTCACTGCCTCTCCCTCCCCTGAGCTTGCCAGTGAACTACGTTGGCCTGCACACCCAAACTGGAATATCTTCTTTGTTGGTTTATTTGAAGACTCGAGCAGTGATCCTAAATATGAAACACACTATCAGGCAGCCTAAGAAATATGGCGGTGCAAGATGGTGTGTGTGTGTGTGTGTGTGTGTGTGTGTGTGTGTGTGTGTGTGTGTGTGTGTGTGTGTGTGTGTGTGTGTGTGTGTATACACACATATGTATGTATGTACATATTTACACATACATACATATTAAAAGGTCGGGAGATGAGATTACATGGCACAAGTAGAGGGCACAATTGCAATTGTAATGTGAGATTTTCTCACTAGCGGCTCGAGGTTGCCGCTCGTCTTTGATGTGTTGCAATGCCGCCACCATTTACTTATTTGCTTGGACAAAACCACGCCCCAACGCGGCGCTAGCCGGGGCCTAACTCGGAACGGAGTGAACACTGACTCACGGCTTTAACTGTCACAAACAAGACATGCCGTGTAACACAAGAGGAACACTAACTGTTAGTGTTTGAAAATTGTAGTTTTTGATACCCAGTTCGTGGGCCTGATCCGGACCGCAGGGCATATGTTTGACACCCCTGCACTAGACATTTTGCATTTTTTGTATAGTTATATTCCCCAAACAAATATTTTAAAGTAATTGTAAAGAAAAAATTAATAAATGAGAGCAGGCCTTCGCTGTGGCTCAGTCCCGAACTAACATTAATAACACAACAAATGAACACTACACAATTACCCAAAACATCACCCATGTCCTGGCCACTTAGCCTGAATTTCCTTCCCTTGAAATTTTAAAACCTCCAGATGGTTACCAACATAACTATATCACAAACCAAACACTCTTGTGCTAGCATAATAAAACTTTATATACTCCAAAGATCGTAGGTGTTTCACTATGGGAATCGCTTGGGCGTGACCAACTGCGGAAGCTCCAATGACACAACGTCTGTCCGTGACAGACAAGGTCGAGCTGTGCTGGGGCCCCGCCCCCTTACCTTCCTGCAGCCGACCTGCCCCTCTCACGTCATTCTAGACCGGTTTCTTCCCGTGTCTATGCGAGGAGGGACGTGATGGTGAAACACCTCACTCTGTTATCAAAGAACCAGGGATTACGTTAAGTAACCCAACGTTCTTTTTCTAACTTCGTTCGGTGTTTCACTATGGGAGATATAGACCACTCCCGGATCGCATACAACCTCCCGAAGCCCTAAGCAATTTAGAGCCCAGTTGTATCTGTTTTGCAGACCATGGACCATTAGCCTCTAGCACTGCATGTGCAACAGACGGCCCTGTAAAACCTTACAAAAGTGTGGGCCGTGGCCCAGCTTCCCGCCGCACAAATGTCCTGCACTGAGACCGCTCCAAAACAGGGCCCATGATGTAGCCATGCCCCTCGTAGAATGAGCCTTAAAACCCTGAGGGGACTGTAGACCCTTACACTCGTACGCCAGAGAAATTGCATCCACAATCCAGTGAGACTGCCTCTGGCGGGACAACGGCTTGCCCTTATGAGGACTGGCCCAGGACACAAACAACTGGTCATCTTTCCTGAAACCTGCTGTCCTACTCAGATACACATGAAGTGCTCTGATGGGGCATAATGTGTTAAGCCTCCCCTCCTCAGCTGAGGAAAATGGAGGTGGGTGAAAAGCCAACAGTTCCACCGTGGGACATCTATAACCTGACTTCACCACCTTAGGGACAAAGGCTGGGTTAGGCCTCAAACAGACTTTGGTGAGCCCAGATGAAAACTGTAAACACGACGGCCGTATTGATAAAGCCTTGCTGGTCACTCACCCGTTTTGCTGTTGTTAGAGCTAAGAGCAAAGCTGTTTTTATTGAAATGCATCCACACCCAGAGGTGCATTTTCGTCTCCCGACAGGGAGAAAATCAGAGGACATTGCACGTTTTCGTGCGAGGCGAATAGATCTACGGCTGCCCTGCCGTATCTCCGCCAAATCTGTTCTACCACCTGTGGTGGAGTTGCCACTCTCCATTCAGGGGATTTTCCCGGGACAGGAGATCCGCTCCTCTGTTCAAAACGGCCGGTATGTGCACAACATGTACAAGTCGGTTGTAAGTTGGTATTCTATGCACTGTGTGGGCTCCACTCGGCTCTTTGCCCATTTATTGAAACCGAGTTCCGTGAGGTGATTCACCACTGTGGCCGAATCTCTGACCGCTTGTTCCTGTGATTGGGAGCAAATCAGATAATCGTCTATGTATGAAAAAATTCTGATACCGCTGTTCCTTAACGGAGACAGTGCTGCCTCCACACATTTGCTGAACACTCTGGGAGCCAATGACAGCCCGAAGGGGATCGTCTGATCCTTGTAGGCTTTGCCCTGAGAAGCAAATCTGAGAAACTTTGTGTGCGCAGGATAAATGGCGATGTGAAAATACGCCCAGACGGATTGATTGGGAGAGCACTTTGCGTGTCAACATCCTGAATTTGTATTTTCGAAGGTGCCTGTTCAACACACAGAAATCCAAAATGGGGCGAAGAGACGATCTCCCCTTCTTGGGAATGAGTAAATAACGGGAGTAAAAACCCTGTTGAGCTTCCTCGCCCGGGACGGCTCTGATCGCTTGCTTGTCTAATAGCGATGTTATTTTGTCTTGTAAAACTCGCGCTGCATCGCCTCTGGGTGTTGATGCTACCACTCCATTGAATCTGGGTGGTTTCATAGCGAAACAGAACGACGTTGACGGAACCCAAGAATGAACTGCGCATGCGCGCTAGGTCGTAGCCCGGGCAGGTAACACGCTTACTTCGTCGGACCGTAGTGATCACCTCTGCCTTCTGACCGTCGCTCAGGCCTGAGAGGTTAAGCCACAATGCCCTCTCACCTGAGACAGCCAGACCCATCACTCGACCGCAGCCCTACACTGCCCCTCTTGAGGAGCGTAGGATGAGGTCATTGACGATGCATATCTCGTCCCAGAGGGCCGGGTTAGGTGTCCCCAAGTCCAGTTGATGACCCATCTCCTCCAGGATCTCTGCCTGATATGCCGACAGCAGCGTGATCGCATTCAGGGAGCAAACAGACTGCGCCGCATACTTGTAGCTCCTCTGAAAGATGGAGGCGGTGAGGCGCTCTGCTTTGCTGGGAAGGGAGGTGTGGAGGAGGCTGAGAGAGAGCAACGGTTAGGGTGAAGGTGAAAAGCCACCAAAGGCTCCACTACTGGGGGTTCGGCCAGCCCCAGATCTCCCATCCCATGGATCTCCAGCTTAGAGTAGCCTTTGGTTGAGAGCTTGCTCTTAAAAGGGTTGGACCAGTAGCGGCTCATCTCTTTCATGCAAGCCGGTACTGGTGGTAAGAGCTGTTTTGATGGTGGTTGGGCTGGTGGGAGCCTCTTTCCATCATACAGGTCTCTCTCTGTCCCCTCCACGCCTTGGGCTGCTGGCCATTGCACACCCAATTTTGCTGCTGCCCGTTTGCAGACCTCATACAGATCGCTGTCTACTGCTGTAGCAGCATCTGATACGCTGGGGGCTCTGGACTGTTGGATGGGAAAAGTAGAATCATCCTCCTTCCTCCATCTCGTCCATGTCAAGGAGGTCAGAGTTGGCATTGCCCTCTGCTTCCTCATGGGAGGCATTTCCGGGGAACCATCATCCACCATGTCGGCCCAGATCCTTGACGCTTGAGGCTGATGTGAGATGGTTGCCGCCTGTGGGGGGGCTACAGCCAGGCAGGCGACCTGGCTATTAGCTACCGCCCCTCTAAGCCTCCTTTCCAGAATCTTCTCTGGCATTGACGCACAGTGGGTGCAAGCCTGAGGGTCAGCCAGCGATGCTTGTGCATGCTTGGCGCCCATGCAAGCAATGCACATAGGATGAGGGTCCCGGCCCGAGATGGCCGACCCGCATGACGCGGGGCACGGGCGGGGTGCAGCCTCCTTCTCCTTCTGGTCCGTCCCCTTGACGGGGTTCACGGCCGAGGACATGGTCTGGAAAGGGGTTACAGAAAATGTAAAAATCTATAAGGCGCCCTGGGCCCACGGTTTTACGTGTTAGCTTCTAGGGTTTAGCGATACCCGCGTACCGAGTGAGTTCGCTCGTCGTGACACGTTTGTGAACTATCGGTAGTCGGTACAGCTAATGAGGACCAGTGCTAGCACACACCTGTCGACCGTAACACGTTAGTCGGCGGGTATGAAACTGCACATTAAGAGCCAACAAGGTACAGCAGGTAGAGGCTCGCCGTGACGCGGGCGCTGCTCCGGACCGTGATGGTACTTACTCGGCTAATCTGGACCATACCGGGAGCCGCGTTCGGCGACGAGAGCCCTTTATGGGTCGTCTGTGAACTGTTGAGGGAGTCCATGCTAGCTTGGCTAGATTAGCTGAGGGAGCTTCCTTTCGTTCCTCACGGGAAGAAAGCGAGAATGACGTGAGAGGGGTAGGTTGGCTGTCAGAAGGTAAGGGGGCGGGGCCCCAGCACAGCTCGACCTTGTCTGTCAAGGACAGACGTTGTGTCATTGGAGCTTCCGCAGTTGGTCACGCCCAAGCGATTCCCATAGTGACACACCGAACGAAGTTAGAAAAATAACCTTTTTTCTGTTATTGTACTGCGATTATACACTTTTATTAATCTATTTGTGGGTAGTTCAGTAGTCTTATGCTTTACCAATATAAAAATAAGAAATTAAGCCAAATATTACACACTGGACCTTTAATGGTGACCAGTAATAAAGTAGAGTGATGAGGAATAAAGGACAGGAATGAAAATCAAGTCCAGGCTGCTGTAGACATGAAAATTACTTGGACCAAACATTCTACCAAAAAGGCTGACCTCAGATTAACCTCAGGTAGTTACGGATCCCTCGAAAAGCGAAACATATCCCTCCCACATATCACAAAAGCTTTTTCACACAATTTCTACGGTCAATGGAATCTGAAGTGCTTGGTTTTATTTATTTCCTGTCACACAGCACAGAATGCTTAAAAAAAATGTCCAGCAGTCACCCGTGGCTCTTCCCTCAGCGGGGACAAGAAGTTCTCGTGTGTGACCCGAGGTTTACCCTCCCTGTCCCACTAGACGCTGCTGTTCAACCCAGCCAAACCCTTCTGGAGGGGGACCGGCAGCCAGAACGCTGACGTGGAACTCATGATGGACTGCTTCGTCTCCTGTTTCCGCCTCAATCCTCACAACAACCAGCACTTTAAGGTAGAGTTAATGTGTAGTTTTGGGACCCACCCACTGAAAATGTACTTGGGACATATAATGATCAACCCTAAACTGGAATTGTCTTTAATTTTTCAATTTTTAATTTTTTTGTTTAGGTCTGTTTGGCCTCCTCCTCTCCCTCAACCTTCCACTTTGTCCTGGTCAACTCATTGCACAGAATAATCACTAATGTAAGTCTGCAGAACTCGCTGACTTCAATGTTCTGTTGGTTTTTTATGTCCTCTTTTGCCATGTTTAACACCTGTGTGTGTGTGTGTGTGTGTGTGTGTGTGTGTGTGTGTGTGTGTGTGTGTGTGTGTGTGTGTGTGTGTGTGTGTGTGTGTGTGTGTGTGTGTGTGTGTGTGTGTGTGTTCTCTCTTTCAGTCCCACCTGGACTGGTGGCCTAAGATCGATGCAGTGTACTGCTACTCCGGTGAGCTTCGCTTCATGTTCGCAGACACACTCAACCGGGTCATCCAAGGCACCGGGACGCATGCCCCACTGCGTATGACACCGGTGAGAACACTGCAGTGTGTCTTTGGTTGTTTCATTTCATCAAACGTAGTAAGAGGGAGTTACGTGTGAAGTAGTTTTATTAATATCTGTTTTGGAAAAATAATGTGATTGAATCCCACAAAGTAAGCTACATGCAAGATGTTTAAATACCGGAAATGGCATTGTGTCCTGTTTCTTTTCTTTTTAAATTCACAAAATCATAAAAACAAAACATTTCAGACACATACAAAGGAACATGGCAACACGACCTCAAGAACAAAACAACACAAAAAAATACTAAACTACCGTCACAATTTTTCTCAAGTTGACTTTAGTATGTTCCATGTTCTTTCACAGTTTTTCGTTATTCCTTGTCTGCTTGCAATGATGCCTTCTAATATAAAATAATGTTAAAAAAAACAAACTGGATCATGTCAATTGATATTTTCCCATCTTTTCGAAATAAATGTATATGCTAATTAGTGTTGCCACGATACTGGATTTCAGACAATTTTCGATACTAACAACCGCTCCTGCCGATATATTGATATTTCTGACAACACTAATGCTAATATAAACAAACACAACAAATATACATTGCTGTCTTTTTTTTTTTCCTTTTTAATTTATTCTAAATGTATCATTTAAAAAAGCGGTCCCCAACCTTCTTTGCACCACGGTCCAGTTTAACGTGGGACAATATTTTCACGTGCTGGCATGAAAACTGTGGTATTTTCTAAATATAATAATAAACCTCAATCCATTCTGTACATGTTTGGAACTTTATTTGCAGCGTCTTCTTGGCGACAACAACATAACATGAGTAACATACGCTTTTTTCTTTCTCAATACGCCAAAGGCTGCTGGTATTTTAATGCAAGGTGCTTGGTCTCTGAGTGGCACAGCAGTTTTGAAGGCTTCATTGCCAGGGTTCCCGCGGATCCTTAAAAAGTCTTCAATTAAAAATCGGATATTTAATTGTCTTAAATTTACCGTAAATTTGCTGTAGGTCTTAAATTTCCAGACGGTGCATTTAATGCCGCTGGGAAAGCACTTTGTCCCACCGTAAATCTTCTAATGGTGTGTATTTGTCATTTATCATTACCTTACCGTGCAGTAAATAGGAGTTTGCGATTAATAGATTTTATACGGTACGCTGGCGACGTCAGCGATGCACCGTAAGCGACTTTCACCGGGCTGCGCAGTTGCAGTCAGGAGAGAAGCCGAGAGGAGACCCTCACCACTCCGCACCCAGAAAAAAATTGTTCATATTAAACAACACTATGTTCATAAAAATAATATTGGGAAGATTGTAGTAAATATATTTAATATAATTCATATTTTTTATTTATCTAAAACACCCTAAAACATATTTAGGGTGTTATGTACTCTCTTTTTGTCTCTCCCACAACGTTTTTCCTCTGCCACAGCGTCCATTGCGATCAAGTGCAAATTGCCAATTATGCAAATTAGACGATGACGTCATTTGATGACTTCTAGCGACTTTTAGGACAGCCAATAGCGACTTTCCTTACCGAGGAGTTGGCAACACTGGAACCTAACGAAGACATCCGTGGCGTCTTTGCTGTCATGTTCCCGAGCTCTCAGCTTTCCAAGTCATTCACCTATGGTGAAAATAAAACGGCATACATTGCTTTGATTGCATACATTTGCTTTTACAGTCAAATAGATTTAAGTATTTTATTCGACAGAAATGGTGATGACGTTTTGGGGTCTTAAATTTTTCTTGATGAGGTCTTAAAATGTCTTAAAAAGCATTATATTTGACTTTTAAAATGGTGCAGGAACCCTGATTGCCTCACTAGAGAGCCGGTCGCCGCATGTTAAGCAGAGTGGGCTTATTGCGTTGGAATCTTCTGTCAAGATAAAAATCTGTGTTAGTAGTAGGACTCCTAGTATTGTTTGTTAAACGTTGCTTTCTTTTTCTTGGGATTCGTGGGCTCTTCTGTCTCCTCACTGGGCCTTTTCCTCTATCCACAGACATTTGTTTTCACTCATGTTGCTCGCTAGCTTGCTGGCTCGTGGGTTTAATCTAGCAGTAACATATCACCTGACCGAGACAAGCGCCTTAACATGCGTCAAGAGATGAGCCATAGATGGATGTAACGGAGAGAATCCGATAATTTTTCAAAACAAAATTGTTCAGACTTGGATAATAATAAAACAGAATTAATTTAACGGAGGTTAATTATTCTCTCTGTGTGTTTTGCCCAGTACCAAATCTCTCACGGACAGGTACCAGTCCGCGGCCCGGTGCTTGGGGGCCACTGATTTAAAAGATTTGTCTCGTTGTCGTGGACATAATGACAAATTGTTGTTGGATGACCACATCATGCCTTTTGCATAAATTAAATGCAGAGTCCAGCAAGAGAGATTTTGTGTCACGCTGATAATGTCATTTGGAGCCACAGTCCAGATAAAGTGAATTGCAGTTAACAAAAAATCCACTTTGTTACCATTTTTCAGGAGAAATAATCAATATCACAGTGAGTGCCATTTCGCAGCCATTCATGTCCTCTGAGCACTTCCTCCAAATGACATCATGGCCGAAGATGTCTGTCTGACATGGAGGATGATGGAAGCATTCTAACATGTCACTGCTTGTTACCTAAAAAAATACCTTCTCGTGCAATGTTTTTTCTTTGGAAGCAAATGCAAAACATCAAATATATGGGTAAAGATGAATGGAATTATGCTGCAAATAAAAAGATATTCAATAACTCTAAGTAAGTTTCATATGAAGTGTGACTGTTTTGAAGAATCTAAAATATAAAACACGTTTGAGTTATTTCACACTTTTTCATTCACTACAAAAATTCCATATGTGTTCATTCATAGTTTAAGGTGTCTTCATTGAGAATCTACAATGTATCTATTGATTAAAATGAAAGGGGGAAAAAAAACCTAAATGAGTAGGTGTGTCCAAACCTTTGACTAGTACTGTATAATTAAAAACAATCACATTTTTTAATTTGCCTTTTTCTGCCCAGTCATCAAAATGCCAAAGCCATAAGTCGTATCGTAACCAAGGTTATCCACACTGTATTCCCCTCACCACAGAGTCTGGCATTCAAAGGGATGACCACCAGCCTTAAATTCAAAGAGAAAGCAACAGAACTTGACACTCGAAGCTACAAGTGCCTCCTCCTCGCTTTGGTCAAACTCATCCATGCTGACCCCAAGCTCATGTTGCATGTGAGTCTGCAAACATATCGCGATACATAGTGCACAGATTCTTTTGTTTTGTTTAGAATGGCTGCAAATTAAAAATGTGTGTTTTGTGTTGTGTTTTTTTGCATGTTTAGAACCCAGTCAAGCAAGCTGCAGAGATGCAGAACAGCACAGCAGAGCTCATCACTGGCCTGGTGCAGCTAGTGCCTCTAACTAACACCACCCAGCTCTCCCAGGAAGCCATGGAGGTGAGGCCCAACCTGAACGTTAAGCTTGTTACAGTTTGGGTGACATTTTTGCCGAAATGTGTTACATGATTGCAGTTCACATCTGGCTCACACCAAAAAAAGACATTGGATCCTTCAAAAAATGAAATTATTTGTATTAGAAAGTTGTTGTTTGACTGTGTCTTTGACCTTTATTCCTGTTTGTATATGAATAATAATAATAATTATTGTTATTATTGTAATTATTATAATTATAATTATTATTATTATTACTCTTTTTGTAAAACACGTTTTGCCTTGTTCTCCTTCAAATGGTCTGTCGCTCTCATCATTCCTTTCCCCCCATCTTTTGCTACATTGTCTCCAGGCTTTATTAGTTCTGCACCAGCCAGAGGCCATAGAGCTGTGGAATCCCGAAGTCCCCATTGAAACGTTTTGGGACATCAGGTACTACTTACTGACAATCTATTTTTTCTTTTTGTTGTTTTTTGTCGAATAAAACATTTTGACTCCAGTAGCATTGATGTCAAAAGCCTATTCTAAATATTAAACACTAAAAGGATAAAATATAAATATTAATTTTCGCGAGGTGAACAGAAAAATTGCCAAGTCAGCTTGTTTAATTAAATACCGAGTGGCGGGCCACAATGAACATGTTTTCAAAGACAAGCCGTGGGCCACTTAAAATGAGTTTGCGGGCCGGACTTTAGACATGCACACAATTAATCCACACAAAGGGGTAGCTGTGGCTCAGTTGGTAGAGTGGGCTGTGAATTGATGATTGAAGGGTTGGCGGTTCAAATCCCGCCTCAAACTGTTCACTGTCTGAAGTGTCCTTGGGCAAGACACTTACACACACACACACGCACCTGAATATAAGCCGCAGCAGCTAAATTTAGGGGAAAAAACAAATGTCTACATATACGAGCCGCACTGGACTATAAGCCGCAGGTGTTTCGTCAGGAAACGGGTTCGCAGAGCAGATCAGTTCGGCGGCTGCGAGCCTGCGACTCTGGACTCGCACCGCGGATCCTGTTTGCGGGGTCCCACTGGTCACCTCGGTTAATTGGTATGGAATCGGACCAGAACTCGACAACAAGAGCAAGACAAGAGAACATACAGACGAGAGCGCGAGCGATCTAGCCATATCGACTGCCTTTAACTTAAAGGTCACCTATTATACTAATTTTCGGGCTTTTGTATTTGATATCTGGCCCCTCCAGAGCAGCAACGCACGATTTTCCGCGCTGAAAGCTTTTTAGATTTGCGTATCTCGAGGCTCGTTTCCTCGTATTTACTGCATCCCGCGAAAACGCTCTGTTTCACTTCACTCCACCCCAGCCTTGCCAGTGTATCCTCAGTTTACCGGTGCGGGAGTGAAGAGGAAACGGCAAACTTTACGAAACAGGCACAATTTAAACACTTACCGTCGTGAAGGCTTCACCTTTTAGCAGCTGTTTACCGGCTAATCCAGCTTCGTAGGGACCCAGCGAGGGCTGAGTTACGGCTGCAAGGCGGACCGAAGGTCCCTGGACGTTTTTTGTGCCTTCCGTGTCCCCGGAAATGTATTTTACTTTGTGTACTGACCGTGTTTTTGTTTTGTATTTTTGCGAGACATTTTAATAGGGATTAGAATGATTTCCTTTCATACTGTTGACTTGTATCAAAACACTGTCCGAGCAGAGAAAATATGTACGCTGAAACGATCACTTCAGTCATAGAGTCGTTTATTATTAGACAAGAATATCTGCACAACTTAAGTCCACACCAAGCACAAAGCAGGAAGAGCTCTATACAACCCATGTTACCATGCTGGCAGCGTGAACATCGCTATAAGGAGTGAAACATCGCTGCCTCTTCAGTTTCGCTGCCAGCGAACACAACACACATAACAAGCAGAGCACGGAGTTAGCGGTGGTGGCTAACAGTTCCTCAACACGATTCAGCGGTTGTACGTTGCAAGTAGTCTTAAAACTATTCTCTCGTCGTCCACCGGCCGAGTCGAGCCCGTCTCCCTCCCGTTGCCGACCGGACCGGTGTTCCATCGCATCCGCATTAGGCTGAACAAACCTCCAACATTTTCTCTGTTTGTTCCACTCCGACGGTTGTGGTCCTTGGTGCTTCGGTAGTCGCTCAGTATTTTTTATTTTATATTTTTTAATTTCCCTGACACCAAAAAAAACATTTTCTTGGAGCAGCGCATTACGACATCACTTCCGGGGCAGAGCACGGGAGGGCGGAACCAGTCCGAGAGTGTGCCGGAGCTTGGCCATGAAAGGAGCTCCGGCACACCGTGGCGTCATTCCGTGCCCAGTGTTGAAAAAATCTCTGTGAACAGAGCGTTTAGAACCATGCCCAACAATTTGCAGGGCTCACATCCAAACGCATGAACGTCATTATTTGACGATATCGAGATCGTTTGACAATAGGTTTCAACATTGTAACAGTTTTTAAAGCTCAGAAAAGTGGAAAAGCATCATAGGTGCCATTTAAAAGCTGCATCAAATGCAATTCTTCGTTTGTTTTCCATAATGAGGGTTTGTGCATGAAAACTTCCTTTGCGCAAACTTTCTTGCTCTCGTTCTGTATTTGGTTCCACTTTTGCTTTTGTTGTTCGCGCGAACTGCCTGTCTCACTCTTTCCCGAGCCCACCCAAAAATCCATAAATTGAGAAGGTCCCCCAGTGGCCGTTAGCTGTAAAAAACCATTGATTAGCCGCACCGTTGTATAAACCGCAGGGTTCAAAGCATGGGAAAAAAGTAGCCGCTTATAGTCCGGAAATTACGGTACACATGAGTGGACTGAATAAAAATGTATTTAACAAAATTTTTTAAACTTAAGTTCTGTGTATTTTTCAGTTCACAGGTTCTCTTTCTTATCTGTCGCAAGCTGACCAGCCAACAGTTGGTAAACGGGACGGAGGTTCTCAAGTGGCTGCGGGAAATCCTCATCTGCAGGAATAAGTTTCTTCTCAAGAACAAGGTAGATTCTGCTGATTATCTACCGAAAGATTGACATGGCGGAATAAAACTGCTCAAGAGATGGAATGAGACTTAAACTAAACATGAACAGTATAACCTGAATTCATTTTTTGACAGGACTATGAGCTCCGTGACCCTCGGGCCAAATTTTGGGTGCTGACGACAGTCAATTTTCGTGTAGTGTCCAGGGACAATTATCCGTTAGCGAAACGGCTGTCTGACGAGCCGATGGATTTTTTTAAAAACATTTTTGACGTCAAATTCAAGCTCTTGTACACTTATGCTGCCAAAGGAACTTTACCCTAGCAAATGTTTGCAATCAAATGAAAGTAGCCAGTTCTCTCTGCTAAACTGATAAACCATACTGGCACATGTTCATTCTA